>NW_012105143.1:996673-1051278 GCF_000951045.1 Mandrillus leucophaeus
CGGTGCAAAATGGATATGCAGGGCTCTTTGTTCAAAAATTATTAAGAATTTCAAGATGGACTGGGCACGGTGGCTCATGCCTGTAATCCCAGCACTTTGGGAGGCCAGGGCAGGTGGATCACCTAAGGTTAGGAGTTTGAGACCAGCCCGGCCAACGTGGCGAAATTCCATCTCTGCTAAAAATATAGACATTAGTCAGTGTGGTGGCACATGCCTGTAATTCCAGCTACTCAGGAGGTTGAGGCAGGAGAATCGCTGGAACCCAAGATCAGGAGGTTGTAGTGAGCCAAGATCGCGCCACTACACTCCAGCCCGAGCAACAGAGCTAGTCTCCATCACAAAAATAAATAAATAAATACATAGAATTTCAAGATGGTGAGAATAAAGCACTAAACCGACCATAGACCCTTCTGAGTCTCACACCAGTGAAGCTGGCTCTGCCCATATGTAACTCCTATAGATAGCTACGCAAATTTTCAGGGTCTTGTAATATGTGTTTCTCTCTATCTGGAACAACTATGGGGGCTGTCCCACTGCCATCGTGTTGCATATTGAAACCTCCAAAGGCCCAAACACTCAAATCCTTATAAATTCTCATAATTAACTTAGTTCTTTGTGTGATTATTCATTGCCAATCTAATCCACTGACTGTAAGCTCCATGAGGACAGACACCATTTCTGTCTTGTTCATCATATTATTTCCATGGTCGCATAAAGCACTAGCACATAGAGGGTATTCAGTAAAAATGTGTTTATTGAGTCCATGAATAAATGAATGAATCGCAATTTTCTATATACCATCTCTTCAAAGGATTGGCAGGGGGGACAAGAGGAGGATGACTCTGGAGGTGAGCATACCACAATTCTCAGTCCAAATGCGGTATCCAGCCTAGTGTCACTCAGGACACTTGATTCAACCAGCCCGAGAGCAGGGAGACAGTAAATCCAAAGCTTTATGTATTATTGGACCATCCTGTTGTTCCTGCTGGGTCTCAGTGTATTCTTCTCACTTGCCACTGAATTTGAGTTGCTTATATATTTTTCAGGGAGTTTTACTGATTACGAAAAAAGACTTCATTAGATTATTCCTCAAAGTCTTATGGGTTTCTGACCTCTATTTTAAAGACATAGCAATGGCTTCCAAAAGGCCAAGCAACGCAGTCTTTACAACTAAAAACATAAGTGAGTCTCATCTGACTGATAACAGTATTTAACTGAGGAGACAGAGGCTATGACTGGGGGGTGGAGGTCAAAAAAGAGTTTAGCCTCATCTATAATGTTTCATCATCTTAAAGGGATAACATATTTCTATGTTGTCATGTAATTTTTTATGATATTAAGATATAACATATAAGTCATTTGCTATACAGGTAATATGGACAGAAAAAAAAGAAAAAAGTATATAAAACTTAATATTATATATTTGCTTCACCATCCTGGCTATAAAAAAATTAAAACTCAAATTCTTAAAAACAAGGATGCTGTAGCCAAAAATATCCATATATATGAACATACAGATATAAATATATAGATATGATTTAAATGTTAAAATAAGCAGCTGCCTTGATTATATCCATCACATAACTGATGCTACAGAGCTTCTCATTCTTATCACGGGATAGATTTTGTTGACTAGTTTCTCTAGTTGTTTTGATCACTTCACTGAGCCAGAGTATTTCAGTAATGCCAATCTGGTTATTAAATTTTAATTTGATGTCTCTTCAACTCAAAATTACACTCTAACCACGCAGTCTTCTGTAAAATCATGCAAAGGTAACGAATCACAAGAGTATGCACCATCAAGTCCTTCTGTATTATCCATTTGGAATTTGTAGTAAAGCCCATGTCTTTGGCTCATGTGCCTCTTCCTCTGTTTGCCCAATTGACAGCTCAAATTTTGTGTTAGAGAATTTCAAGCTTCTTTTATTTTTTATGAATAGAATTAAGCTATGCTATAATGCTGCTTTTGTAGACATGGATGAACATGTATTGCACTATGGGTTAGGTCCTATTTCTTGATTTCTAACAACATATACTTTTAAAGTTAATTTGACAGGTCTAGGTCCCCCAGATGACTCAATCTCCCATTTTCTATTGGACTGTACACTAGTGCCATAAATTAAAACCACATCATATTACCTGTCCCGACTGGTACATTCTTGCATCTCTGGGCCTCAGTTCATCTCAGACCCAATGTGGCCACCAACGCTGCAATTTAAAGTATGAATAAAACAAAACTAAGCCCTAGGACTAAACTGGGGCTCCCGTCTCTACTGTTATCCTTATTAAGTTGCTTTGTAAAATAAGCATCTGAAGACATCATAGTATTATTTCAGTCTCTAAGCCAGAGCTTTCTGATTCTTACTAGGGTTTCAATAACCTCAACAGCAGGGTACAGCAGTTCCAGCCACAAAGGGCACATTCCAGAGCAGAATAGAGGCTCCCTCTTTAGTCTGGGCACACGTTCTTCAGGTCTGCTTATTCGAAGGCTGCTCTCTGCTCCCCTAAAACTCCGTATTGTTTCCCCAACCCAGCAGCTGAAGTTCAGCTGCCACTGAGCCTCACTGTTGTTTCTATTATAGTAAAGTGATACCAGGAAAGCTAAATAACCTTCGCTTGTATCTCCTGGCTGGCCGCATAAGCATTTGAGCTTGCCATCCCCACTTTATAGCCTCTGAGGGTTTTAACACTGAAGTGCCTTGGGTTGTTTTGGCTCTCATAGTCTTAGAAATACCTGCACCTCTGGGCTGGCTATTCTGTGCTTAGAGGGCCTTGCTTTGTCCTGTTTCCTAAATAAGTAAAAACTTTTTTTTTTTTTTTTTAGACGGGATTTCTCTCTTGTTGCCCAGGCTTGGAGTGCGATGGCACGATCTCCACTCACCACAACCTCCGCCTCCTGGGTTCAAGCGATTCTTCTGCCTCAGCCTCCTGAGTAGCTAGGATCACAGGCATGCACCACCACCCCCGGCTAATTTTGTATTTTTAATAAAGATGGGGTTTCTCCATGTTGGTCAGGCTAGTCAAACTCCAGACCTCAGGTGATCGGCCCGCCTCGGCCTCCCAAAATGTTGGGATTACAGGCGTAAGCCACCATGCCCAACTGAAAACTATTTCATTTTAGCCTGCTATTTCTAGGGATGGGATGTGCTCAATTGCCTAGCCAGCACTACCTGCACTCTGGGGAACTAAACAGTCTGAATTTCGGAGTAGAAAATGACCATTCACGTTGTAGTCCCTGCATTCAGCTGTTTCTTCTGGTTGGTGCATCAGTCAGGATAGGCTAGGTTACGCTGCAGTAACAACTCCATAGTGTCCATGGCTTACGACTACATGAATATATTTCTTCAACATGTTAAATGGCTGTAGTAGGTCAGCAAGTAAGTTCTGTTTATCTTGGTGGCTCAGGGAATATCTCAAATGTTCTTGGTTGTCATGTCAAAAGGAAGAAAACTTTAGACAGTCTCACACTGGCAATTAAATATGCAAGTCTGAAGTGACTCACATCCCTTCCGCTAGGTCACATGGATCCACTCATCCACAAGAGACTAAGGAGATGGAATGCTGTAAATAGTTTAGTAGTCTAGGCCACTAATGGCTACCAGCATTGGTTTTCAATGACAGAGTTCTGGAAATCAAATAATTGTACCTCACTCAATCTCTTCTACCATCCTGTTGGCAATACCCATTGACACTGATGCGGGACTAACCTCCATATACCTTTTATCAAATTGTCAGGGAATTGTTTTCTCTATCTGAAAAAACAAAGCACATAGATACTCAGCTCTTATACTTAAATTCTACTTAAAGATAGAATCAAAGAAGTTTAAAGCTAAGTCTTGGCAATACTATGGTAAAATTTATGGTACTGATGGTATTGATTATTTATAATAAAATATTACACCTTCATGAATATCTGTTGGGATATTAAAACATTGGCTTTAAAATAATTTTCCTTTAAACACACAACTTTTGAGGATGTCTCATTCATTCTAAACAGCTTAGAAGAAGGCACTGTAGGATTACAGCAAAGAGCTTTGGAAGCAAGCTTATCTGAGTTTAACTCCTGACTCTGAAATTTGCCCCTGTTTGGCTTCGGGTTATTTTCCTTCCCTAAGTCTCAATTTTCCCATTTTAGAATATAAATCATTAAATGTATGTACCTTACCCGTGATGTTGAAATAATACATGTGCAGTTCTTCTGCTCAGGAAAAGTTGACTATCATTATCATTACATGTGTCAATCTCAAGATAGGATCAATGACACAGAAGCTGGATCCCACTCATGTTTTAATTTTATGCACATTTTCCAAAAGTAAAAATGTCTTAAATACCTCTGTCCTCAGTTCACATTTCAATAATACAATCATTTTACACATTTTTTGTTGTTGCGGAGAAGAGAACCACTGTCTGGGATTACACTCCTCTCAGAGACCAACTAACAGTATAGGATGGTAGTTAAGAGCTCACATCCTGGCATCAGCCAAGAGGACTCAGGAGATTGTCATGTTATATGATGGGATCACAGTAAGCACTCCACAAATGTCAGATTTCCTTCCTCTCCAGGAATTTGACTTCTGAGAATCCAGTGAAAACTTTGGTTGTCTATTGTTACATAACAAATTACCTAAGAACTTAGTAGTTTAAGACAACAATCTATTCTTTCTTGAGATTCTGTGGGTTGACTGAGCAGCATTTCTGTCTCACATGGTATCAGCTGGGGCACTAGGAGAGTGGGAAGATCCCAAATGGCCTCAATCCCATGGCTACCAGTTGGTGCCTGCCTAGCCTGAGAGCTCCTCTAGGGCTGTTGGCTGGGGAGCCTCTCCATGGGCTGCTTAGGCTTCCTCACAGCATGGTGGTCTCAGGCTAGTCAGACTTCTTACACGGCAGCTAGCTTCCAAAAGCAGAAGCTTCCAGGCCTTCTTAAAGCCTAGACCTAGAATTGACACAATGTTACTTCCACTGCACTCTCTTGGTTCAAGTGATCACAGGGCCTGCCTATATTCAAGGAGGGAAGACTTCACAAGGACATGAGTATTTGGAGGCATGGTTATTTTCCCACAGAGGCTGACCAATATCTATGATATCTACCTTAGGGAACTGGGAAATTTGGTCGCCCCTTCCAGCACCGCTGCAAAGCACCAATGTGTTAATCTTTCAGACTGCGCTACACGTGGTGCTCATGGGTGTTGTGTGTGGACCTGGCTTATTATTTTCCTCTCAGATTGCCTGTCCTCCTGTCTCTCCAGGAGCCCCCTGTCTTTGCTATACCCATGAAGAGCACTGGCGTTGAGAGATGAAGACAACCCGCTTGCTGCAAATAAATAGGTGGCCCTCAATACAGATACAGATTTTCATTATCAGAAAATGTGCAGGTTTTACTAAAGAGCAGGTTCTTGGGCAAGCAGGGCACCATTTTAATGGAAGTAGGGAAGGCGTTCTTACGTCTGAGTGACTGCAGGGTTAAAATGCCAAAGACAGGAATGTTGAAACTTAGTCCAAAGATTTCACATCACCTTAAAATTAACCTTTACTTTACAGGGAGGGAAAAAAAGTAATTGCAAAATAAAAGTTATTTTTATGGTTCCCACAGCCCTATGCATACACAAGGAGATATTATTTAGAATAGCTATGAAAAGCTCCCTGTTGCCAATAAGCTCCCCCCTCACTCTACCATGAAGCCATCTGAGTTGTTCAGGAGTCATGGTGGTATATGTAGGGATCTTGTCTTGCTAAACGGAAAAAAATGGGCTGCAGAAAGGGTCTCTTTCTGGCTCCTAGCAAAATTAGCAAATGGGAAGGTCCTGTAGGAATAAGCCAGAGGTCGCAAGACAGATCCTTCTGATATTGAAAGCCAAGGATCTATCTGAGCTGAGAAAGAATTCAGAGCTGTTTAGAGAGAGGGATGAGGGAATGTATGCAGCCACTTCTCCATTCCAGATTCCCTGCACATGGAACTGTCTTTTTTTTTGAGACACGTCTCATTCTGTAGCCCAGGCTGGAGTGCAGTAGCATGATCACAGCTCACTACAGCCTCAACGTTCTGGTCACAAGTGATTCTCTCACCTCAGGCCCTCAAGTAGCTGGGACCACAGGTGTGTGCCACCATGCCTGGTTAATTTTTTGTATTTTGTAGAGAGACGGGGTCTCCCCATGTTAACCAGGCTGGTCCTGAACTCTTGGCCTCAAGCAATCCTCCTGCCTCAACCTCCCAAAGTGCTGGGAGTATAGGCGTGAGCCACAGCACCCGCTTCATGTGGCACTATCTATTGACCTCTCAGGATCCTTCTCAACTCAGCCTTCCAAATAAACAGTCCCAGTGGTCTAGGGCTGGCCCGCAACGTGAATGGATTCACCATCACTGGGGAAGAGATTGAGTATTGTTTATTTTCCCCATTAATGCATGAATACTTATCAGACCATATATATTAATATAGAGCTCAGATAATACCATCAGAGCACTCTGCACAGAAGGCCGGTCTTGGCAGTTGGTGCCAATAATGAATCCAGCCCTGCTGGGAACAGCTTCAGGGCCAGGGTTAGAAGGAGGAAGGCTGCAAGGGAAGACTCAGCCACAAAGATGAGCGGCAGCTTCACCTCCTCCTCTGTGCTTTGGGTCAGCCCTGCACACAAAGGGAAGGAATCCGCCCCTGTTTCTGGTGCAAAACAAAAATTATAACCTAAAACCAGACCCCACACTTCAGCTATTTACAGCACGAACTCGGGACTCAAAAGTGCCAGGTGAGGTGTTTATGACAACACTCTCCAGAGACATAAATGGAAATTACTAAAATTATAGCCGACTCGGTTATTTAGGGGCAATTACACACATTTCTAAATCTGAATGATGCTTGGGTAAGTGGAAGCCTTTGACATTCCAGCAGCCCTTCTTAAAGCCACATGATATTAAAGATAGTTTGGGCCTAAATAAATAAAGCCAGATCACGAGCCAGTATTTGTAGTCCTAAAGATTCTTAGACAGGACCACGCTTCTGAGCCGTGGAGCTCTTGGGCTTCAGCATTAGAATATTTACCCTCCTGGAGTAGCTGCAGTATTTTAGATGAGAAACCAAATGTTTATTTGTGGAATTTAGTCTTGCCCACGGTTTACCAAAATAACAAAAAAACTTTGCTATGTCTCAATTACATTTCCTTCCCATCACAGTCTTGTAATGCCAGGAATATATATGCTTCAGTAAAAGGACTACCTAAGCATATATTCCTAAAGACAAAAATATAGTTCATGAAAAAAGTCAGAAAGGTTTTACCCCAGACACATAACAAATAAGAGATATGCTGAATTTAAGTTTATTCCTGCTATTGTCTAAAAGTCGTAACTACCAACATTTGGTTACTCTCATTGCTAAAAATTTTAGTGGCATTTATATACCTTTGTTTCCATTAGAGGCAAAAACAGAACAACTAAACCTACAATTTGATTTCTAAAATGATATACTGAGACCACAGCACAACCCCAATACAAGCTTCTCATCTGGACGTCCGCTCTTCTGGCGTTCTGAGATGATTTGTGGAATTGACTAACCAAGGTCTTAAAACACTTCTAAGAAACAGAGAGAGAGAAGGAAATGGAGTTGGGGTTAATGGACAGTGGTTAAGGCAGAGCAAGGAGAACACAAGGATACAGAGAGAAATGCTAATAAGAGAGAGACACACACAAGCGTGAGAAATAGGAAAGAAAAGAAAGAAAATGTTGCTCCCCTCCTGGTTCATCTTCCCATTTCTGAGCTCCCAGACCAAAAGGATTCAACACTAGCATGCTTTCTACACCATCGAAACATACATTCCAGGTGATTAAATGCCACTTTTAAACACACAAAAGAATTAGAATAAATTATAAATACATTATCTTGGGATACAGAAGTGCTTTCTGAGCATAATTCCAAAGGCATGAATCATACAGAAAACACTGACACATTTTTACTTCTGTACTTTAAAAAGACCATAAACAAAATGTAAAGAAACATATAAAGAATATATAGTCAGCACATAGGACAAAAGTGTCACATATGAAGAAATACGAGGTGCCTGGAGAAGTGGGGCAGGGGGTGTTCAACTCCAGGTTCAGGGACTGGGGGAACTGATGAGTATCTCTGAGCATGGAAATGGCTTTATGAAAGCAGTGCTCAAGTAATGAAAGTCTGAATTGGAGAGATGAGAGTGGAACAAAAAGAGACGTGCAGAACACATTAAGAATTATGTATTATGAATCACAGCCAAGCTGGCCCTACCTACTATTGTTCCAAAGGCACTCTGTATTTCTCTACCTTTGTTTTTGATCAAATTACCCCAACTACCTCATGCCCAATGGCCTTTCCCCTTCTCACTGTGGATCGTTTAAAGCAAAACTCAGAAACCAACTTCTTCATGATTCCTGACTGCCTCCGAGAGAATACAGTCCTCCTTTCCAGTCCATTCGGATTACACACACAATGACAAGAATCACACCAGTTATCATTTTTACCTTCTCTACTAGATTGATTATATTTCTTCATATCCTTCCCGTAACCCAGACGCCTAGTAAATAGTAGAAAATTAAGGTTTGGATTCGAACAAAAGGCTTTCTGAGACAGGACGTTGGTACATTTCCATCAGCATAATCCTTTAATAAGTGACTATATTAGCACTCGGTTCAAATGCTGAGACAGTGCTTTGGCTCAGCCTTACCTTAGGGGTATCAAAACCACACCCGGTGGGCTCCCTAGCAGAAGCCGACCAGCCGGAGGGTGTTGGGGTAGCTCTTGCGCATGCTCATGCATTTTTCCTGGTCGATGTACAGGGAATTGGCTTTGACAGCCAGGTCATGCTCGAGGGTGGCTTTGGTGTGGACCAGCGACTGCAGGGTGTCCTCTGCATCCCTCAGGCGCTGCTGCAGGGTCTGGATGGTGTCGTCAACCTCGTGTACCTCGTTAACAAGGCTGCAGCATAAGGGAATCAGCATGGTTAGGTTAGCAGAGGTCACACTTCTATAGCTTACGCAACTCCAAGTACATCACATTGTAACCAGTGATGCAAAGCTCATGTTTTCTTTACTTTAGGATCTATTTATCAGCAAATGAGGGGTGCATGAAATTAATAAAATATAAAGAAATATAAAGAGAATGGTGACAATGAGCCAATGGGAATGTAGATGTCCCAGGAGACAGAAAATGATTTCATAATTATAGAAAAATATCCAGACCATTTTAAAATCATTATTCTAAGGCAATTCTATAGTTTCACAGAAATTCACAACTGGAAAACAAAGTTAGAGAGGTCTCCAAGCCCAACTTTCTTGTTTTACAGACTAGGAAATAGAGGCCGGGGGGTTCATATGCTGCCCTCTCCTCGACACAGGGCCCACATGTGTTTGTAAGCTGTACCTGGTTATCCAGAAAGCTAAGAAGGAAATACAGAGCTTCAGTGGCCATAATAAGAAACTGGGTCCCATTTCCTGGCCCCGTTCCACTCTCAGCGCCTTGAGACAGAAGAGTAGAAGCAGAGACCCGGGAAGACCCATCCCATCATCTGCAGACACATCCTGGAATATGCTTGCAATTTCTCGGACCTCAAGTCCTTCACTCTTGCTGTCCCCCAAGCTCAGAATGCTCTTAACCCATTCTTCATCCCGCTAATTTATCCCCTCCTCAAATCCTAGGTGAACTAACACTTCTTCCGGAAGTCCCTCCCTTAACCCGGAAACCATCTGCTGCCCTGTGTCATGGCTTCCAAGAGGACCAAGCCTTTTACGGCACTCAGGGTCTCGTGATTGTCTGCTTGCAGCATCTGCTGACCTTGCCCAGGGCTGCGTCCACAACCCCTCCTGCAAAAATACAGGTGTGCAAAAATTACTTATTGGATGAAGACCAACTTTCATGCCCTCGGTGAAACGGAGGACGTCTTAGGAGGTAGGGAATTGCCCAAAGGTCTGAATCCATGGGATCTACTAAGAAAAAGACCCAGACCCAAGGCAATAAAAAGGAAGGAAAGGCAGGACGGAGCCTGGAGCATTCGCTTCCAAGCCACTTGTAGGTGACCTAAGAAGAGGAAGGCTCTGGGAAAGGCCCCCACGCGTGCTCATTGAAGCAACAACAGGCCATGTGAACATATCCACGCTGTGCAACGCCTTTCCTCTTACAAGCTCTACTGTCTTCTGCTTTCCAATGGGGAGAGGAAGAATTAAAGCTTAAGTGCCAAAGTTTGGTTTTGTCTGGGGACAGTAAATACTAAATCTGAGAACTCATCGGAAAGCAAATTTCTTGTTATTGTTTAGGTGGAATTGAAATAAAAAAGAAAGGCTTTTTAAAGATCCCAGGGTATAAAACATCACTAGCAAAGACACAGATCTTCGGCAAGGCTGCTGCAGCTGGCTGGTAATGGGATTTTTGGTAGTGGATTGTTTACAATCACAGGGGGCCTGCCTCTTGCCTCCCACCCTCCCTGGCTTCAACAGGAACCCTGAACCCCAACATAGGAAACAGAGTAGGATGATATACGAGTCTTTACTCCTTTCAGCCAAATACGAGCCTAGTGGAAATTTTATCTGGGAGGGAAGGTTTGAAAATATACATGTCAAAACATTAATGCTAAAATAATAATAATAATAATAATTCAAGAGACGTAGAACGTAGGCAGCTAGAGTATCTGTTTTCACACTGCTGCATGGACACAGCTAGAGAATAACACGCTTCCACTTCCCTCAGCGTTAATTAGAAATATATTGTTCATCATCTTCAAGGCCCTATTTCACTCCCAGTTTCCTTGTTCTTGGCTGATTGCAGAGTTGTTCTGCTGGAGTCACTCTTTCTCTTTCTTCTTCTTTTTTTTTTTTTTTTTTGGAATTACAGAAACCACAAAACGTCTTGCATTCAAATACAAATAAAGCTACCACAGTTTATATATATATATATGTTAAAACTAATATATAAAAATATATGTGTGGATGGATAGATTATTTAAGTAGAGCAGAGCCTGGTCTGTCTGACCTGCCACCAAAAATGCCAAGAATGTTTAGAATCACTTTTGAAATAACTCGTTTAGACCATTTTTAAATAAAAGTAAAAGTCTTGAAATGAAAACAGCAATTTTTCTCAGTCCCCACTCCCCTGAGTTTATGATCTTTAGTTTTTCTAAATCTAGACCGCCAAAGGGCTGCTTTCAGAATGACCCATTTAAGAAGGAAAGTAATCCCCTCCCCCAGTAATAATCCTAAAGATTTTTGGCAAAGATATTTTAACAAGAAAACTTGACGGAAACAAAAGTAGGTTTTGTTCAAAAGTCAGTGAAGGAGCAGAGGAAATAGACATACTGTGAAGTCGGCAGGAAGTGAAAGAAAAGCAAATTCTGTATAGCCAGGAAAAGGGAAAAAAAAAAAAAAGAGCAAAAATCATTCAGCTCCTGAGGAGAAGCTGTGAATGCCTCATTGTCTGATAATTCTAAAGTCCTCTTAGACCACTACCCAAAACCCATTCTAAAAGCAACCCTGTGTTTGTCTAACGGCAGTATAAACAATTTATTTGTTCCCATCTCCACTTTTGATGACTCTGCAGAGATTTTTGGAGAATGAAACATCAGCTCAGCTTCTCCTAATAACATTTACATAAAGTCAAAACTGGTGATCTAATCCTAATAGGCCAAGTGGGTGTGCACTCACTGCTGGGTTCTTCTAAAGCAGAGAGGTGCCTCCAGCTGGCTGTCTAGGGACCCATCTAGTCTCTGGAGTGGAGAGCTGCTTATCCTGAATAACGAGCTGTGCATGAAGAAGAGCTCTATGGAACCCACTTTGAAAAATATGCAGCCTGAGTGACCTCCTCTGTGGCTATGGCCTAGATAACAGCTCCACCAGGAGAAATGCAGCTCATCCTGGAAATGAAGATCATGTGCGTACAACCTAAAGCACGCTTCACGGCACTCAACGCAGACAACATGCGTGCTACATACGTAAGGTGTTTTATCATAACGATCTCCTCTGTGACCCTCAGTTTCATCCTCTGTGTGAGAGAGAGATGAGGATGCAGCCTTTACTTTGCCAACTCTTCTCAAATGAGATCAGATACCTGACAGGGGAGTGGTAAAAGCATTACACGACGTAAAAGACAGGAGAAGGAGAAGCAAATGGCTTGGTGGAATAGAACTCTGGAGTGAGACAGGCAAAGATTCAAACTGCAGCTCTCTCTTACCACTAAATGTGGCCTGGGCCAAGCCACTCACCCACTCCTGCCTCAGTTTCCTCACTTGTAATATGAAGGTAATGAATGAGATAGTATAAAGTGCTTAGGGCAGTGCTCAGCATAGAGTCAGATTAAGAGGTGGTAGCAGTTATTATTATCATTGCATTGATTATCGCCATCATTGTCTCTATTATTATTATTATCATCAATGTTGGCCTCACAAGATCCCCCTTCCTTCCATTTCAGGAAATCCACCGTCTCAAACCACCACTTATTTCTTTATTTTATCCTTAGGATCAATCCTTCAAGATGAGAGAATTTTATCGTGGAAGCAGAGCGAGTGGCATCTCCCCCACTGCACCAGAAAGGCTTCTGGAGTTCACGCACTGCCACTTGGCTCCTCCAGTTGCTATCAAGTTGATTTACTTCTGCACGGAGCATTTTAAGGCCTAAGAACAGCAATGATGAAATCCAGAAAGAAAAGGCAGACTCACAGGTATTGGGAAATTGGAAATGAAGCCAGATTGTGGCCGGGGTGGGGAGGGAATCTTGGCCAGTTCCTTACAAGTCCATCCCAAAACGAATCTTCAAAGTGAAAATAATAATAAAACTCATGTAGTGTTTGGTAGATAAAACTGTGGGGTCAGATTCCTCCTGCTGTGTATATATAGGAGCTGTGCTCGATGAAGACCAGCTGGCTTTGATTGCTACTGAGAATGAAACACATTGAAGTAAACTTAAATGAGACCCTCAGTCACAAAGACAGCACATGAGTAGATAGGGGTCAGTGGAATTGGCACTGAAAGTCCCTTTTCTGTCAGGTCCCCCATGCTGAGAACTACACAGAAAGTCACAAACTGCTGCTTATAAGACAGGAGTTCTAGAAGCTCCGAAGACTCCAAGGACATGCAAAAGAACCCAAACACCACGCTGCCTCCCTGAATGAGTTAAATGCTTAATAGCATTTTTTGTGTGTAGTGTTGATGTCCCTTTCTTTTTTTAAGGAGTTGTGGTAAAATATACATCACATAAAACTTTAACCAATCTTAAGTGTACAGATCAGTGGCATTAACACATTGACACTGTTGGTGCAACCGTCACCGCCATCCATCTGCAGGACTGTTTCATCATCCCACACTGAAACTCTTCCCCATTCAACATCTCCCCATTGCTACCATTCTCACAGAAGGCTCCTACACCATGTGTATGGGCAGAAAGCAGCTTTCTAGAGAGCCCAGCGCCACAGTCAGTCTGGTAGCCCTCCGAGCGAGCCCCGAGCCGTCCCCTCCCACCTTACCGTAGCTGAGCCATGTCTCGGCACAACTCAATGTTCGGCCGCCTTGTGCGCTCATCCAGTCTGGTCTGAGCCACCTTCAGGAAGGCGGTCTTGTCCTTGATGGCCTTCTTGATGGATTCTATGGTCATTTCAGTCTGGAAAATCTCCTGCAGGGTCTGTGACAAAGAGAAGCAACTGCCTGAAGCTTTGGTGCGGTCCCTTCAACAACACGCCTCCCACCTCTTGCCTGCCCACTCCATGCCCAGCACCTGCCTCGACCTCACTGATGAGGAGGTCGCTTCACCAAGACCATCTGTCCGTCCCAGCCCTGCCCCAGGGAACCCACGTGTCTCACTGGAGCTGGCATGCACCTGCTCTGGAGAGTGGGCGGCGCCTCTCTCCCCAACCCTAGGCTCAGCGAACTCATTTTGGTAGCTGGAAATCAGCCAGGGTGGGAGTATTTCAACCACAGAAATTGGCAAATACTACAAATCAAGGGCTCCCTGCATGCCACCCCCAATGGCTGTTGTTAATTACTGACCAGCACACATCTGTGTTCTGGTAAAAGTGAGGTTTTGAGTGGCCCTGATCTCCCTCCTCACATCCATGTGTCCATGCGTCTCTTCCCACTTTCTCTTCCTACCAACTTGAGCATTGCTTTCCTCCTCACAGAGGATTGCCCTTGCAGCGAATCAGGCTTAAGCTTCAGGGTACCTTACTTACAACAGAGGAATACTGGCAGTTTTGTATTCCTGATTTTCTATTCGTTTTCTCTTAAAGAGGCCACTCCCCCAAACTGCGTAAACATGGCTCCCTCCTTGGTTCCCCCTCCTCTTTCTCTGTAAAGAGAGTCCCTGTCCTATGCTCTGAAAAGCCTCCCTTCTCCTCACATCTTGATCTCTACACTCCTGTAACTCTACATCCTCCCCATTACTGTCCCTCTTCCTGGGTTCCCTTCCATGGCCTGAAGACACAACCAAGAATCATCTTTTTTTTTTTTTTTTGAAACCCTATGTTTTTACCACCACTCTCCCATCCAGTCCCAACTGAGTCCTCTGCCAGATGTATTCAACCACGGCTGTGCCCACTCCCTTCACTTCCCACCCACCCAGTCTCCCAGTGGCCCCTGGATTCTGTCTCTGGCCCTAGCTGCTGTCATGAAACTTCAGTTTCAAAGTCGACATCGAGACCTCTCTGAAACCTCCCTCTCCTTGAGACCCTCATCTTGTTTTCTCTGGCCAAGTGTTGTTCCAACTCCCTCCTTTCCAACTACTCCTCATTCCCTTCCAGTGCAAGGCTTTGTCCTTGGGTGATGTCTGTGCAATATCCTTTCTACACTACAGAGACCTCATGCAATCACAGATTTAGCACTTGTGTAATCCAGGCACTCTTCCATCTGTCACTTGAGCTTTGATCTCTCTCCCAAGATAAAAATCATTTCCCTGTTTCTGTCACCAAGGTCTTCTTCAGATACTATGTGCTCCACGAAACCATCCTGATCTCTTGCCAGTGGAAACAACTGCTCCTTCTTGTAAACTGTGTTCACGTTTCATCTGTGTTTCCAAGTTCTTTCTGCACCTTTCTAATGCAACTTCCTGTTTTCTATGTGCATGTCTCGTCTCTTAAGACATGAGACATATGTACATCCCTGAGTGCCTAGCACAATACCTTGAGTGTACCTGTTAGGGCTGAATAGTGCCTCTTCCGCAAAAATTCCTATGTTGAAGTACGAACCCCCAGTGCCTTGGAAGATGACCATATTTGGAGACAGTGTCTCTGTGGGGGTGATTAAGTTAAATGAGGTGGTTAGGGTGGCCCTAATCCAATACGACTTTGGTGTCTTTATAAGCAGAGGAAATTTGGACACAGACACACACAGAGGGAAGATGATGTGGAGACGCAGGGAGAAAGTGGCCATCTATAAGCTGATGAGAGAGGCCTCAGAGAAAACCAATCCTGCCCCGCACCTTGATCTCAAACTTCTAGCCTCTGTTAATTAATTTTCTCTCTCTCCAGTGAGAAAATTAATTTCTACTGTTTAAGCCACACAGTCTGTGGTACTTTGAGTGAGGGCAGCCCTGGCAAACTAACATAACAGTAAATAAAAATTTGTTAAAGAAGGAACTCTGTGACACCGACCTTCTAAAAAGGTCTTTAGAATGTCTTCTTACAATTCGTAGCGTCTGACCCCATTAACCTTCTCATCAATGTCTTCTACAAACTGTCTTCAACCTACTTTTCCTCTCCCAGGACACAAACCATCTACACCAGCCACACACCAGTCTCTTGACAGACCTCAACTCATCCTCTGATTTGCTGTCTCCAAGGCTTTCTTCAAGATGTGGCCCCACCTGGAATGTTCACTTCTCCCTCCAAATCCCAAAAACACTTTTGTATTTGTTATTTGATAATCATGATTTGTAATATTCTATTCTATTCATATTGTTTATGAGCTTTTCATATGCAAGTATTTCTTCTCTGTAATGTAAACTTCCTAAGAACAAAAACTACATTTGATGCTTCTCTCCACCTTTCACAGTATGGAGCACACTGTCTGGCTCAATTAATATTTGTTGCCTAAAGCAGGCACCATGAGAAGGAAGGTAAATCGTTGCAGCCTGAGAAAATGTGGTTCCCTCAACTGGGTAAAACCATCGTAGGCAACATAGCTCATGCTTGAAGGTTCTTAAAAATAAGAAACAACATTGCTTGCTTCAGCAGCACGTATACTAAAATTGGAACAATACAGAGAAGGTTGGCATGGCCCCTGAGCAAGGATGACATGCAAATTCATGAAACGTTCCATTTTTTTTCTTTTACTGTAGGTAACAATACATTATATGGTTTCAAATAGCTAGAGGAAGGATATTGCATGTTTCCAACCCAAAGAAATGATCAGTGTTTGAGAGGATGGATATGCTCGCTCGTTACCCTGACCTGATCACCATACATTAAATGTATCAAAACGTCACTGTCCATCCATGAATATGTACAATTACTTTTTGTCAATTTTTTTAAAAAGACACAACAAACTATATTCAGCATAATCCACAAAAAACAGTAAGAGCTCCAAGACTGATATTAAGGAAAGAAAGAGCTCCTCGTTTATCTTGAAACATACAAATTCTGCTGTACTCCTTCTTTTTATGGTCATTGTAAAACTCTTATGCTTAGAGCACTTAAAATTTTTCAATATCAGAAACACTTTGAACTACCTAACAGTTTCCTGTATTTGGTTCTGTATTACAGAAAAGGGGTCTGAAATAATTTAACAGAAGACATTTCTGCCATATGTTCTAATAATAAATTCACTTCCTAGTTATATACAGTGATTCATTAAACTTTAATAATAATATTTTTGTTTCTATTAAAGACTAAGAACCTTTCATTACATAGTGCCTTCTTTGTGTTCCAAATACCAGTGGATTCCAATTTCATTTTGACACCTGGCTACCTGGCTGAAATAAATGGCATGCTTTGTGCTGTTTTAAATTTTTCTTGCTCTGTGTGGCCAAGCTGTCACATGCCTATGGTGCCTCTCTGGGAGTGGCGAGAGATTTGTGGTCCCAGAGCACACCACTCTGTCCAGGTCAGCTAAGAGGTACCACTGGTGGTTGATTTACCTTTGCTAAGTGCATCTGAATCTTATTCTTAGCATCTGCAGTCTCAGCAATGCGATTGGTGAAACACAAGTTCACTTTGTTGAATTGATTCCACATCTCATTGGCAGTCACAACCAAGAGGTTTTCAATGTCGTCTCTTAGCTTAGCGGAAGCTGCCCGTTCACTCTGGGAGCGGAGAATATTGTCATCTGTAAATTTGGCCCAGGACTCGGGCACTGAGACACTGAAAAAGAGAAGCAGGAGCAGACAACCCTGAGGGTGATGAATCAGCCTACAGGATCGCTAGGCAACCATGTATCCTGTGAGAGAGAAACCCCCAGGTCGCTGATCCTAGCTTCATTATATAAATATCAGAGTGAGGCTTATTTTAAACTTTTCTTAATTCTTTCTTATTTTACTGCTAATCCGTTTTCTATATATCTAAAGCATAAGCTAGTTCTTCTGCCAGTTTCGGGGGCAAGAGGATTAATGAATGATGTGAATGTGTAGGTTCATTACAAATGTGTCACACATCACATCAATAAGTATATGACAAAATATTCAACCTTAAGGGTAATCAAAGAAGCATTAATGAAAACAGCCTACTAAGGAAATATTAGCACGAGTAGAGAGAACGATCATTAGCAAGGCTGGAGAGCATATTTAGAAAAAGTTTCTCTGGTATCCTACAGATGAGAATGTTAAATTAGTACAACCTTCCTGGAGGGTAAAAAGGTAGCACAAACCAAGAGACTGTCATTCAAATGTGGAAAGCCCAGAAATTCCACTTCTAGAAATGTATTATAAGGAAACAATGTATCCAAGGATGTATGTGTGAGGACATTCATTTCAGCCATATTTATGCTGATCCCTGAAAAATGAGAAACAATCTAAATGCTCAAAAGTTGAAACCAAAAAGGTTGATTGTGGTACATTCAAAAAAGTAATCCATATACCAGGCAAATTCATGTTAAAGTAGAATATTTATTTTACAAACAATGTTACTGAAAAATCAGAGAGGCTATATTTCAATTTCAACTGGGTGCATTGTATGGTATGTGAATTTCACCTCAATCAAGTTAAAATTTTTAAGGGAGTGGCTGGAAGAGACCATGGATCCTGCCCAAAATTGCATCCAGGGGCCTGGCAAAGAAACCACTGATGGGGTAAGTGGAGCAAGCTGTGGTAGGAAAGGCATCGAACTATTTTCAGCCTGTATCCCACAGCATCCAGGGCATGCTATACAATAGCAACACGTGGCTTGTCTGTGTTTCTCCCTTTTTTATTTTTTTTGAGACAGAGTCTCCCTCTGTCACCCAGGCTGGAGTGCAGTGGCACAATCTCGGCTCACTGCAACCTCTCCTCCCAGGTTCAAGCGATTCTCCTGCCTCAGCCTCCTGAGTAGCTGGGATTACAGGCGCCCACCACCACGCCTGGCTAACTTTTGTTATTTTTAGTAGAGACAGGGTTTCACCATGTTGGTCAGGCTGGTCTCCAACTCCTGACCTCAACTGATCTCCCGCCTCAGCCTCCCAAAGTGCAGGAATTACAGGTGTGCGCCACCGTGCCCAGCCTTGTCTGTGGTTTTCTAGGACTTCTGCATCAGGTAGGGTTATTTTCATAGTTAGAAAATATAAACAACAAATATTCCTTTACAAAAGAATTCAGGATGTGATTATCAAGGTCTGACCACAGAACGTGCTTGCTTCCTGGAGACTTGTCAAAAGCTGGGTGTGTTTCTCACCTTCAGATATCTTACCACGCTTTCCGTTTTAACCTGTAAGCTGTGTCCTTTTGAAAGGAGAAAGAGTTAAATGACATCAAAATCACAGCAGTGGCGTGTGCCTGACTTACGTTGCATCAACCCTCTCCACTCCGCGGAAGTAGCCGACACCGTCTGACGTGTTGCGCAGGTGGTGGCATTTGTCGTCAATCCGGTAAGCTGTCTGTTTGTCACTCAGGTCCTTCTCCAGCTCATGCTGGGACGCTCTGTCGGCTCTGCAACACAGAGTTGGGAAGTGGAGTTTCACGCTCAGGTGACAATGTCCTGTAAGGACACATGAGTGCCCTTCCATTTTACGACCTCTCTTGCTATTGCTCTCACCATCTCTCCCTCTTCACACAATGTTCAATTTCTCAGTCAAAATGAGCACTCTTTGGATCTGGCCATACATCTACGTCACTGGGACCCTAACTCCCACCATGTCTACACTTCTCCTTTCATAGGGTGGGATGGAAGTGGGGAGAGCAGGTGAAGATAAACAGGGGTCCGGGATCTGCAGCCCCAGCTGGGGCCCATCTTCCTAACACACACACAGTCTTCCAGACAGGACACAGGTTCAAAGTAATCTGTCCACATCTGTGCCTTCCATTCCTTCCTTTTCCTTTTCCTTTTTCTCTTCTACATCTCGGCTCCCTTTTTCTCCGTTATTTGAATATAAATCCCCAAGAAATCATGAGGCCTTTATAGCCAAGCCTCCTGCCATTCATTGGTAACCTTGGTTTGTGGTCATGCTGCGGCTCAGAAGTTTGCCAGGAGATAAAAACCAAGAGTCAAAATTAACCTCTAGGACAGGAGTGAGAGAGGGCCTCAACAGAGATCAGGAATTGATGGTCCCCGCAGGCTCACACACTCCAGCAGCCACCCTGCTGGAAGGAAGAGGCCTCGGTGAGCTCTGAGATGCATGATCTTGCCTGCACTGCCAGACAGACGGGGGACCCACAGCTTATTACCACACACAGACCCTGCGGGCAGGCATGGGTGACAGGTGAGCCACATGGAATACTTCGTTCGACAAATAATTGTTGAGTGCCTCCTATATGGCAGACACCATTCTGCGAGCCTGGGATGCATCAGTGGACAACACCAACATCGCTTCTCTAAGGAGCCGACATGCTTCTGGGAGGAGACAGCACATTCAGTGAATGGGCAATTTGTGTGGTTTGAAGAACAATGCTAAAAAAGCAAAGCAGGAAAAAAGAGACCAGGACTGTGGTTATGATTTTAAAGAGGATGGCCAGAATAGGTCTCACCAGGTGACAGTGAGCAAAGACATAAAAAAGGGGGAATCAGATCATGCAGGGCCCTAATGGACATGGGAATGAGTCAGGTTTTCCTTCGAGTAAAATTAGAGGCCATTGACTTACAATTTAAAAGGACCTCATTCTGATGCTGGGCTGAGAACAGACTGCCGGGGGCAGGAAGACCATTAGGGGGCCACTGCAGTTACTCAGGTGAGAGATGAAGGCGGCTTGGACCAAGAGGATGAAAGTGAAGGAAGCAAGAAGAAGTATTCAGATTCTGGATATGGTTTGAAGATAGAACCAAGAGAATCTCCTATTAAATTGAACATTAGTGAGAAAAAAAACAACTTGAATAATGGAATTCCATCAACTAACAGGGGGGTTGGCTGGGGAGGGAGAAGCTAGGTGAGAAGATGGAAGTTCAGTTGACATAGTAAACTTGAGTGTTCACTGAACATTTACCTGGGAGACATGAAGGAGGTTGCTGGAATTTGAAAAAAGAATTTGAAAGAGACGTCTAGGCTAGAGATAAAAAGTGCGGAGCCACTGGCAGATAACTAGTATTTGAAAAAGTAGGATAGCTGAATGAGCTTGGGAATTTCTCTGTTTTCTCAGCATCTAAAAACAGTCTTGGTAGAGCAAAGCCATTCACTCAGTAAAGGCTGCATTGAATGGAATGAGTCCATTCTAGCTGCAGGTTCCCCTCAACTTAGCCTGTGCTTTCAAGCAAATCGCTTGACCTCCCAAAGCTGTTTTTCTTATCTGTAAAGTGGAAATGAGAGTAGCAGCATGCAAATGATCTGCACTTTGTGAATTCTAAGACAGTATACAAGCGCGAAGGATGAAAAATGAAAAAGCTCCCTTCCCTTGCTACTTCTGTGCTGAGGCTCTTGCCTTAGGTGATTATGTTGAAATTCGAGGACTGGAAGGCCTTTCTCCTTTGGTCTGGGACCAAGATGTCCCACAAGCTTCCTGTCTTAAGCTGAGACCCTGTTAGGGAAGGGGCTGAAACGTTCATGAAGCATCTGTGGTTACAGTTCACCTCTTGGGAGCTGGGGCTTGGGGAGGTGGAATAGGGACTTTACAGCCTTTTACTCCCCATCACCTCAAGTGAAAATCCCTGCTCGTGCACACTCCCAGGTCTTGGCTGGAACAGTGGTTGAAAACATATGCTTGAGAGTGTGGAAGGATGAACAGTGGGACTCAATGGAGGGGAGGGAGGAGGGTGGGATGTTGGAAAGTTTCCTGGTGGTTACAATGTGCGTTGCTCCAGTCATAGATGCTCTGAAGGTCCCGATTTCACCACAGTGCAATATATCGATGAAGCAAAACTGCACTTGTACCCCATGAATATATACACATTTTTAACGAAATTAAAATGTTAACAAAAGCCATAGGCTTCGGCATCAGACAGCCCCGGTTCAAACATCTTTGCTACTTGCTAAACCTGACCAGAGGCAAGTTATAAACTAATGGTAATAATACCCATCTTTCCAGGCTGTGGGGTAGATAATTAGGTGCCTACCAGATGCTAAGTGCTCAGTAAGCATTAGGTCTCATAAGATTGTAACATGGGTGATTTTTATGACTTTAGAACTGAGGCTGCCTGGACCTCCTCTGATCTGGCCTCAGAGTCTGCTTCGGCAGGCATTTAAGGCAGTGTCCCATCAACACGTCTTACAGCCCAAGATGGGAAGACCTTGGCTGCCCTGTGAGTGCCTAATGAGATTCTATTTTAAGCTGAGATCCAAGCTGAGGGTTTCATTGCTCCTTCTGAAACAAGTGTAGTTGATAAACTCTCTTCTAGTCACCTGCCCTGGACAGAGCACAGTGGTCCCCCACAAATCCTGGAGAAGCCATCCCAGGAAGTGAGGTAGGCATTTTACCCACTGTGGATTAAAGGAAAGCCAAGTTCTTTAAAGGATCAATAACAAAGATTCCAAACAGGTACATACACACAGAACTTTCTGCAAAGGTCTGCAATATAGCCAGTATTGAGGCGATTTGTAACAGGGATTTATATCAGATGAGGCTGTTCCATGGTAGAACATTCTAGGCCAAGAACGCAAAAGATGGGCAGCAAATTTTAGACTACAAAATAAAATGTGAATTAGAAACTAGAATCAATGCTTCGAACCACTCTTAAACATGTTTCTAGAATTCCTAGGGAGCAGAAACCATATGCAGTCATCCTCAACTACTTTTTTGCTTATCCTCACCAATTTCCAAATTAAAAAACCCTTCCAGTCACCGCTCAAGAGAATTTCAGCATACAAACCTCGCCAACCTTCGTGGTGTTGATCCCGACGCACAGGGTGGGCAAATGAAATGGGCAGCACGGATGCTTTTATAACACACATAACCACCTCTCCTATTGGGTGGCATATTCGACACTACTTCCTTCTGCGGCCATAAGCAAATGGCACTGATCTTTCTACTTAATGTTAACCAACAGTCTCAGCCAATACTTTTCCTATGCTGACAGCTGTGATCATTGCCTGAGACCTTCTTTATTATTATTCTTACCCCTTCTCACTCTTCATCCCACCCCCAACCATAAATATTCAGTACCTACTATCGCCAAGAAAGGAGAGCCCATCCCCTGGAGGAATGTGTATTCTAGTGAGGAATAGGATGGGTTAACAATTACAATGCTGTGGGATGCAGGGAGCATTGCAAGCGTGTAATCATTGCAGAGGCCGGATCTTTTTTTTTTTTTTTTTTTTTTTTTTTGAGACGGAGTCTCGCTCTCTGGCCCAGGCTGGAGTGCAGTGGCCCGATCTCAGCTCACTGCAAGCTCCGCCTCCCGGGTTCACGCCATTCTCCTGCCTCAGCCTCCAGAGTAGCTGGGACTACAGGCGCCCGCCACCGCGCCCGGCTAATTTTTTGTATTTTTAGTAGAGATGGGGTTTCATTGTGTTAGCCAGGATGGTCTCGATCTCCTGACCTCGTGATCCGCCCACCTTGGCCTCCCAAAGTGCTGGGATTACAGGTGTGAGCCACCGCACCCGGTCGCAGAGACCGGATCTTTAAGGAGGTATGGAAAATAAACACTCAAGTATTACTTTTTCAAATGTTAAAGCTGAACAACTATAAGTCATCTCTTATATAAAAAAATGCCAGTCTTTTGAGTTAAAAGAAATCTTAGTTACACTCAAGTGAAGGCAGAAATCCTTCTGCATCTCAGAATTATTTATTTAAATAAAAAATTAAAGCAAGTACTCCATGTGCTTATTTTTTAAAAAAGTATTTTTTTGAGACCGAGTCTCTCTCTGTTGCCCAGGCTGGAGTGCAGTAGCACAATCAGAGCCCATCACTGCAGCCTCAAAGCCTCAAAATCTTGGGCTTAAGCAATCCTCCCACTTCAACCTCCTAAGTAGCTAGGACCACAGGCACCCACCACCATGCCTGGCTAATTTTTAATTTTTAACTGTAGAGATGAGGTCTCGTTATATTGCCCAGGCTGGCTTGAACTCCTGGGCTCAAGCGATTTTCCTGCCTTAATTTCCCAAAGTGTCTATTTGTATTATTTTAAAAAATGTTTACGGGTACATAGTGGGTATATACATTTACGGGGTACATGTGATATTTTGATACAGGCGTACAACATGTAAGAATCACATCAGAGTAGCTGGGGTATCAAGTAATCATTTTAGCTTTTGAATAAAAATGTGTGTATATGCCTGTGTGTGTGTGTGTGTGCCCTTATAAGAAATCAAGAGAAATTTGAATGAGAGGCATGAAAGTATAGTTCAATGATAGATTTTGAATTGTATAGAGACATAAAGCTCTTACGCAAGTTGGGCAATAGCCTTATCCAAATGTAGCTTCATTCTTTCTTGACAACACAGAATAGTATCAACTTCCTACTCAATTGGAAAAAAAAACACATTAATGTTTTCGTTATTGAATATAACACTCAAAATCAGCAATGTAACAAAACACCAATGAAGGAAAATTTTGTTCCTTAAAATACTGTGACGTTAAACAAGAAAACAATTTTGCATCCACTTATTTGTCTACACGCTCCGTGATACTGCAATCTAAAGATCACACTAAGATGCAGCCTTTATAGGTCTATGGGGAAATTATATTATGGAACTAGTGGGGACATGGTTAAAATTTTAGGATTTTTCTCTCTTTTTATCCCTGTCCTTATTTAAAACAGAAATTTTTTAAAAAATCAAAATTCTGGTAATATACAAGGTCAAATTTAAATGCATAGCTTCTTCTATAATGGCTATGCTTCCAAGACAAAGTAAGTCAGGGAGGAAAAAAGCATAATCAAAAGAAGCTTCTCTCTGGCAGTACATGTATCCTCCAGAAGACAGTGCTTGGGTCCAAACATAGAGGCTGACTTCCACCCTGGGAGGTCGCCCTCCCGTCCTGCTTGTGTACTGCAGCCCAGCGTCTGTGCTTGTACAAACACCTGTGCTAACCAGGCCTCTCAACTGGACCACACACGTTGCCTTTTGATGCTGCTAGGACGTATCCACTAGTCCATAACATGTCAGACTATTAAATCAACATTTATTTCCCCCTTGAAATTTCTATGCACATTAGCCAATGTGGGAACTCAAAATAGCACCAAGATATTTCAAAAGTGCACATCGTTACTGTTATCATTTTCTCAGCCAAAAAGTTGTCATACTATGCATACTGCTTTGGGGCATTTTCAACTTGAACATTTTCCCATGACATTAAAAAACACTGTGATGAATGACCTTGATCAATATTTAGACATCACCGAAGATTATGCCTTTTTCAAAGGTTTTGACAAGTACAGCCAAATTGCCCTACAGAAAAGTGATACGCATTTACAACAACAAATGAACATGTGTTTTCTTGTCTTGCCCAGCAAGTGGTCACTGTCACTCTTTTCCATCTTCACCAATGTGATGGAACCACATCCCCAGCGCCCCACCGAAAACAGCAAACTTGCCTAAATTTGCAAGCTGATATTATGAGTATTCATTTGTTCACCATTTGCCTTTTTTGCTTGCGTGAACTGCCTGTTCATGTGCTTGTCCGCTTTTTCTGTCATTTATTTTTTTCTTTTTCATGTGTGAGCGTTATAAGCATGTTTAAAATTCAATCGTTTTTATCATATATGTCACAATATTTTATCAAGTTGCCTTTGCTTTTATATATGTGCGTGGTGCTTTTGATATAGATGTTTCTGATTTCTATGATGTCAAATCTATCAAAGGTATCACCTTTTGGTTTCTGCCTTTGTCATTTAGATAATAAAGGCCTTCACCACTCCAATATGAAGTATTACTCACCTATGTAGTCGTCTTCTTTTATTGTTTAATCGTTTAACATAAAAATATCAAATGTGTCTAGAGTGATCACCCTACTGCCTGGTTGTTTGGTATCTGAATTAGTGGAATAAAGGAAGAGCTAAATTCCCTTCACACACTGACACCAACATTCTCCCTGCCTTGACAAGCAGGCAAGATTTCCCAGCCTCAGAGTGGGTTGTGCATCAGTCTTAGAATTTTTGTGTTTAGTTTTTATCTTTCTCAACGCCTCTTGTATGCGTGTGCCTGTGTGTACTTTGATGAGGTTTTAACAAAAGATGCACGGAGTTCTGCTTAGAAAGGACCATTTAAAACCCCACATTGTGTTTCCATCCTTTGTGTACACAAAGCACAGAGTGGAAATTCTTAGGACTTTTAGTGCAAAAAAAAAAAAAAAAATGCATTTAGTGGGATTCTTGCTGTAAAAAATTTTTACCACAATAATTTTTGTATGTGAATTTAAATAATGTCATATGATGAATGTCAGATGGTTGGGAGCAGAAGGGTTCGTGAGAATACAAAAAGTCCAAAGCCAAAGGTCTCTGGCACTGTCCCCAGTGCTAACTTATCCATCCATCTGTACCCATACACGGAGGTGGCCTTGAAATACCACAGTAGAGCAAAAGCAGGACAAACCTTTCCCTCACCTGCCCATGAGAAGAAAGTTTGCAAGAAGGTGGTGGATACACACAGAAAGCAGAAGCGTAGGAACAGCCTTCATCTAACTAGATCTCTGGCCGCTGCCTCACACCTAAGGAAGTGAAATGCACATTTAGGACCCTGGAAGGTGGGCCCAACATTTCCAGATCCTGGACTTAGGGAGAAATTACAGGCCCCATGAGTTACAAGGTCACACTGACTTCATTGAGATTCTCAGATTGCAATGGCCAAAGTGATTAAAATGCAGTTTCACTTGTGGGGCTTCGGATGAAAACAAGACATGGAATCACGTCCAGTTGCTTGAAGAATGTGGAATGCATCCTACTATTTGAGCGGCTGAAACATTCATGAAGCATCTGTGGTTACAGTTCACCTCTTGGGAGGTGGGACTTGGGGAGATGGAATAGAGGCTTCACAGCCTTTTACTCCCCGTCACCTCAAGTGAAAATCCCTGCTCGTGCACACTCCCAGGTCTTGGCTGGAACAGTGTTGAAAACATATGTCTTGAGAGTGTGGAAGGATGAACAGTGGGACTCGAAGGAGGGGAGGGAGGAGAGTGGGATGTTGGGAGGTTTCTTGGTGGTTACAATGTGCATTGCTCCAGTCATAGATGCTCTGAAGGTCCTGATGTCACCACAGTGCAAAATATCAATGAAGCAAAACTGCACTTGTACCCCATGAATACATACACATGTTTTACAAAATTAAAATGTTAACAAAAGCCATAGGCTTCAGCATCAGACAGCCTCCGTTCAAACATCTTTGCTACTTGCGAAACCTGACCAGAGGCAAGTTATGAACTAATGGTAATAATACCCATCTTTCCAGGCTGCTGGGTAGATAATTATGTGCCTAGCAGATGCTAAGTGCTCAGTAAGCATCAGGTCTCGTAATTTTGTAACATGGGTGATTTTCATGACTTTAGAACTAAATCCTCATGTAAGATGTGGGCTCTGCTGTACTCTCAGCTAAGGAATATGCACCACATCACAGGAACATTATAAGTTTCAGCCACAAATATGGACGAGTGCTGACCCTGTGCTGTGGTCTGAATTGTGGATATAAAATCATTACTCGGATGTCCTTGTTAAACTCAGACCGTGCCCCCACAGGTTGAAGCTTTATATGTGGTTCTGTTTACCTGTGTTAACTGAGTCTTTTTAAGTTTTGGGAAAGTGGGTAAACTGCCAGCCTAACAGGTGAATGGGCTAGTGAAATCAAATCTTCAAAATCAAGCTGCAAGCCTGAATTGAATCTAGCTAATAAGCGAATACCACGTATAGGTGCAGACATTTCATTTCCATATACAATGCTTTTTAATGATAGATTCACCAAATATTCTTGTCTTCTCACTTATCCTTGAGTTTAGTGGGAAGAGGCGTTTCCTTTCATTAGAGATCTGCATTCTCAGTATTTGTTCCTGAGGTCGGCCAAGGTGACCTATCAGCTACCCTTTCTGGCATGGCTGCAGGTGAGAAGCTTCTGGTCCCACAACCTGCTTAGAGGCAGAAACCTAGGTGAGGAGGGTAGTTCTTATTGCTGGGGGTCAGAGCCCACCCAGATCCTCTTTCCGTGCTGGTTGCTATTCAGTCCTGTCTTAGAGGAGAAGCCCCTTGGGCTGGACTGGGCTGCGTGCTGGTTGCAGGGTTTCTATTCAGTCCTGTCCTTGGGCCGGACTGGGCTGAAATGCTGAAACGTCTCTCCAGCAGCAGGTCTGCCATCTCTGGAACTCATTGACTGCATTCTCAACAAACCTCTGAGGCTGGAGTATTTTTGCTTTCTGCTTCTGCAACACGGAGGAAGGAAAAGCCTCTTGTGGGAAGGAAACTGGCCAGCTGGGGCCAGGCCCAGAGCCTCAGCCTGAGTTCTGAGCAGCTGTCTCAGTCCCCATCCCAGAGCCGGACCAGGGCAGGCTGCAGGGTAGATGACTTTGCAGGTTCATTTGGCTCCGAAGTCCAAGGAGTCAGCACGGTCTGGGAGTGCTAAGAAGATAGTACCATGATTGACTCCCCAACAGAAGCCATTCTGTAAGAATTTATCAACTATCACTGACGGAATATAATAGCCAACAGAATTCAACAGAATTCGGAAGAAAATATTTCATTGCATCCATGTTTTTCAAAAGTAGGCCTTTTAAGGCTACTTCTTGCCTTGGCTAATACACATTTAATTATTCTAAAAGTTAAGACGTATTTTGGTAAAAAAATAAAACATATGCCAATGTCACTACCTTGAGTAAGCCACAGAATACATTCAGTACTTGAATTGATTGGCAATGACTGAAGCACCTCTCTCAATTCATGAACCGTTACTCTAATTGCACATTCAGTTTTTTGAGATAAAGCCCCCCTGCTACTGACCTAGAAACCAGAAACCTATCATGCAGTGGTTCTTGTTTTTAAGAAACAGCTTTGTTGAGATATAATTCATAGACCATATAATTCACTTGTTTAAAATGTGCAGTTTGATGGCTTTTAGTATATTCACAGAGTTGTATAATCATCACCGGAACCAAATTTAAAACATTTCCCATCACCTTCCAAAGAAATCATGAATCCTGTGCCCATTAGCTGTCACCCACAATTTCCAATCCCCCAAGTCTCCTTTCATAATAGGCAACCACAAATCTACTTATGGTCTCTATAGATTTCCCTATTCTGGAAATTTCATATAAATGGAATTACCATATGTGGTCCTTTGTGATTGGTTTCTTTCATGCAGCATAATGTTTTCAATATTCATCCATGTTATAGCAACGGATCTGCACGTCATTACTTGTTTTTTTGGCAGAATAACCTATTGTATGGCTATCTTACATTTTACTTATCCACTCATCAGTTGATAGACATTTGGGTTGTTTCTACTGTTTGGCTGCTATGAATAATGGTGTTATAAATATCCATGCACAAATTTTTGTTTGGGCATATGTTTTCTTTTCTCCTGGGCTGACGCTTGGGAGTAGAACTACTGGATCCTATGGATCATACAGGGTCATTCATGCTTAACCATTTGCCAAAGGATCTGCCTCATTTTGCACTCCCACCAGCAATGTATGAGGGTTCTAATTCCTCCCACGTTCCAGCCAACTTGTTATTTTCTGTATTTTCTATTATAACTATCCGTCATATTTCATTGTGAGATCCTTTGCCCATTTTTAACTGGGTTGATTTTTTTTTTAATTGTGACAGTTATTTATATATTCTAGACACAAGTCTTTTCACTTTGTTGCTAATGTTCTTCAAAATATACCACATTTTTAATTTTGATGATGTCCAGTTTATCTGCTTTTCCTTGTGTTGTTTGTGCTTTTGATACCACATCTAAAAAACTGTTGCTTATTCCAAGGTCATGAATATTCATGCCTATGTTCTTTTCTAAAAGTCTTACAGTTTTAGCTCTTATGTGTAGATCTTTGATCCCTTTTGACTTAACTATTTTGTATGTTGTGATGTAGGAATCCAACTTCATTCTTTTGCACGTGGATATCCGGTTGTCCAAATACCATTTGTTGAAGACACTCTTGCCATTGCATTGCCTTGGCACCGTTGTCAAAGATCAATAGATGGTAAATGTGATAGTTTATTTCTCAACTCTCAAATTGTGTCTATTGTTATGCAGGTACTACACTGTCTTACACATTGCAGCTTTATAGTAAGTGTTGAGATCAGGAGGTGTGAGTCCTCCAACTTTCTTCTTTTTCAATATTATTTTGGCTATTCGTTATCCTTTGAATTTCTATATGAATTTCAGGATCAGTTCACCAATTTCTACAAAGAAGTCAGCTGGGATTTTGACAGGAATTGTGCTGAGTCTATGAATCAAGTTGAGAAATATTACCATCTTAACACGAACATCCAGGTTTATGGATGTTCCCATCCATAGACATGATATGCCCATTTATTTAGATCATCTTTAATTTCTTTCAGCAGTATTTTGAATTTCTGAGGCACTTGTTCTTAACTCTGCCTAGTCATTAAGATTAGTTGGGGGATATTTTAAAAAGATCAGTGCCTAGTCCCCACGACAGATTTGAATCAGCATCTCTGGGTGTGGGACCCAGCCATTGATATTTTTAAAACCTTTGCCAGGTGATTCTAATGTGTAGCCAGGTTTGAGAGCCACTACTCAAGTAATGGAAACACTAAATGTAGCCAAGTACCAACAAAATGTCTGTTGGAAATATCATAGTGTGTTTGTGGGCAAGCTGATGAAGTTCAGCTGTTAGAACTGCCTTAAAATTTATTTCATACAGAACATCTCAGGATTAGTGAGAACAAAAGGCCAAAGGAGAGACAATGGTAAATTCCTATCCAGTTAGGATGACAAAGTAGATGACAGATTATTTTAAGGCTTGTGAGATTCATCAAAGGCTGGGAAAGAAGAAAGAGAAGAGCGGAGACCCATCACTGCAAAACTATTTCATTCAGAATGTTCTATTTCTTTTTTTTTTTTTTTTTTTTTTTTTTTGAGATGGACTCTCGCTCTGTCGCCCAGGCTGGAGTGCAGTGGTCGGATCTCAGCTCACTGCAAGCTCCGCCTCCTGGGTTTATGCCATTATCCTGCCTCAGCCTCCTGAGTAGCTGGGACTACAGGCGCCCACCACCGCGCCCGGCTAGTTTTTTGTATTTTTTAGTAGAGACGGGGTTTCACCATGTTAGCCAGGATGGTCTCAATCTCCTGATCTCGGGATCTGCCCGTCTCGGCCTCCCATAGTGCTGGGATTACAGGCTTGAGCCACCATGCCAGACTGGTTTATTTTATTTTTAGAGGCAGAATCTTGCTGTGTTGCCCAGGCTGGAATGCAATGGCATGATCACAGCCCACTGCAGAATGTTCTATTTCTAACCACTCCTGTCCAGCCACAGGGACAGTGACTTTTACAGTAGATTTACAAAACCTTTCGGTAGTAGCCAAAGCTTTCCCGAGTATATTATTTCAACTCAGAGTTCTCTCAGAGAAGCAGACAGTAGAGGAAAGGAGAGAGCAAAGAAAAAAAGTCTGCTTGTCATCTTTAATGTCATGGGTCACTAAGAAAATTTAAGTGATGTTAAAGCAGAGTGTTGATGCCATGTGGGGATAAAATTACTCTGAGGACTGGGCTGCTACCTTGTCATACTTACTTTCCTACCAAGGACTCAATTCTCACCAAGGACCAATTAAAAAAAGGCAAAGAGGTAGGAATCTGCAAAGCTTGTGTAGGGACAGAGAAGATGGATTCACTGCAGTGGAAATTCTGTGATTCAGATGGAAATGAAGCTGAGAAATGAGGGAGTCAGTCAAGGGAGGCCTTAGTGGATTTTTCTCCTGCAGAAATTAGGGAGTCAAGGAAGAATTCGTAGCAGAGGGAAGAAACTCTTGAGAATGTATAGGACAGATCCAAGGGAAACTTGGGGAAGGAAAGGTGCTTCGGAATTTCTTATTAACCAGATATTTTTTTAAAAGAGCTGGAAATTGATGAAAGGAGTTTGGGAGACAACAGGCAGCAAGCCATGGTGATGAAGGAACACTGGTACCATCAATAGAAAGGGACAGGCAATAGGCTAAGCAGGCTTTATGAATGTGAACCAGAAAAAAAAAAAAAAAAAAGTTACCAAACTAAAAAATGTTTGGCAAGTACTTAGGAACGCAGAACTAATGCTTTATAAAGTGCCTGGGCTGAAAAAAGAGATTGGGAAGGGCTCCAGGTACATGATCCCTGAAGTCTTAAGAAATGATAGAGATCTGTGGTAACAAGTCTAAGAAGTAAAGATCAGAGAAATTAGAATTAAACTAGATTTAATTGGTGGAAGGTGGAAGACAGATTAGTGTGAGAATCAGCAGAGTAGTGCAGATGCAACTGTGAGTTTCTGGATGGCAATTTGGCTATATATCAAAAGCTTTCAAATGCATAGAATCTTTGGCATATCAATTACACTTCCCAAAATATATTCTAAGGAAACAATCAGAAGTACCTACAGTTATCAATAACATTTTTGTATACTGCAGTGCTATTAAAATAGGAAAACAAAGGAGTGCAATAGGGAAACAGTCTAACTATATAAGAAAGGATTGATTGAAAAAAAAAAGATAGCACCTTTACATTGTAGAACACTGCATAACCATTAAAAATCATGTCTTAAAAGAATATCTAGGCCAGGTGTGGTGGCTCACGTCTGTAATCCCAGCACTTTGGGAGGCTGAGGCGGGCAGATCATGAGGTCGGGAGTTCAAGACCAGCCTGGCCAACATGGCGAAATCCCATCTCTACTAAAAATACATAAATTAGCCAGACATGGTGGGAGGTGCCTGCAATCCCAGCCACTTGGGAGGCTAGGCAGGAGAATCGCTTGAACCTCAGAGGCGGAGGTTGCAATGAGCTGAGATCATGCCCTCATACGCCAGACTGGGCAATAAGAGCAAGACTCCGTCAAAAAAAAAAAAAAAAAAAAAAAAAGAAGGCATATCTAATTATATAGTAAAAAAATTACCCCAATATAAATTTAGATGAGTATACACTATTCAAATTTATAAATACAATGATTCGAGTCTTGAAGACATATCTGAGCATCATTGTATAAATTAGGTGGTGCCTATCTAAGAATGATTAATAAAAAGATGCAACGGAATGGTAGGGAAAAAAGCATGATTAATAAAAAAAACTGAAATACTCCAAAATTAATAGTGATTTCTGTCTAATAGAGCTTCAAGTGTTTTTTATCTTTATTAACTCTTGTTTGCATTTTTCATATTCTCAATGAATATATATTATAACCAAGAAAAACATGTCTTTGCTAAATGCTGTCAACATCTGATATGATAATGCTTTACTTATAAGTCATTTTATGTAACATCCTTTTTTACTTCTACATATTCAACACACATTTACAACTAAGCTGCTTGTGACTGATGCATTTCCCCCATATTTACCGTCAGCAGTTGTGTTTCGACTTCATCGTGAACTAGATCGATTCCCATTCTCTTTTCTCGATGAAATAGACATTCCCGGGCTACCTACAGATACACAGATAATGGAAAGCACTAATAAAAATTGACAACCCATGACTAGCAGCTCTAATAATTTGTTTCAAAAATAAGGCAATAGATACTTCCAATACCAACTTTTCCAGCCCTTTTGTGAAAATCTAGCCTGAAACAGACTGTAACAACTAAATGAATCTCTGCTACTAGTTCAAAGTTAAAGAGGTAGCTCTTCAAAATAGTTTGAAAATATTCCTAATTTGGAAATTTGACAAAACGAAGCAGATGGCATTTACTTGATCCCCACAAATTAGCATCTGAGGGCATTAGCTGGCATTAGTTTCTTCAGGTGAGACAGTTCAATAACATGAGACACAAGTCTTCAAGATATTATTTCTAAATATTTTCACTGAGAATAGGTAGAAATGAATAATTATCTCTAAAAACATCAAAATATTTGTGTTGCCAAAAGTTCCAGTGATTATTTTTAAAGTGTCATTTATTGTTTTCCCAATTATCAGAATAATATGCCTTTACTCACTAAAGAGAAAAAATACAGAAAAGTAGAAAATATGATTTAGCCATACTCCTATTACTACTTTGTTTGTTTGTTTGTTTTAACAAGATAGAGGTTATAATGTTCTTACAGCTTTATATTATGCTTTTTAGTATTGACATTAAATAGTAGACCCAAATCATGAAATATTCTTTGAGACAAAGTATGTTAGTGGCTCTAATGGAAAACAGCTTAAATTTCTAACAATAAATTATGTATGAAAGAACATTATGCAGCAGTTAAAATGCTTTTTTCAAAGACTATTTCATCACGTAGGACTCCCAAATAATATTAAATTTTTAAAAGCATAAAATATAATGGTATGTATACTATAATCCAGGTATACTATCATTGAACAAAATCTTTGAGCGAATCTCTAATTGTTTAATAGTATCACTTACCAGAAGAAGAATTAAAAGGTAGAGGGGAACTCTGATTATCTTAATATATATTACCAAACTGCTTTCCAGGAAATTTCTACCAATCCATAGCCCCACCAGTAATATATGAAAGTGTCCATTTTCTCCTCCTATGGCAGCTCTAAATGTTACACATTTTCATTATTGCAAGTTTGATAGGCCAAAGGTAGTTATTTCATTGATCTAATTTGTATTTTATCATTAGGCCTTAACATTTTTTCTTATATTTGTTGATTGCCTGTATTTTCTCTTTGGAAGCTTATCTGTTCATGTGACTAATTATAAAAAGGACTTTCCAATACTGTGTTGACAATAAATTTTCAAACACACAGAACATCTGCACAAAAGCTGCAGAAAAAATTCCAATTAGAACCATCTTTCTGAAAGTAGTCATCACTGAAAGGGTTACTAAGAGAAGAAACTGAATCTGCACTGGAAATTAAAAAAGTAGCTATCATTTTAAGGATATTTTCAATTCTTAAAGGCAATCAGGGGTAGAATGAACTGTAGAATAAATCAATATTTCAGAAGAATCTGTGGCTCAGGGAAGGTGTAGAATCCCTTCTGATTCTAAACAAAATTTTATGATGAACTAATTCAAAAAGATCATTAGTGAACTATCAACTGTTCTCAGAATTCCTGGGGATTGTGTGCCTCTGTGTGTGTTTCTGTATAGTGGGGAGGGGTTGCAATAGGAAGTGACAGTGCGCAGGGTGCCCCAAGAAACTCCTCCACCCACCAGACTTTCAGTTCCTTGATTCTCTAAACTCTTCTACTACGGACACCATGGTAGAGACCTACGGGAAGTGCTCATCGCATGGGAATAAGTCATGCAAACATGAAGAAAAATGGTGCTAGCTGTGCTCATCAAAATGTATACTTCTAAAATAATTTCTATAATTTGCACATCTTCAAACATGGAATGTCTTCTTTCAATGGAGGAGGGTGCAGAGGGGTTGGAGGGCCCATCGCATAGCCTGAGGGCTAGAGGTGACTTAAGCCCATTCAGAAGCCTGGTCAGAGGCCAGTAACCAACTGAAATGCTCCCTACATCACTATGGCAACTGGCCTAATCTCAGCCCCATTTTTCTACTTAGTCAAGCAAATTCCATGTCCTAAGATGGTCTCATCTGATGATGTCACTACGTCTTGAAAGGGAATCATAACATGTACACAGGAGGCGTTTCATGATACAGACTAAAAAAAATAAGTTTTTGGTTGTATAAATAAAGTTTTGGTTGTAAAATAAAGTTTTTGGTTGTATAAATAAACAATCAAATATTGTTTATTTTAATTTAGGGACAGCAGTGATGAAGCAGCCTATTTAAGAGATAAGATGGTAATATGATTTGGATCTGTGTCCCTGCACAAAGCTCAATTCAAATTGTAGTCCCCAATGTTGGGGGTGGGGCCTGGTGGGAGGTGATTGGATCATGGAGGTAGATCCCTCATGAATGGTTTAGCACCATCCACTCGGCGCTATTCTCAGGATAGTGAATGAGTTCTCTGGAGATCTGATTGTTTAAAAGTTGTGGCACCTTCCCCCTTTCTCTCTTGCCCCGGACTCTTCAAGATACCTGCTCCTCCTTTGCCTTTCACCATGATTGGAAGCTTCCTGAGGGCTCCCCAGAAGCAGAAGCCACTGTTTCCTGTACAGCCTGTAGAACCAGGTGCCAATTAAACCTCTTTTCTTTATAAATTACTGAGCCTCAGGTATTTCTTTATAGCAACGTGAGAATGGCAGAATACAGATGGCATGTTCACCTTAAAATGTTGTGTATCCTAATGGTGTCTCTGTAATTGGCCTTCTTTTCTTTGCATTCAGAATTATTTCTTAAAGTGGTTGTTCTTACAGTGTATAATGCATAAAAACAAAAAATAGACGTGGTTTTGCCATTGCTGAAACCAGTCGCAGATTTATTGACGGGAGTTGGCTTCTACAGAGAATTAAAACATAATTCAATATATAAATAACCACAGTAACTCAACCAGTGGGTTAAAATCATAAAACTGCAGTACCTTCTATCCTAAGGTCTCACCTGAAGAGGGGCTTCAGTCTCCATCAAAGCCCGCTCCAGTCTTTTCTTCACATCAATAAGTGCATTTGTCTCTCCAATCATTTCATCCAACTCATGAATGATTTCAGATTTCCAAAACCCTATGTCATTGACACGTTCTCCCAGATTTTGGGTTGTGTCTGCCTGGGTTTTTCTTGTTTGTTGATATTTGTCTTGAATTAGGCGAGATGTATCTACTCTTAGTTTCTCCGAATTATGTCGGGAAGTGTTGGACTCTTGATAGTTGGTTAAATTGGACCTGTACCAGTCATCTGGTGTGTATCTTGTGAAGAAGGTGGTTCTGTTGGAAACAAAGGGAAGCATGGCATTCTCGGACACCCTCTGTGATCTGGTGCAGTACGGGGCCACGCTTGGGTAACTGGAGGCCACTTTGTAGTATGTGCTGGGTCTCCAAGGAAGGCTCAGGCTATGGGTCAAATTGGAGTGGGGAAAGCGGTCCCTGTAGCTTGAGGCCATGGTACTGATGGCTGGTAGAAAGTTGGTTGGTGTTGGTCTAGGGTGGGCGTAAGTTGACGTTAAAGTACAACCTACGCGTTCCATGATGCCAAAACACTATTTGTAAATCTCTCCTGTTAAAAAATGAAAAGTAAAATAAGACAGTCACATAAATTAATCTCTGGTGAAACATACAGCTCCGAACACATTAGATGCTTGTTCTCATTTGTTATCCACATTCACCATTGATAATATATTCCAACAAAGTTTTTTTTTTAATCTCCATGTCTCTAGAATGTATTAAGATCACATTTTTATTGGCCATTTGAACTTTTGAATTTTTATAAAAATTATGAGAGTAATATTGTCTTATCGTAACAAATTCAAATTAGGAGCCTAAACTATGCATCTTAATGGATAGGGATTCAAAAAACAGCATTCTCACTTCAGGTCAGGAGTTCGAGACCAGCCTAGCCAACTAGACGAAATGCCGTCTCTACTAAAAATACAAAAATTAGCCAACCGTGGTGGCAGGCACCTGTAATCCCATCTACTCAGGAGGCTGAGGCAGGAGAATTGCTTCAACCCAGTGGCAGGGGTGGGGGCCAGATAGATTGCAGTGAGCTGAGATCGCGCCACTGCACTCCAGCCTGGGGCTACAGAGAGACTCCATCTAAAAAATAAATAAATAAATAGATTTCCGTCTCAAACCATGATAGAGTAGTGAAAACTAGACTTAGCCTCTTATATCTAAAAATCTAGACTACTGATTTTAGACATTGGACAATGGACAGCACAGGACTCTGAGCAATGAGAAAAGAGAAACAAATAAGGTGAGTCCACCTATTTACTAGCTATGTGACATTGGGCAAATTGCTTAACCTCTCTGTGCCTTGGTTGCTTCACTATATATAAATAATAGGGAATAATAATAGCACTTCCTTCTCTGGACTGTTGTGAGCAGTGGTAGCAGCAGGGGATTGCTTGGCAACTCCCCACCCCTGCCCCCACAAGTCATCCTAAATAATCACTCCTTCTGGATAACAATGGTGTGGTTCATATGCAAACACAGCTCAAGGCAAGTACCTGGATCTCCTTTCCTGGCAACCTGCAACCTGTAAACACCTCCAACGTATAATAGAAATCCTAGGGAAGCCATGGGGTTATGAGGGCTAAGACAATGCTAAGAATTTAGAAGGCTTAGCACAGTGTCAGGCACATAGAAAGTGTGCAATAGATCTTAACTTCTTAAATTGCTACCTCAGAGAAGTAGATAATGTAAAAGATAAATATCCTTCCTCCTCGCAAGGTGAACTCCTCAGAAGTAGCCACTAAATAGTTCATTAATAGTTGTATCTTTCCAGATTTTTCCTATCCATATACCAACATATGTATTATTTATATTTTATATACCTCTACCTATATACCATCTATACCTGTATATAAAGCTTTTTAATACAAAAATTGAATTATCCTAATCATTGTATATATCATTGTAGATCATGCTTTTTTTTTTTAACTTAAGTATATTTTCTGGGCCACTGCCCCTGTTAGAACACACAGATCTACTGATCTACTTCATTCTTTTTACCAGTTTCATTGTCTGAAACTTTTGATCATTGTAATTCCAGAAAGCCAAGGATGCCACAGATCCTAACATATCTTTTAGCATTTAAATGTCATTCTGTTCTGGGGTTAATGTCTATGGACTTGTTTACTAAAAAGGAAAAATACAATCAGATCCAATTCTATGCACTGCTCAGAAAAATAAAAATTCTTTAGTGACTACTAAAATAGCTATGTCTTGAGGACTTTGGTACCCAATTACAAAATAATCTATCTGTAGAATTGTGCTCAAGTCACAATCCCCACAGATCATATGATAAAATATCCACCCATGGCCCTGTGCTTACACAACCCTAGTTCTCTTTCTGCTAAATTCTTTCTTCCTACAGCCCCCAACCATGTTATACTGGCCAAACTTACAGACTGATGGCGAAAACAAAAGCCTTAGTTACCACTTGCAGTTCTTTGCTTCAATTTGAAACTTAACTATTACTTTTTGAAAAAGGAAATTTAAAGTACTGAGACCTTAGGGTCCTTAAGATTATCTTCAGTTTCAACCCCTTCCCCATGTCAGATCAATATATAATCTGGTTTACTTCTAGCAAGAAACTTCAAGTGGTGATAGACCACTCCTACTTTGCTTTATTTTATTTTACTTTATTTTATTTTACTTTTAGACGGAGTCTCACTCTGTCACCCAGACTCGAGTGCAGTGGTGCGATCTCGGCTCACTGCAAGCTCCACCTCCCAGGTTCACGCCATTCTCCTACCTCAGCCTCCCGAGTAGCTGGGACTACAGGTGCCCACCACCATACCCGGCTAATTTTTCTGTATTTTTAGTAGAGTCAGGGTTTCACCTTGTTAGCCAGGATGGTCTCAATCTCCTGACTTCGTGATCCACCTGCCTCGGCCTCCCAAAGTGCTGGGATTACAGGCATGAGCCACCACCACGCTGGGCTGGTTTATTTTATTTTTAGAGACAGAATCTTGCTGTGTTGCCCAGGCTGGAATGCATTGACATGATCACAGCCCACTGCAGCCTTGAACTCCTAGGCTCAAGCAACCCTCCCAAGTAGCTGGAGCTACAAACACACACCACCATGCCTGGCTAATTTTATTTATTTATTTTAGTAGAGATGAGCAGATTTCATTATGTTGCCCAGGCTAGTCTCAAACTCTGGCCACAAGTGATCTCCCGCCTCAACTTCCCAAAGTGCTGGGATTACAGGCATGAGCCATCCTGGCCAGCCTGCTTAATTCTTGACAATAAGAGATCCAGAAACCAGTAGCTCACTTCATCCTTCAACCATGGAATTTCACGTGTAGAATGCCATCTGAGTTTTCCCAGCATTTGTTATATTGGCATCTTGAGACATCTCAACCCATGTTTGAACCGTAAGTCATCTGCTCCGGGGGTGATATCTGAAGATGCAAGGGTTTATACACCAGATGAGATAAGTGGACTGAGAAAAACAAACATAGTTTACAAAAGCACCTGGTGATTTGTTTTTTAATTGGAGGTGAGATTTGTCTCAGAATCTGGGATCTAAAGCATACAGCATAGTGGTTTAGAGATCACAGAAGTAGAATTTCTCACGTACGGCAGTCAGTTTCATATGGAGAGAGAATATTTTTTACAGCCACAACTGAAGTTCTAGTTCTACCAGCCATCTCGTACGTCATTCAGGAAGACTGAATAAAAGACATCACGTGGGGATGGTTTCACCAAAGTATTCCACTGTCATGCATTTTGGGCCATTAATGGTCAAGAAAACCAAGACTGTAATGAACTAAAAAATACTTAAAAACTGAAAACTGACTTCTACCTCCAACCGTGAGAGAATAATAAACACCAGACTTAGCTTCTTATATCTAAACACCTAGACAAAATATATGAAATAACTGCATTCAGACCTCAGACAACAGGTATCATAAGACTCTGATCCTTGAAAGAACGGAAACAAATAAGGTGAGCCCTCTGATTGTCAAGGCATTGTACCCAAAGGCAATTTTCAGACAATGAGAAAAAACGTGAAACTGAACAGAGCCTGGCAGCCTTTGTGAGTTGAGAAAGTGATCAGAACTTGGGAAGGCTGAGAAAGCTAGAAACTGTAAAGCAGGTTTATGGAATAAAGTGAGCTATGCAGACATAGAGATCCAGAAATCGACATGGGGATCTTTGTCTTTGCTGAGAATAGGCTGCACAGGCATCAAGGAACACTCCACAAACCCTGGCAAAGAGCGATGGCAGAGCTGTTGGCTGAACAATTTCTAGAACTGACAGAGGGTGGAGATACATTACGAACACAAACTAACTAGATTGGAGGGTCACTGGCAACCAGCTGGAGCATTCAGGGGAGACACCAGAGAGGCCATACATTAGAGGTAGGGCTTAACTATGCCTGGAGTGAAGGTAATGAAGACTCACTCTAGCAAAGCTTGAAAACAGGTCTCAAAGATATCAAGCTAATCCACAAGTAACTACCTTACAACATCAAGACACTCGAATATGTAACATCACAATGTCCAGCATCCAGTCAAAAACGACCAGACGTAATAAGGAGCACAAAAATGTAACCCCTAAAGAAAACTCAGTCAATGGAAGGAGGCTTAGAAATGGCAGAGATGATGGAACCAGTAAACTGCATTAAAGTATTTGATACAAGGACATTGAGAAGAGAGAAATGGAAGACTAAAGAAGAACCAACTGAACTTTAGGGATAAAACATACAATATTATACTTGTACAACTTCACTACTTGAGATTAACAGCATATTAGAAATTGTAGTAGTAAAGATTGGTGAGCTCAGAGATTTTTTTTTTAACTAAAAAAGAAATTGAAAAGCACCTTGGTAACCTATGGTACAACAGCAAAGGTTCTAATATTAAGGTTTTGCAGTGTCATAAAAAAAAGGAGAAGGACAAAAATATTTGAGGAAATAATGGCCGAATGTTTTCCAAATTTTCTGAAAACTATAAATACCTAGGTCAAAAAGCTCTACAAACTCCAAGAAGATAAATACACACACACACATGCACACACACGCACATGTGCACACACACACAACCCCCTGCTGCCACCACCACTCCAAGGCTCATGATCAAATTGCTGAAAACCAGTGATAAAGAGAAAATCTGAAAATCAGAGAGAAAAGACATATTTGGAAAAAAAGAACAAAGATAAGAATCAGTGCTGAATTATTGTCAGAAACTACCCAGACCAGAAGACAAACAACATTTTTAAAGGGCTGGAAGAAAGTGTAAAGCCTCAAATTCTGTAGCTAGTGAAAATATCCTTCAAAACATGAAGCTGAAATAAAATGTTTTCATAAAAACAAAATCCAGAAGAATTCATCCTCAGCAGACCTGCAATAAGCGAATTGTTAAAGGAAATTCTTCAGAGAAAAGGAAATTATACCAGATGGAAAGTTGGATCTACACAAAGAAATGAAGAATGTCAGAAATGGTAAGCATGTGTGTTAATAAGAAAAACAAAATCTTTCTAACTTTCAAATTTCTTTTTTTTTTTTTTTTTGAGACGGAGTCTCGCTCTGCCGCCCAGGCTGGAGTGCAGTGGCCGGATCTCAGCTCACTGCAAGCTCCGCCTCCCGGGTTCCCGCCATTCTCCTGCCTCAGCCTCCCGAGTAGCTGGGACTACAGGCGCCCGCCACCGCGCCCGGCTAGTTTTTTTTGTATTTTTTAGTAGAGACGGGGTTTCACCGTGTTAGCCAGGATGGTCTCGATCTCCTGACCTCGTGATCCGCCCGTCTCGGCCTCCCAAAGTGCTGGGATTACAGGCTTGAGCCACCGCGCCCAGCCTCTAACTTTCGAATTTCTTTAAAAGATCATTATTTAAAGTAAAAATAAAAAAATTGTGGCATTAATAAAATAGAAGTCAATTATATGGTAGCCATAGCACAAATGACAGGAGGGCTTACATGGCCATATTAGATGATAAGGGTCTTATAACTGAAATGAAATAATGTCATTTAAACATACACTGTGATAAGTTAAAAATATGTATTGCAAACTTTAGAGTAGCCAGTTCTCAAAATGTAAACTAAGGACCCATGGGCATGCCTAAGACCTCTTGGGAGGTGAAATGGTCAAAATGGTTTTCATGGTAAATACTCAGATGCTATTTGCCTTTCTCACAAATTTACAACAGAGTTTTTCGGAGGCGACATGATACATACTATCGCAACAGACTGAATGAAGATGAGAGCCCAGCTACTAAGCTAAAAATTACTATGCCAAAAATATAAAATAATACTAAATACTTCTTACTAAATTATTTTTTGTTCCAGAAAATATTTCAATAAAAACATTATGCTAATATATAATGGGTTATTATGGTTATTTTAAAATAATTTATGGTTTTAAATTTCTAGTATAATAAATACAATAGGTATAATCCACATAAGTAAAAGCTCATTGAGGTCCTCAATATTTTTAAGAATGTAAAGGGGTCCTGACATAAAAGTGTTTTTGAACCACTGACCTGGAGCAGTATCTAAGACTAAAAAACAAGAGTTTTAACCAATAATGAAGGGGAAAAAAATAGAAGACAAAAAAGACTCATAATTATTCCAAGAGAAAACAGAACCAAAAATAAGACAAAGAAAACCCAAATAGAAAAATAATACAAATCCAACTATACTGATAATTAAACAATCCACTTAAAAGGCACAGATTGTTAGAAATGGTTTTTAAATAGCAATATTGAACTATAATCTGTCTAGGAAAAATCTCATTTTAAATATAAAACACAAAGAAGTTAAAAATAAAAGTATAGGCCGGGAGCAGTGGCTCACGCCTGTAATCCCAGCACTTTGAGAGGCCGAGGCGAGTGGATCATGAAGTCAGAAGTTCAAGACCAGCCTGGCCAAGATGGTGAAACCCCAACTCTACTAAAAATACAAAAATTAGCTAGGCATAGTGGCAAGTATCTGTAATCTCAGCTACTCGAGAGGCTGAGGCAGAGAACTGCTTGAACCCGGGAGACGGAGGACCATGCCACTGCACTCTAGCCTAGGCAACAGAGTGAGACTCCATCTCAAAAAAATAAAAATTAAAAAAAAATAAATAAAAGTATGAAAAAAAGATAAACTGTTTAAACACTAATCAAAAGAATACAGAAGTGGCTATATTAATATCAAATCAAGTAGACTTCTAAACAAGAAATATTATCAGAGATAGAGAGAAAAATAAGGATAAAGGGATCAGTCAGGGAGATATAACAATATTAAATGTTTATGTAATCATTTACCTAACTTTCAACACCTAAAGCAAAAATTGACAGAACTAAAGTGAGAAATAGACAAATCCACATTATATTTGAATATTTCAACATTTGTCTGTTACTAAATCATAGAACAAGTAAACAAAAAATTGGTTGATACATAGACTATTTGAACAACGTTACAACTAACTGGACCTAATTTGCATCTTTAGAGGGTTTTAGAAAACATTCACCAATGTAGACCATATCATGAGTCACAAACAAGTCTAAATAGACGTAAAATATCAAAATTATACAAAGTATGTTAACTGACCATATCAGAATTAAGTTAGAAATCAGTAATAGAAAGATATTTGGAAAATCCCCAAATAGTAGCAAATGAAACAACACTCCATACCTCATGAGTCAATAATTACATGGGAAATTATAAAATATTCTTAACTGAATGAAAATGAAAACAGCATAACAAAATTTGTGAGATGCAGCTAAAATAGTTATTAGTGGTAAGTTTATAGCTTTAAGTGTTTACATTAGTAAATAAGAATGAGGTAAAATCAGTGATCTGTGCTTTCATCTTAAAATGCTAGGAAAAAAAAAAATAAACCCAAAGTAGAAGGAAGAAAATAATAAAGAGAAAAAAAAAATCGATGAAATAGAAAATAGACAAATAGAAAAGAAAAACAATAAAACTCTATCAATAAAATTGATAAACCACTTGATAGGCTTATCAAAATTAAAAAGAGAAGACAAATTACTAATACCAGGAACAAGAGAGGCAATATTCCCACAAACATTATATAAAGTGAATAAAGCAATATTACTAACAACTTTATGGCAAGAAATTTGACAACATAGGTGAAATGGACAAAATTTTTGAAAGATGTACAAATAACAAAAACTGATTAAAGAAGAGTTAGATAACCTGAGTAGCCCTGTAGTATTTTTTAAAAATTGAATCTACAGTTTAAAAACTTTCCTCAAAGAAAAGTTCAAGCTGCAATGGGTTCACTGGTGAATTCTATCAAACTTTTAAGGAAGAAATACCTCAGTTTTTAAAAACCTATGGCTTACTTTGGTGGTGTGCGTCTTTTACAATGATTAACCTACTCTCTAAATTCTAACTTAGTCAATTCTTTTTTTTTTTTTTTTTTCTGAGACAGAGTCTCACTCTGTCTCCCAGGCTGGAGTGCAGTGGCGCCATCTTGGCTCACTGCAAGCTCTGCCTCCCGGGTTCACGCCATTCTCCTGCCTCAGCCTCCCGAGTAGCTGGGACTACAGGCGCCCACCACCACGCCCGGTTAATTTTTTACTATTATTATTTAGTGGAGACGTGGTTTCACCGTGTTAGCCAGGGTGGTCTCTATCTCCTGACCTCGTGATCCGCTCGTCTCTGCCTCCCAAAGTGCTGGGATTACAGGCGTGAGCTACCATGCCCTTCCAGTCAATTCTTAAGAGAGCATGTGCAGCACATACTAGATCATTAACTGATGCTATAAATATCTCATATTCGCAAAGAAACTGAGCAAATTCTTTGGAAAAATGACTGCAAATAGTTATGGAAAAATCCCCTAAATTAGGCAACTGTTTTTTATTGTACATTTAATCGTGATGTTTTGGTTTGAATGCTCCCCTCTAAAACTCAAGTTGAAATTTAATTACCATTGTGCAGTATTAAGAGGTGAGACTTTTAAGAGGTGATTATGTTATAAGGGGTCTGACCTCATGAATGGAATAATGCTATTATTGTGGGAGTGGATTAGTTATCACAGAATTGGGTTCCTGATAAAATAATAAATTCACCTCTGTTGTCTCTGTCTCTTTCATTCTCTTGTCCTTCTGCCATATTATGATGCAGCAAGAAGACCCTCATCAGGTGTAGCCCCTGAATCTTGGACTTCCCAGCCTCCAGAACTGTGAGTCCAACAAATCTCTGTTCTTTATAAATCACCCAGTATCTGGTATTCTGTTATAGAAGCAGAAAACTAAGACATATGACCAAACAGAATTTTAAGAAATGAGACATGGGCTACAAAGTCAAATACAATGTTTAACTAGGTGCACTTAATTTACGGTCAACAGTTATTTATATACTGAAAAAAAATGCTATAATAGTCTTCTATAAATATTAACATGCTAAATATAGAATCAATCACACAGAGATTTTAAGAACCGGAAAGCTCTATTTGCAATCCAAAAGTTGGCTACATATTGGGTAAACATTTTATTAGCATATTTAAGCAAGACTTGAAGATCATAGATATTTTAAAGTACAAAAATCTACAGACCATTTTCTGCAGAAGACACAGGTTTACATGACTTGCTCCACACCCTGCCTTAAATCAGGGGCAAGCATAGGCTTGAATGGCTCACGTACAAACCCCTTTAGTTCCTTTGTAGCCACTTAATTACAGTTCCAAATTGGAGCGGAAATAAAACAGTGCTGCCAATGCACTAACAAATACCAGAAGTAGAAGAAATCATATCAGACATCAATGTTTAATTTCTCTTTATGCATATATTACATAAGAATATAGGAAAACTTCATCTCTTCAAAAAAAAAAAGTTTGGTTAAGGAACTCTATTCATTGATGGTGTATAAATTATTACACATTGGAGAGCTACACGGTGGTATGCAGTAAAGTTGAAATGTCATATTCAAATATGTTTGAATATGTTCAAACATATTCAAATATGTTTACAATTAGAATGTACAAGAATTCCTTTCTAATATTTTTAAAGGGAGCACACTAAAAGTCCATCAACAGGAGGATGCATACGTAATATGCGGTAAAGTCATACAAGAATCACCACACAACAGTTCAAATGAATGACCTGGAACACGTACAGCATAACCATTCTATCAATTCAAAATGGAACAGTAGGCTGGGTGCGGTGGCTCATGCCTGTAATCCCAGCACTTTCGGAGGCCGAGGCGGGCAGATGATGAGGTCAGGAGTTTGAGACCAGCCTGGGCAACTTGGTGAAACCCCGTCTCTACTACAAATACACACACACACAAAAGAAAAAATTAGCCAGGCGTGTTGGCAGGCGCCTGTAATCCCAGCTACTCAGCAGGCTGAGGCAGGAGAATTGCTTGAATTCGGGAGGCGGAGGTTCCAGTGAGCTGAGATCACGCCATTGCACTCCAACCTGGGCGACAAGAGCGAGACTCCGTCTCAAAAAAAAAAAAAAAAAAAAGTATACATTGGTTTGGGATAAACATATGAGTAGTAAAAGTATAAAAATATGCAGGACATAAGTAAATGCTAAATTTTGTTAATAGGAATAGGGAAGGAGAGAGGAGAATGGGATTTCCAAGGGTTACCTAAGAGGCCTCAACTGTGCCTGTAATCGATTTTTTGTTGGTTTAAGTTTGGACTGGGTACATGGATTCACCCCTGGGTTCACTCTACTTATTGTGTGAAGTATTTTATTTTAAAGAAGAAAAAAGTAGAATATTTTGTCAGTTACCTCAAAACATTTTTGCCTATTAGTAAAACTATGCATTTTTTTCACAATAATCAAACAAATAATTTTACCCATTTCCAGGATGTTTATTTCTCTACAACACCATATACATCCAGGAGAAAACATAAAGGGGTTTGGTCTAAACTGCCCAAACACAACCGAAAGCTTTGCAGCCATAGCTAAACAGAAATGGCTTTGGGCGGTGAGAGAACAGCTTTGATCTGAATTTCAGGAGCTCTGACTACAAGGCCAGGTGATTGAACTCTCCTCCCCGTGACTGCAGATCTGAAGGATCGGCTACTGAAGCAGAGGGGACGAGGAACACCGTGCGGGGCGGCCAGCACCGCAGTGGGAAGGCACAGCGCTGCTAACGGGTAATAATTAGAATTAAGAAATTAAATGAGTTAGCACAGTGCAGGGGGTTCGGACGCCCCTTCCCTGGTTCCGCGTTTGGAAATAACTTCTCAAACCTTGAAAAGCATCAGAAAGGTAAATTACGAGGAAATAGACGTCTGGGTGGGAGGTGCCTGTGGATTCGTATGGTTTTTATTTGGAAAGAAAAGTGAAGATGGAGGGAGGAATTGCAGGGTATCCGCGACCTCCCGCGATACGGAGGCCAGAGATTGGAGTCCTGGTTGGCGAAGGGGGATCCTTTGCGGTCGTCCTAGAGGCAGGCTGGAGTCAGCGAGACCACTCACCTGTCGGCGGATGCCCGGCGAGGGGGGGGAAGGGGCGGTGAGAGGAAGGTGTCGCAGCCTGCCACCTGCAGCCCGCGACTGGGGCCCAGACCAGTCCGGCCCTGGCCCCGCCTTTCCCATCTGTGACGATAGCAGCGCCTGTGGGCCACTCAGCGGCCGTCCCTGCGGCTCGCCGGGAGCTGATTGGCCAGTCAGAGGAGAGGCGGGAGCTGTCGGGCCGGGAGAGAAACTAGTCGGGCAGCGGTTACCATGGACGCGTTCACGCTTAGTAACCGAGGCTCCCCGCCCTCTGGAAGACCTGCTGGGTCCGGGAGGTGAAACGGGTGAAGAGTAGCCCAAGAGAGAGGCTTCGGTGCTTTCCCCGCCTCTCCTTGAAGCCTGATTCGGAACTCTTCCAACTGCGAAGAACTTGGCCGATTCTAAGGCACATCAGGGCTGCCTGGAACCTTATCACCTGCCTAGGTGTTCACAAGCCCCCATTTTCCTGACAAGCCTCTCCTCTCTCCAGCAGGGCTTCTCCTGTGACCGGATTATCTAGCGTTCCTTCCCTCCTTCCTCACTCTAAGAAAATGGTTTGGGCTTTCCCTCTCTCTCTCCAGCAAATATTTCCGTAAACAGCAGCCCTTACTGTTTCTTCCAGGTGCTGATCCACATTTTTAAATACATACATCATTGCTCATCCATGCAAGCTCTTTCCAACCCTGTAAGAGGGTTTATATTGTACAGATGAAGAAACTGAAGTTCGAGAAGTTAATGGACTTAGATAGTGTGACTCAGGGGCAGAGCTAACACTAAAACTCAAATCAGTCAAACTTCAAGACATCTTTCCATGAGGCAGCAGTCTAACCGTGTAAGCAGCAAGAGAATTCACTGAGTTACTTTAGTAACTAGTAATGCTAAAGAAAATAAAGCCCTCAGTTTAATTATTTTTGGCTTTTCTGGGAATCACTGTGTGGCACTCCACCCAAGGCTGAGGCTGAGGGACTTGCCAGGATAAGGCAGGCTGCCCAGCCCCTAAGGGACCTCAGTGAAGTGACTTCAGGTTGGGGGCTGGTCCTCAGCTTTGCCAGTTCAGACATTTGGTTCCGTCAGTGTCCTGGGTTTATCAGAGGCTGAGTCAGGCCAACCGAACTCATGGGAACCTAAAGTAGAAAAGTTAGAATGCTGCCTCAAGTGTTTACATTAAGCAACACGACCCCTCTAACTGTGGAGATAAGCCCAGAGTATTTTCCCCAAGGAGGAAAACCACAGAAACCACCCAGCGCTCAGCGACTACTCACTTGCCTGGACACAAGACTAGACTAGACAAGGCTCCCATACCCCACACCAGGGCACTCCTAATCCTGACTGGTTTTCCCACTATGTTCCTTATCAGCAACTTTTTCTACACTCAGCCTAAGAAACATTTCACTCTGAGCTGTCTTTTTTTTTGTTACTTTTTTCTCATGCATAGTGTTCTGCATTTTGTATTTTCAGTATTCAGGACGGGCCTTGCAGATGCCTAGAATCAGTAGACAGCACAGTAAATGATGCCATGTTCATTCTTTGGGCCAAAAGGCTGGCAACCGTTCTAAAGTAGATCTAATTGCCCGCAAACTCTTTCAAGATAATGAGCAGTCTTTGTGCTTTGCACACATCCAGATGCCCAAAAGCATTGCTAATTGAAGATGAAATTCATTCAATGTCTGATTTAAAACTAAGCAGGTGAAATTATAGCAGAGTTTGATCTTTTCAACGACACATTGAGTCAGTGAATTTCAAAAACCTCCTGATTAAAATTTCAGGTGAAATTGATCAACTCTGCTCTCCACAGAAAGGACTGAACGATGTTTTGGAAATAATTTAGCTACCCTCTCAAAAAAGATTGTTCCGTGATTATCAAGTCTTTGCCAGAATTAAGAGGTTAATTCTCACCCTTCAGTTTTACAGTACACTGAAGACCCCCTACAAAGCTTATTAAGAAAAATAAAGCAAAACCACCTGGATTCAGCTATTCAACCTTACTTTCTCAGCAACTCCACAAGTTCAGGAATGTGTCTGTTTCTGTTCATCTCTGTATCCCCAGTCCTGGAAAAGTGTTTGTCACTCATTAAATACCTGTCTCTTATACACATCTAGATGTGTATAAGAGACAGGAGTTAGCACAGTGCAGGGGGTTCGGACGCCCCTTCCCTGGTTCCGCGTTTGGAAATAACTTCTCAAACCTTGAAAAGCATCAGAAAGGTAAATTACGAGGAAATAGACGTCTGGGTGGGAGGTGCCTGTGGATTCGTATGGTTTTTATTTGGAAAGAAAAGTGAAGATGGAGGGAGGAATTGCAGGGTATCCGCGACCTCCCGCGATACGGAGGCCAGAGATTGGAGTCCTGGTTGGCGAAGGGGGATCCTTTGCGGTCGTCCTAGAGGCAGGCTGGAGTCAGCGAGACCACTCACCTGTCGGCGGATGCCCGGCGAGGGGCGGGAAGGGGCGGTGAGAGGAAGGTGTCGCAGCCTGCCACCTGCAGCCCGCGACTGGGGCCCAGACCAGTCCGGCCCTGGCCCCGCCTTTCCCATCTGTGACGATAGCAGCGCCTGTGGGCCACTCAGCGGCCGTCCCTGCGGCTCGCCAGGAGCTGATTGGCCAGTCAGAGGAGAGGCGGGAGCTGTCGGGCCGGGAGAGAAACTAGTCGGGCAGCGGTTACCATGGACGCGTTCACGCTTAGTAACCGAGGCTCCCCGCCCTCTGGAAGACCTGCTGGGTCCGGGAGGTGAAACGGGTGAAGAGTAGCCCAAGAGAGAGGCTTCGGTGCTTTCCCCGCCTCTCCTTGAAGCCTGATTCGGAACTCTTCCAACTGCGAAGAACTTGGCCGATTCTAAGGCACATCAGGGCTGCCTGGAACCTTATCACCTGCCTAGGTGTTCACAAGCCCCCATTTTCCTGACAAGCCTCTCCTCTCTCCAGCAGGGCTTCTCCTGTGACCGGATTATCTAGCGTTCCTTCCCTCCTTCCTCACTCTAAGAAAATGGTTTGGGCTTTCCCTCTCTCTCTCCAGCAAATATTTCCGTAAACAGCAGCCCTTACTGTTTCTTCCAGGTGCTGATCCACATTTTTAAATACATACATCATTGCTCATCCATGCAAGCTCTTTCCAACCCTGTAAGAGGGTTTATATTGTACAGATGAAGAAACTGAAGTTCGAGAAGTTAATGGACTTAGATAGTGTGACTCAGGGGCAGAGCTAACACTAAAACTCAAATCAGTCAAACTTCAAGACATCTTTCCATGAGGCAGCAGTCTAACCGTGTAAGCAGCAAGAGAATTCACTGAGTTACTTTAGTAACTAGTAATGCTAAAGAAAATAAAGCCCTCAGTTTAATTATTTTTGGCTTTTCTGGGAATCACTGTGTGGCACTCCACCCAAGGCTGAGGCTGAGGGACTTGCCAGGATAAGGCAGGCTGCCCAGCCCCTAAGGGACCTCAGTGAAGTGACTTCAGGTTGGGGGCTGGTCCTCAGCTTTGCCAGTTCAGACATTTGGTTCCGTCAGTGTCCTGGGTTTATCAGAGGCTGAGTCAGGCCAACCGAACTCATGGGAACCTAAAGTAGAAAAGTTAGAATGCTGCCTCAAGTGTTTACATTAAGCAACACGACCCCTCTAACTGTGGAGATAAGCCCAGAGTATTTTCCCCAAGGAGGAAAACCACAGAAACCACCCAGCGCTCAGCGACTACTCACTTGCCTGGACACAAGACTAGACTAGACAAGGCTCCCATACCCCACACCAGGGCACTGCAAATCCTGACTGGTTTTCCCACTATGTTCCTTATCAGCAACTTTTTCTACACTCAGCCTAAGAAACATTTCACTCTGAGCTGTCTTTTTTTTTTGTTACTTTTTTCTCATGCATAGTGTTCTGCATTTTGTATTTTCAGTATTCAGGACGGGCCTTGCAGATGCCTAGAATCAGTAGACAGCACAGTAAATGATGCCATGTTCATTCTTTGGGCCAAAAGGCTGGCAACCGTTCTAAAGTAGATCTAATTGCCCGCAAACTCTTTCAAGATAATGAGCAGTCTTTGTGCTTTGCACACATCCAGATGCCCAAAAGCATTGCTAATTGAAGATGAAATTCATTCAATGTCTGATTTAAAACTAAGCAGGTGAAATTATAGCAGAGTTTGATCTTTTCAACGACACATTGAGTCAGTGAATTTCAAAAACCTCCTGATTAAAATTTCAGGTGAAATTGATCAACTCTGCTCTCCACAGAAAGGACTGAACGATGTTTTGGAAATAATTTAGCTACCCTCTCAAAAAAGATTGTTCCGTGATTATCAAGTCTTTGCCAGAATTAAGAGGTTAATTCTCACCCTTCAGTTTTACAGTACACTGAAGACCCCCTACAAAGCTTATTAAGAAAAATAAAGCAAAACCACCTGGATTCAGCTATTCAACCTTACTTTCTCAGCAACTCCACAAGTTCAGGAATGTGTCTGTTTCTGTTCATCTCTGTATCCCCAGCATAGGGCTTCACGTGCCATGAAAAACGGACTCCGTCAATGCTTGTTGAATGAAAGCATGAAGTGTGATGCTTATGGGGTAGGAAATTATCAAAGATACAGAAATGGAGAAGCAATAAAGCAGATTATGCCTATTTTATAACTTTGCCTTAGTCATTTTTATAACTTGAAGTCATTTTTATAACTTCCTTAGCTGCCACATTTTCACCCTATTTAGAGTCACCAAACCTCCTCTCCAGTCTCTCTGAGTCTTCCTATCACTCAACCATCACCCTTCATCAAGATGCTATCAGCCCCTTTCAACTGTCTATCCTTATCAGAAACCAAGTGTGGGCCATCTTCACCCCTGGACTTCCACCCCCATTCCCATCCTCAGAGCAACTCACATACACAGCCTGCTTTCTCCATTTCTCCTCCAGCACTAAAGTTAATCATCGCATTCTTCCTATTCCCCTGACCTCACCCCATGCCTCTCTCCCGTTCACTCACTGTGTGCTAGCTACACTGGCTCTTTTTGTTTGTTTGTTTTTGACACAGAGTTTCACTCTTGTTGCCCATGCTGGAGTGCAATGGCGGTGCGATCTCTGCTCACCGCAAATTCTGCCTCCCAGGTTCAAACTATTCTCCTGCCTCAGCCTCCCGAGTAGTTGGGATTACAGGCATGCACCACCATTCCCAGCTAATTTTGTGTTTTTAGTAGAGATGGGCTTTCACCATTGGTCAGGCTGGTCTTGAACTCCCAACTTCAGGTGATCCACCTTCCTCGTCATCCCAAAGTGCTGGGATTACAGGCGTGAGCCACCGCACCTGGCTTACACTGGCTCTTATTCAAGTTTCTTGATGCTCTAAGCTCTTTGCCACCTCAGGGCCTTTGCACATGCTGTTCCTGCTGCCTGGACCCCTCTTCCCCCCTCAAATGTCATTACCTCAGAGATGTCATGCCTGGTCACCCAGATTCAACTGGGCTGCCCTGCTATACTCCCCTAACTCCTTTCCTTTGTGACATTACGGTTTCCAGTTACTTATTTTGTGTGATTATTTAATTAACGTCTGAGTTCCCTTCCAGAATATGAGTGTCAACAGGGGAGGGGAGGGGAGGAAGCAGGGCTGTTTTGCTAACCACCGAAAACTCAACAGTTCACCTGGCGGTGCTGAGGAGGGCAGAATACTGTGAGGAGGCCCCTTGCACCTCTGACAGCTCCTAAGGGGGATTAAAACAAAAACAGAAACCCGAAAACACCTCTCCCACAACTGAGCTCACAATTCAACGGAGGGATTAGAAGCCAGACTTTCTGGTTCCAAACCCTGATGTGGATAATGAGAGGAAAGCTCCCAGCTCTGTCACAGCCGCTCCAGTGTTCCCAACACCCAAATGTTCTGACAGGAGCCCCCTATACATTTATGTGACGTCCTTGCTACACATCTGGCCCTTTTTCAACTGTTGGAACAGAAACAAAGTAGGGTCACAACCCCAGTGGCTCCACCAGAGCGCTGCTGGTGAGATGGGGAGCAAGTTCATTCAGGGATGAATCTTATAATTATCCTGTTCCAACCTTTGCTGGATCCTCAGAGTTTAAAAAAGGAGATCTCAACTCCTCAGATCAGCATCCAGAGCTCTCCATGATCTGGTCCTAGCCTGGCAGTGCAGCCCCGTGTCCACACTCCCCACTCCATGATCCCAAACATGAGTGAACACACAACCCTGCTTCAGCCTCTAACATCCTGTGATTTTTCTGACCCCTGACTTGCTCATGCTGTTCCCTGTACCTAGCATCCTCTTCCTTCTTCATATTGCCCCAAATTTATAGGATCTACTCATGTTTTTATGTCAATGTCAAATGCTACCTCCAAAATGTTTGTTTTGTTTGTCAAAATTAATTTATTTTTCCTGCATATGTTTGTGTAGCATGTACAATCCATTTGATGTTATACTTATTTACTGATATTTCTGTCTCCATAGTGAGCAATCCTTGCATCTGCACACCGATGCACACACCCCACCATTGCTCTGCACGAATACAAATCATAGTTACTATTTATCAAACCCTCACTCTGTGCCATATATCCTATATTATGCTAGCTTTACGTACAGTATTTCATTTATGGCTCCCAATACCACGATAGGATAGGCCACTATCATTTCCGTTGTCTAAATGAAGGGGAGATTCCATTGGAGAGGTAAGGTAGCTTGACCAGTGCCACATAGACAGCAAGAGGAAGAGCCGCGCTTTGAATCCACTTCTTTCTGGCTTTAAATTCTGTGCTCCTCACCTCTATACTATAAGTGCAAAGCACCAACCATGAAGAAGTAGCTTTTAACGATTATGCCCTGCCAGGAACCACTCATTCCATCCATGAACTCCTCCAACTCTTTCAACAGCCCTGAGAGGTAGGTATTGTTGCACCAGCACCTAGTCAATAAATACTAATGGCTTGTTGAATTACTTTGTGTGAGACTGACAGCAGCAGATAGAGCCAGTACTGGGACAGAGGTCCCCTGTTCGGAGGTCCTAAAGTCAACTTTTGTAGGGATAAAAACCTTTAAAAAGGCAGTCAGAATAATGACACTCTCCAGACAGGAGAGTGAGTCGTCCACAGAGTGGCCACAGAGCAGGTGGCTGGTCCAAGAGAGTTTAAACAAACCCCGCCCCCGCCCT
>NW_012105143.1:1051353-1056184 GCF_000951045.1 Mandrillus leucophaeus
TCCCCTGCCCCACCCAAGATTCTAGGACTGGAGTCCTTACAGGCGATGTTTGCTGTTAGCACAAAGTCCTATGGAACCACAAGAATACTGGCTGAGATGGCTGAAGGTGGTCACAATCACTTTGTGAGATCCTTTAAAGGTCTGCAAGATTTTAATAGGGCAATGGAAAAACTTCTGCTCATTCTGGATGGCAGAGCAGGAGTCAGTGAATGGGAAGCTTGTTAGACACGCAAGTGGATGAGAAAGCAAGCAGGGAGTCCCAGCACAGTCTGCTTCCATCAGGAGAGGGGCGGTACACGGGGCTGAAATGGAGTCAGCGAGTTCCGTTCTTCAGCACAGGAAAAAGAAAATTCTTACTGCATTAGATTGGTGTTTCCTGAACTATTCAATCAATCGATCGCTAATAAAACAATAGTTCCATCATCAAATAAATTTGTGAATTTCGAACACAAAAAAACGTTAAACACGTTTCTTTAACACAAGAATCCTCAGAGTCTGTAATGTGCCAATTTGTATTTTTCCCGTGTAATTCTAACCACAGAGTTTTTAAAACTCAGAACATTTTAACATCCCCCAGGACACTCATGGAACACAGCCTGAGGAACCTGCTTTAGCATAATGCGACAATTCCAAATTTTAGCATTAATGTGCCCTAAAAATACATTTCAGTCAGAAAAAGAGAAACGTTTGCCCATATCTAGCTAATTTCAGACATTCTCTAAAGCAATATAGAAATAACTGACTTTCACAATATAGAAAACTCCACTGTGATTTGATGACAGTTTCCCTGTTAAGTACCTTGTCTAGAAGTGTGCGCACATGTGTGTGTGTGCGTGCGTAAAGGTGATTCGTGGAAAATTAAAGAAAAAAAGAGTAAGAGAGGTGAAAGAGGTATAGTTGTCCTTTGGTATCCTTGGGGAATTGGTTCCAGGATCCCATAAATATCAAATTCTCAGATGCTCAAATCCCTTATATAAAAATAGCATAGTATTTGCACATAACCTACATATATCCTCCCATATACTTTAAATCATATCTAAATTACTTATAATACCTAATACAATGCAAATGCCGTGTAAATAGTTGTTATACTTTATTTTTTATTTGTATTGTTTTTTATTGTTGGATTGTTGTCTTTATTTTTAAAAAATGTTTTCTATCCACAGTTGGTGAATCCAAGGATGTGGAACATGTAGATACGGAGGGCTGATGGCGTATGTGGGTGTGAGTGAGGAGTGGAAGGGGAGGGCTGATGGTATATGGGGGTGTGAGTGAGGAGTGGAAGGGGAATGTTTAGGAAGTGGAGAAAGAAAACACTGCCTTTATAGCCAAACAGTCTCTAACCTGCTTATTTCTTCTAAAACCCTTTAAGTCCATACTTACATTTATAGCTATTTAAACAGAGAAACTGGAAATATTTGCATTGTAGGAGAGGTAACAGAAATGTTTTCCATCTCAATTTTATAATAATATAGGTTCGAGAAATGTGTTTTTTATCATTGTTGTTGCAAATCACTTAGAAAAAAAGTGGTATTTTACTCAAATTTGCATCATCAATATCAATGGTATTATTTTCCTTGATTTCTGTGCTGGGAATCAGTACTTTTGGAAACAGCAATGTCAATCTATGAACTGGATGTGGGGATCTGAATGGATTTAACATGCAGAATATGACATTAATATTTACATAAAAGGGCTTCGTGGGAGATTGGTTAAGAACCTCAACTGGGTATGTAATGCATTCATTGAGAATTTTTATCACTTACAACGGCAAGGTGATATCAGTTGTCACAGTTGTGTTTTGCTTATGTTACTAAGCTATTAAAAGGGGTGTGTATCACTGTCAGCTTTTTCAATTGAATAGATTTTTTCAGAGCATGAAATTGCAGGGCATGCCTTGCTGGGAATGCGTCCAGAGAGCCAAGATGTGTAAACTCAGTCAGGGTTATTCTTATCTGAATATCTATCCCGTGTCTAGGATGGAAGAGCTATGATTCAAGAGGTTAAGTGATATGCCCAATGTCAGAGTCACATTTTTGCTTATGATCAGTCTCCTGACCAAGTAGAAAGTGGTGGGTTTCCACAGTGCTCTCTTCATGTTTCTCTGAGAGCATTATCTTATTGTTGTATGTTTTCATAGATTGCCACTCCTGTTAGACTGTGAGCCCCATGAGAATAAGGACAGTGTTGTTCCAGCCTTCATCACAGGAACCATTTTTGAAGCACCTGCTCTGTGCAAGCCTCATATACCTCACTTATATCTCTCACAGTAACCCCACAAGATTTATAACAGTATTTCTCTCTTACAGAGACTTAGAGGTTAAGTAACTTGACCAAGGCCGCATTAGCTAGAAGGTGATAGAGCTGGAATTCAACCTAGGATGTCTGACCCCAAAGCCTGTGATCTTTCCCTTACCTCAAATGGCTGTACGTTTTTCCTGTGCATTCTCCTTGTTAGTCCTTAGCACTGACCGACCATCAGGCTTGGCCTGTGGTGCACTTCTGCTATGTGTTTATTGAATGAATGGATGGATGGATGAGAACCATAACTTGGGAAATGATGACCAGCTTTCCTCCTGGAACTTACTGCTGGTGTGGTATTGGGCAAATCCCCAGATCAACTGGATCATAAGAAGATAACAATAATGCCTCACTAGTCCAAAGGGAAGATAATGAATCAGATGCTTTATTGAAGTCTTTTCCAGAAAATAGACTGAAGCTGGGATGCTCGCTGGTGAATGGTTCTTGGAGAGCCCATCAGGCATGGCACCTAGTTCTACAGGAGCTGGCTGCTTCTCTTTTTGTCCTGGGAGAAATATAAGTCAAGGGAAAAGAAATCTAGGTTGGAGTTATCAGGTGATATGTGTTATGAGTAATCAACAACCTCCCCAGCAGCCAAGATGGCTAGACAATCAGTCTTCATGCCTGAAGACTTTCCTATGCCATCCGGGACTACCCTGAACTTTAACCTTAAAGTTTCACTTAGAAGGTCCTGGTATTATTCACTGAGAGTCCTATGTCGTAAATTAATCATCATCAACAACAAAAATGACTCATATTAAGCATTATAGGGAGATCCTTATAACCTAAAGAAGCAGATAGAGACATAAATGGAATACGTATAGTGGGGAAAACGCTTGGTTTAATGTTGTTAAGAGTCATTAAGTGGTAAATGTTGGATTATGGATAGTGTTGTGTTATAGATTGCATTTTGTACTGCGTATTTAAAAAAGAAGGAACGATACCAAGGCCACCTAAAAAGATCTGACATTTTAAGATCTGACGGCATTTATAATATGCTCTCTATGATCAAAGAAACGTTGACTACTACTAACAGAAGGACACAAACTGGTCTAAGGAGGCTGATTTTTTATCAGAGATACATGGTATTTCATCCAGATCAGCCAATAGGACCCTTATTAGTATAGAAAAATTACCTTTTGAGCTCAGCTACTACCACTAATAAGATGTTAGAATTTTCTCAGGAAGAAGACAGAGCATGTCAAACAGAATCAGAGAGTCAACATCTCTAATTTACCATCAGTTATGCAATCATCGAACATTTTTAAACTCTCAGTAGCATGCAAGACAATGAATTATGAAATGTGAGTGACAGTGGTGTACTGGAACTGGGTCATACTGGCTTGCAAGACTACTGCTAAATTTTCAAGAATTTTGAAAGCTCACTAAGCACAGCCATTATTAAAAACTACATTATATACACTTACTGTTTAGTAAATTATTAAAACAATGGCAACAGACACCCAAAATTTATCACCTTCCAATTATTTCACAATATTTTACTATTTTATGTCCTAAGTTTATTTTCATCTATTGTATCTTTATAATGGAAACACTTTATCATGATGTACTACTGAGCATCTCTTCCTGACTCTGACATCAGCAACACTGGTAGCTTGAAAATGATTACAGTGGGAGTATTTACATCATGGAAATGATCACAGCCACAAAGCAAGGCTTGATTTATAGTTTTGTTGATTATCTAGACTCAAGAAAGTGTTGGAAAGTATAATGCACATTAAAGTATCTCCTGTTTGTGGCCATGAAATTGTGATGGGCACACACGCACACACACATACCCACAAAACATTGAAGCTACATTCTCCCTCTATTTGAACATAATTATCTGATTCAGCAGAGAAGTCACTTGTGTCGTTAAAGTTTCCATGTACATCTTCATTTTTGTCTTACTTGTTAATGTAAACGGAGCTGTCAACCAACATTCATGTTGAACTCCGCTTACTCATTAATTGCAACTACAGGTTGGCTAGAGATACAAGAGTTTGGCAGAAATCAACAAAATAATTCTGTAAAAACCAACTGGCTATATGGAATTTACAATACAGAGTATTTGTATATTGTACTGCTATTTATAAATGATATACTAAAAATTTGTTTACTATCATTAAAATATAATAAACTTATGTATATACAGATGCATACATTTTTTTCGCAGAGATTCAGCTGTTAAATGTTTGCATCACTGTGAATGGGCCCCTGTTTCTCTCCTTAAGAGGTTAACATTTGGTGGGACGTAGGCAAAAATCCCACAGTGCAGGCTCTGATGTGGTCAAAGCCATCAGAAAGAAACCCAGTCTCTTGGGAGCTCAGAAGAGGAAAAAAGCACTGCCAGCCAAGAAAGCCTGAAAGTTTTCATTTATGGGCTACAGAGAAAATTGTGTAGATCTTTAAACTGACAAGAGTTTGTGGAAACAAAAGTGGAGTTGGATATAGATAGATGTGCTATATTTTTATAAAATATTTGAAATGTCATTTCTCAGTGATTTAATAAGAAAGTTCATTTATTTTT
>NW_012105143.1:1056234-1065954 GCF_000951045.1 Mandrillus leucophaeus
ACTTAGAAGGTCCTGGTATTATTCACTGAGAGTCCTATGTCGTAAATTAATCATCATCAACAACAAAAATGACTCATATTAAGCATTATAGGGAGATCCTTATAACCTAAAGAAGCAGATAGAGACATAAATGGAATACGTATAGTGGGGAAAACGCTTGGTTTAATGTTGTTAAGAGTCATTAAGTGGTAAATGTTGGATTATGGATAGTGTTGTGTTATAGATTGCATTTTGTACTGCGTATTTAAAAAAGAAGGAACGATACCAAGGCCACCTAAAAAGATCTGACATTTTAAGATCTGACGGCATTTATAATATGCTCTCTATGATCAAAGAAACGTTGACTACTACTAACAGAAGGACACAAACTGGTCTAAGGAGGCTGATTTTTTATCAGAGATACATGGTATTTCATCCAGATCAGCCAATAGGACCCTTATTAGTATAGAAAAATTACCTTTTGAGCTCAGCTACTACCACTAATAAGATGTTAGAATTTTCTCAGGAAGAAGACAGAGCATGTCAAACAGAATCAGAGAGTCAACATCTCTAATTTACCATCAGTTATGCAATCATCGAACATTTTTAAACTCTCAGTAGCATGCAAGACAATGAATTATGAAATGTGAGTGACAGTGGTGTACTGGAACTGGGTCATACTGGCTTGCAAGACTACTGCTAAATTTTCAAGAATTTTGAAAGCTCACTAAGCACAGCCATTATTAAAAACTACATTATATACACTTACTGTTTAGTAAATTATTAAAACAATGGCAACAGACACCCAAAATTTATCACCTTCCAATTATTTCACAATATTTTACTATTTTATGTCCTAAGTTTATTTTCATCTATTGTATCTTTATAATGGAAACACTTTATCATGATGTACTACTGAGCATCTCTTCCTGACTCTGACATCAGCAACCCTGGTAGCTTGAAAATGATTACAGTGGGAGTATTTACATCATGGAAATGATCACAGCCACAAAGCAAGCCTTGATTTATAGTTTTGTTGATTATCTAGACTCAAGAAAGTGTTGGAAAGTATAATGCACATTAAAGTATCTCCTGTTTGTGGCCATGAAATTGTGATGGGCACACATGCACACACACATACCCACAAAACATTGAAGCTACATTCTCCCTCTATTTGAACATAATTATCTGATTCAGCAGAGAAGTCACTTGTGTCGTTAAAGTTTCCATGTACATCTTCATTTTTGTCTTACTTGTTAATGTAAACGGAGCTGTCAACCAACATTCATGTTGAACTCCGCTTACTCATTAATTGCAACTACAGGTTGGCTAGAGATACAAGAGTTTGGCAGAAATCAACAAAATAATTCTGTAAAAACCAACTGGCTATATGGAATTTACAATACAGAGTATTTGTATATTGTACTGCTATTTATAAATGATATACTAAAAATTTGTTTACTATCATTAAAATATAATAAACTTATGTATATACAGATGCATACATTTTTTTCGCAGAGATTCAGCTGTTAAATGTTTGCATCACTGTGAATGGGCCCCTGTTTCTCTCCTTAAGAGGTTAACATTTGGTGGGACGTAGGCAAAAATCCCACAGTGCAGGCTCTGATGTGGTCAAAGCCATCAGAAAGAAACCCAGTCTCTTGGGAGCTCAGAAGAGGAAAAAAGCACTGCCAGCCAAGAAAGCCTGAAAGTTTTCATTTATGGGCTACAGAGAAAATTGTGTAGATCTTTAAACTGACAAGAGTTTGTGGAAACAAAAGTGGAGTTGGATATAGATAGATGTGCTATATTTTTATAAAATATTTGAAATGTCATTTCTCAGTGATTTAATAAGAAAGTTCATTTATTTTTATTGACACTGTTGGAAATAGTTTATCTTTTGTTTATAAGCTAGAAGCAACCAGAGTCTGGCATGTGTTAACTTGAGTCTGATTTGTGCTGGTCTTTGTCTAATTTACGTTCACTTCAGTCAGCCAGTTCCGAGGTTGCCAGGCTGTGGAGATGAAGGTGGCAGATGGTGGGCTGAGTCTTCCACAACCTGAGCACAAGCATCCAACATGCTTTGTCAGGCTATATAGGGAAGAATCTATTCAGCTTAGGGTGTCAGTGCTGACTGTGGGCCCCTGGGGAAGGAAGCCTCTCTAGCTATCTCTTTACGAAGCTATAGCAGACGCTGTCCACACTTCAACCCATGTCTCCTTGGACCCTTTGATCATTTTCCTGAGCACAGACTCCCCGTATGCTTATTCCTACATCTCCTTGAAGATGAACTGTCTTCAGGCTGCCAGAATCTACTTTGCTTACACGAGAAAGCCTGGAAGTGCCTGGGAATTTGTGCCTCAGGCCAATCCATAACCAAAGACTAATGAGCTCCGGAGTATAAATACCCCAAATGCTCTTCTCCTGAGGCGTGACCCTCTGAGGCATGACCTCCCTGTTTCCAGAGCTCCTCCTGTGGGACTGAACCAAAGTTACCCTCCTGGGACTTTGCTGGATACCACACTCCTGCATCTCCCAACTTCCCTTCTATAATAGATCCTACTTCCCCATTTCTTTCCCAGTTTTCCCCAGTAGAACATTTCTTGATAAATCACTTTCACACTAATCCTTGGAGTCTTCTTCTGGTGAACCTGACCTAAGTCAGTGGCCATGTTTCATATGATGTGTTCCCCACTCCCATTTATTGGCCATGAATATTTGGATCACAGGTAAACACCCAGCTCAAAGGTAGCCCCTCTGTGGACTGGCCAGTGGATTGAGGTGGCGGAGCTCAAGAGCCAATCTAGGCAGATCCTCTCTCTTGTAGGGTTTGATACTGAGTCATACAGAGAGTGGCTGAGTCATCATATTTGATATTGCAAAACTCTGGCTGAGACTCATGACTTGGTCTGCCAAGAAGCAGTGAGATAACCCTCATTGGAGCCTTCTTGCATTCTAAAGGACTTTGCCATTTGCAAACATGCTCCCATTTCCATGGCATTTCTTAATTCTATGTGATTCCTTCCTATAATCCTCATCACTCAAGGTAATGGGATGTCTCTGGTCCTCAAAAAGCCTAAAATATGAGCTAGGAATCACCTCATTGAGGGACCCAATTTTCTGGCCATTCATTGCCAAATTATTTAGGGAAAGGGCCCTGGAAATTAGCAAAGAGGCCATAATGATTTGAGTAGAAGCAACATGGAGCCAAATTAGCATTCAAAGAAGTTGGATAATGAAGATAGGAGGAATCTGTTTGAGATATTAAAACGTTGAAAGGAAGCAGTCTGGTGTTCTTAACCGAGGTAGAAAAAGCAGCTGAACCTCCTTTTGTCTTCCGTATCTTCTGTCTTCCTCTCATTTGCAGCAGCCAAGATGGGGCTATCAAGGTGGGGAGGGGATAGTAGAAACAATGAGGGAAGAGGCTCTACACTAGGAGTGGTGGAGCCCTTGGGTTTACACTTGCCTTTTAAGTCTTTCAACATATTTTGCTCAAGAAAGCACTTTAGTTCTAGTGATGAAAGAATCAGGCTAGACCAGAAATAGGCATGCTGTCCAGGGCTTGTTCTCTATGTAGATTAAAAAGGAGCTTTTGACCCAGCCCAGGTCACTAGAGGCAAAAAAGAGACAGGAATTCAGGGCAGATATTCTGTTCAGAAATGCAAGTCGAACAATCTTTGGGGTATCAGGCCAGGTCGAGTATGGAGATGACAGGTACCAACTCTACAATTCTCCATATCGAAAATGGAAAGTCAATATTTTATATCCACAAGCACATGCAAACAAATACAAATCATGTTTGCCTGGAATCAACATCATCTCTCCCTCTCCCACTCTGCACTTCTCTGAAATACTCATAAAAATCCTAAGTGCTCCTCAAAAGCCAATAATTAGCTCATCAGAGTCACACTACACAGACACATCTCTGCTGCTAGTACATTCCCTAGTGCAGGACATGACACATCAAAATTGCCCAGAGAGCTTTTAAAAATGTAGATTTCAGGGTCTCATCCCAAGAGGAACTGACTCAGTAAGCCAAGGGTGGGGTCTGGGAACCCATACAAACTTTATTACAAATGAGGAGTTTACTTGGATTTGAGCAATGATACTAGATCTTAAATTTTATACAGATGATCTTACTGTATGTTAATCTTAAGGATTTTTAAAGGCAAAGAAACTATCTTCTTTACTGATTTCCTTTGTTTGAGGTGGATATTTCTATGGGTTCATAACTTATAAACAGTTGCCTATTTTTGGCTAGTGAGATTTTTAAAGTAGTTATTTATAGGTCTAATTCAAGTTTAAATGTTTTAAAGTCTCTAAGAGGAATCTTCAAATCTCTCCTGTTTCTCCCTCATCTGCTCTATAAGCACACATTGTCTTTGAGAAGAGGTTTCAGATAATAGAATTGAAGTTGGTCAAATCACAGAGAGTGAAACCTAGGGGGATTTTAATAGCTCCCCAGTTCAGTCCCCTCATTAGATGAGAAAATTGAGGCCAACAAGTTTAATTGATTTGCCCAAAGTCAGCCAAGTGCTTGAGACAAGTGTCTCCAACATCATTTGGTCTCTCTCTTATCCCCAGGAGGCCTGGTGTGAATAGTCTCATTGGAATTTTATTTCTGGTGTCATTCTGCAAACAACACTTTCTGGCCAAATTGAGCAAACGTGAGTGCGCTATCCCTGAAACCACCCCATCCAGGCAGCTCCATCTCCCATCTCCTACAAAGGATCTATCCATCACTGCCTATAGCCTTCCTTAAGGAAGAACCTTCAAAATTCTAAGTTTAAAAAAAAAGTAAATTTCATCATGCCTCAAAATACTGTAATGTTTCTCATTTACCTAAATCTCTGGGACCTGCTTACACATATCTGCTGAGCATATCTACCTAGACATTCTCTTTATATATACATATATAAAGATATTTATAGAAATACCATAGTTATTTATATATACATATATACACATATACACACACTTACATACCTACATATCTACATATATATCTCTACTTCCCTGTAAATTATTTGTCTGAGTCCAAAGTAAGAGTCATAAACTCCACACTGTATTAGTTCTTATCTCATCCAGCACAACCACCTTTGCATTGTCATTCAATTTAAAAAATAAACAGAAAACACAGGGGGCACTGTGACGATCTGTAGGCAATCTTATGCCACCTCTCCGTGTCCAGGGCCAAGCGGATTCCTCATAGCTGCCCACAAGCCAAGTGTCATTCTCCTTGCTTCTACCCCATCCTTCAAAGTCACCGATGCTCTGAGGACACTAGGCGTGTCATTGGGGTGAATTCCAAAAGGGATGATCTACTGCTTAGCCCCTGTAAAACCTAGTCCCGCAGAGGCCCAGACATGACAGTGGCTGCCCGCATAAGACAGTGATGTGCATGTGCACTCTACCCTCTGCCGTGTGTTAGAGCCCCAGCTTCCACGCTATGGGCGGGTGACAAGTGTGTAGACTTATGGATGCCCCAGTTATTCAGCACCCAGGTCAAGGTCAGCCCTTTGCGCCCAGTTTTGAACAGCTTCTTCTTTTCTGTATAACCCAACCTGCCAACTCAATGCTTCCTTTTCTCCATGTGCCATGGTGTGGAAAGGGCTGGGAAGTGCTGCCCAGGATGTGCATCTGCTAAGCATTCCTGAGGGCCACAGTCACCTGGTGTAGCAGCTCCCCAGTCCCCCATCTGGGGTCCCCACTGCAGCAAGGGAGTTGCGTGCTCCAGCAGGACAAGGGCGGCAGGATATGTCTTTCTATCTAAGGAGGCTCCTGTGTCATAGTGGAAAGAACACAGGCTCAGGAATGAGACAGACCTGCTGCACTGGTAGCCTTGGTTTTGCCCCCTACTCATGCAAAACATTGAACGAACCATTTGTACCTCTCTGAGACTCAGTTTCCTCGTCTATAAAATTGTGATACTAATACCAACATCACAAGTTGCTATGCAAATGAAATAAGAAGACAGGCAAAATAATCTCTCTCTTCCTCTAGGTAGAGCATATTGTTGTTTCCATGGAACAAAAGAGGAATAACTGGGGCGGGGTGGGGGGGTGTTTCTGAACCTACACAGCCACATACAGCAACTATTTTCTCCTGGTCTCCTCCTCCCACAGCAGTGAGGCGGGAAGGAGAGGCTGTGTCATCTCGCTCCTGAACCACGGCAAGACAGAACTTAATTATACGTGGCTGCAGTGCAGCCGCAACATTGGATGAGCTCATCGGTTCTTACAGAAAATGACCCAGGGATTCTTGAAAGGTGACAACTATTTTTAAATACCTAGACTTTTAAAAACAAAACACTTTCCTTTCTCTTCTCTCAGCTTAAGGCAGATTGGCCCAAGGTCTAATTTAGATCAGGGTCTGGTGTGAGTCACATAGTTGATCTTTCTTCCCCCAGTTCTATATTCCTAAAGTTTATATGCACTTCCAAGCATGCAGCTTGTACATAATCATGGAAACATATCACTTGAGTCCTGACATATATACCCAGGAGGTTTCATTTATCCACTACTATACTCTTTATCCAGAGTGTCCACGAAAAGACTGCAAAGGTCAGAGGCACGATAAGCCTGCGTTGACTTTGAGGATGGTTGTTAGGAACTGCAGGGCAGCGAGAAGAAAGGGGAGCAGTCTCAGCCGGGTCTGGGAAGTCATCTGAGACGCAGTGCACATCCCTTCTCCGGCCCAGTGGAGACTACTGAGCTATGGGACAAGGCCACTGGAGGTATTGGAACACCTCCCAAGGGGCCTGGGGGCACTGGGAAGGTTCGGGAGCAACAGTTTAGATTCAGTACATATCCATTCCTACATCTACTCTGCTTCAGGAGGAGCAGGGTCAGGAGTCTCCCTGGTTCTCTGTCCCTGTCACAAAAGCTCTTCTTCCCACTTATGGTTGCAAGTTGCCCTCAGGTGTAAAGCATTCCTGGGTGACAAACAAAGGAACAATTCAAAAACTTAGTGATGGGTTCAGAAAGTATATCACTGTCATGACTAGTTATGAAATTTTTTGCCAATGAAATGGTTTCTACTTTGTTTTCTACAAAACAGAAAGAAGACCTAGACGGTTGTCCTTTCATGAAATAATTTTTGACAACAGATGATGTTGTTATTTGGGGTATATAACTCAGAAGGAGTGATATTTTAAATTGAGTAGCATTGACATAATACTACTACTATCTACCAATCTGTTTGAATGCAATTTCAAAGCACCAACATCTACAAAAATAAGGCATTGGGGTAAAACTGATACTGAAACACAGCTCAATTTAGCAAGGGTAGTTTAGAGATATGTTACAATACTGTGATAAGTAAATTCATAAATGTCTCATCCATCAGATTGAGAGGCATGTAAATAATACAATTTTGCTTTGGGAATTTATTAACAAAATAAATTTATGTTTTTGAGATCAGAATATACTGAAAATGAAAAATATTAAATTGTTGCACTTAGTCCCTTACTTAAAGGCCTCTTAAAGACTCCTGTTTAAAATTCTTTTTTTAGAATTAAATATTTTTGAATTTTTTTATATACATATTTTTGCAGCAGAGAATTATGATAGGCTGTCCAATGGGAGATTTTCAAGCCTAAATATATATTTTATTAAGATGAAATTCTGTGGCAGAAGTAGAATAAGAAAATAAATTCAAAGAATGATGTAACCTTGACTGCTAAGAAAAGGTGGGTCATTTATTTTTAAGTGAATGGTGGTAGGTATCATTCACTATGCTATGTAGCTGAATACATTGAAAAGAGTAATGTAACAGCTTTAGTTTTAAATACCAGTATTTGCAGAACATAGAAAATGATTCCTCTGTAACTATTTAAATTTGTAAAACATTTTTTACATGTCAACTTTAAGAACTGAAAACATAGGAAAAATGAATAAGACCTAGTATTTGATGGCACAACAGGGGAACTACAATCAACAATAATTTAATTATATATTTTAAAATAACTAAAAGAGTATAGTTGGATTGTTTGTAACACAAAGGATAAATGCTTAAGGAGATCTGTACCAAACTACCTCATTTGCCCCATAAATGTATACACTTACTATGTATCCACGGAAATTTAAACAATTTAAACAAACTTAAAAGTAAAAGAGAATACGAAGCTTTGCAAAATTCTTAAGTTGGCAAGAGCCCAAAATTTTGAAGACTGCAGTTCTCATGTACCCAGATAATGGTGACCTGGCTCCTCCTGTCCCTGATGCTCCTGTTCCTGCCTCCCAGGGAACTTGGGTTCACATCCTAGCTTTCTACCTTGAGGCAGCTGATCACCGTTCTGTGACTTGATGTTAGCCCAGGAATATCCTATTCATGAAGAAGACACATTTTCACATTATACTTACTGGTCAATATCGTTCTATCCTATTCATGAAGAAGACACATTTTCACATTATACTTGCTGGTCAATATCTTTCTACAAAGGGTAGAAATAATATGTGTGGTTGCAGGGCTGCTTTTCAAGGCATAACTTTGAGATAAGAGAGGTGACAAAAACGTTGTGCGGGTTTTAGACAAAACAAGGGTAGTTCCTAGGAAACATGAGCTCCATCTGCGGTAGCAGAAAAGATTACTCAGGGCCGGGCATGGTGGTTCACACCTGTAATCCCAGCACTTTGGGAGGCCGAGGTGGGAGGATCACGAGGTCAGGAGTTCTAGACCAGCCTGGCCAATATGGTGAAACCCCGTCTCTACTAAAAATACAAAAATTAGCTGGGCATGGTGGCGTGTGCCTGTAATCCCAGCTGCTTGGGAGGCTGAGGCAGGAGAATCACTTGAACCCAGGAGGCAGAGGTTGCAGTGAGCCAAGATCATGCCACTGCACTCCAGCCTGGGTGACAGAGCAAGACTCTGTCTCAAAAAAAAAAAAAAGATTACTCAGGGGCAGGAAGAAGGTAGGTGGCATCCACCTGTGCTTGGGTGGGAACTAGAGCAGAGAGAGAAGAGACAGAGGTGTTCCCAATGCCTGTGTCTTTCCTCCACCCACACTCAGGGGCTCCAGCACCTGCAGACAAGCCTGCCTTCTCCCCAATGTCACCATGGGTCAGGACTCCCTTATGACCTGTAAGGACAACTGCATGGCCATCACCATAAGATCCTTGTCCAACTTGAAGGGAAACAAGCATGGGTCCAGGACAAAACTGCATGCCTGACATTGGGCAGGGGCATGCCACAAAGTGAAAACCCCTGCCAAAAAGTGGACATTAGCGCTAATGCAACTGGCTGGCAGCAGACCCATCCCAATGTTGAGAAAGGAGCAGGAAGTATCAGGCAGCAGTCCCCGAGCCTCGTGAGGTCAGGGAGGGGCCTTCATTTACCAAAACAAGCCACCAAAAGCAGAAGCTGGACATGCTGGAGGAAAACTTCGTCAGCTGGATTCCTGAGGCCTGGCCCTCTGTGTTCTCAACCGGGTAGAAGAAAGTAGAAATTGTACAGACTGGTGGCTTAGGTCATGCACTGAGTCACAAGCGTACTATATTATGATACTTGCTTTTCTTACACAGCTGATGGGCATACATACCTATTCATAGTCCACACATGGATTCTAAAGAATTTCACTTTCATGTAGCTGCCTTCATGATTAGAAAACTTTGTTCACAAGTAATTTAGTAATCAAAGCATCAGAAAATTTAGAAATAATGATATTAACACAAATAGTAGTACAGATATTCCCTGACTGTGGTAGAAGTGGTAGATATCCCTCGGGATACCTGCATAGGCCCT
>NW_012105143.1:1066679-1073461 GCF_000951045.1 Mandrillus leucophaeus
GAGTAGCTGGGACTACAAGCACCCGCCACCACGCCCGGCTAATTTTTTGTATTTTTAGTAGAGACAAGGTTTCACCATGTTCTCAATCTCCTGACCTCCACCCACTTCGGCCTCCCAAAGTGCTGGGATTACAAGCGTGAGCCACCGCGCCTGGCCAATACTCAGAATTTTAACAATACCTCTAGGTGAGCTGTATGCACATTAAGGTTTGAGAAACACTTGACAACATGGCATCACTGCTCTAAATTTAGCTCATTAGATTCAGGGTGAGCTGGACTTGAAGAAAATTGTGCCAACCACGATCTTCCCTGAGAATCTTAACTAAGAAACAATAAAGGCAAGGGAAACGAGATCACATTCGTGGCACAGCTCCACAGCGAAGGTTTGAAAAGTTCTGCTAGGCCCTCAGTTGCTGAAGCCCATACTTGCTGGGATGTCCTACAATAATATGCTTATTTGGGCAAACATTCTGTTTCAAATGACTTGGAGCAGCTTGGATTTTTGGTAAATCATAAATGTGTTAGAGTATCTGTGTGCACAAACACATATAACACGTAAAATGTGTGTGTGTGTGTGTGTGTGTCACAAGAAAAGAAGACTACAGATCAGTGTCTTTCATGAATATAGATGCAAAGATCCTCAACATGATACTAGCAAACCAATTCCAAGAGTGTACTGAAAGGATTATACACCATGATTAAGAGGGATTCCTCCCAGGAATTCATGGGTGGTTCAACATTTTTTTAAAAGACAGTAGAGATAATCCATTGCATTAGTAAAATGAAAGGAAAAAACCCACATGATCATTTGAATTGCTGCTTAAAAAACATTTGACAATATACAACACATATTCTTCGTAAAAACGCTCAGAACACTTCCCAATAGGATAAAGGGTATTTGTGAAAAGCCCATTGCTGGCATCATATTCAATGGTGAAAGACTGAAAGCTTTCCTCCTAAGATCAGGAAAAAGACAAGAATGCCTACTTTCACCACTGATACTCAACACTATACTGGAAGTCCTGGCCAGAGCAATTAGGCAAGAAAAAGATAAAAGGCAGCCAAATAAAAAAGAAATAACAAAACTATTTCTATTCACAGGTAACATGATTCTATATATATATAGAAAATCTCAGATCCGAAGAAAACCTATTGGGGCAAATAAATCAATTCAGCAAAATTGCAGGTGTGATCAACACTCAAAAACATATTATGCTTCTATGTACCAGCAATGAACAATCTGAAAGAAAAGTAAGAGAACAACTCTGTTCACAATAGCATCCAAAAGAATAAAATACCCAGGAATAATCGAGAATGTGAAAAACCTATACTACAGGTTCCAGGTTCCTTCTTTTTTTTTTTTTTGAGATGGAGTCTTGCTCCGTCGCTCAGGCTGGAATGCAGTGGCACCATCTCGGCTCACTGCAACCTCCACCTCCTGGGTTCTAGCAGTCGTCCTGGCTCAGCCCCCCGAGGCGCATGCTGCCACACCCAGCTAATCTTTTGTATTTTAGTAGAGACGGGGTTTCACCATATTGCCCAGGCTGGTCTCGAACTCCTGAGGTCAGGCAATCCACCCACCTTGGCCTCCCATACTGCTAGGATTACAGGCGTGAGCCACCGTGCCAAGCCTACAGTTTCCTTCTTACACAGGGCTCCAAGTGGCAACACCAATCTACAGGGACTAACATGACCTAGGAAATACCACAGGCTCAGAGTTTGTATATATTTAGGCAGAGGGCATTTTGCCTGCTTTTCTGCTCAAGTGTGTTTGCTCGGCTACAAATAATATTTAAGAACATGTTTTTGAATTAAATATTAGCTAACTTTTTGTTTGTTTGTTTTGAGATGGAGTCTCACTCTGTCACCCAGACTGGCATGTGGTGGCACAATCTTGGCTCACTGCAACCTCCACTACCCAGGTTCAAGCCGTTCTCCTGCCTCAGCCTCCCGAGTAGCTGAGATTACAAGCGCTTGCCACCACAGCTGGCTAGTTTTTTGTATTTTTTAGTAAAGATGGGGTTTCACCATGTTGGCCAGGCTGGTCTCGAACGCCTGACCTCAAGTGATCCTCTCTCCTTGGCCTCCGAAAGTGCTGGGATTACAGGCGTGAGCCACCGCTCCCAGCCAATATTAGCTAATATATTTAGTACAGTTGCCTCAGTGTCTGCTAGCTTCCCCAGAGGGGGCTCTGGACGCCACAGAATAGTCATTTCAGGACCTCAAGAAAGATGATAATTAGAACATTTTGATAATTAGAACATTTTTTCTCAACTTAGTTCTGTCTCACAATAGCAACATACATAGACCACCCTCTATTTAGTGTCGATGATTATTCACACAACAGAAAGAATAATAAACTTTTAGAACTAGAAAGGAGGCCAAGTGGTTTTATTTTTATTAATGTCTTATTCTGGCACGAATATTTGGTTCCCCAGGAAGTGAAAAGTATACATGCTTGCACTTTTTTTTCTGGGAAAGATTAATCGCTGACCTCTTCCTCTTGTGCCACAAAGCGAAGAATATTAGAAATCAAAGGAAACTAAAAATCATCCAGTTCAATCCCATTTCTTTACAAACGAGAAAACCAAAGTAAAGCTTAGAGGTGTTCAACAAGTTGCTTAAAGCCACACAATTGGAAGAATCTAGACTCGAACCCAGGTACCCCGACTCCAGGGTGGAACATTCCCAGCCCAATCCAATGTGGCTTTCGTGGAGCACACGTGAGCTTCACCTGATGGTATCAAGACTGTGTGGGAGTTCATCATCTTCACACCTGGGGATGGACATCTAGGCTTTGCTCTGAAGTTTCAGATTTATCAATGTGTGGACGAGCTTCTTGAAGAAGTTCTCCACAAAAAGAGGTCCCAATGCAAACTAGGTGGAGGTCTAGCTGGAAATGATGGGAGGATGAAGTGTCGGTTCACTTTGAAATAAACTTCAGGGTAATAAAATGTGTTTAAAGAGCACTTAGAGGGTGCCCTGTCTTGAATAACTTGGCCTTGTGACTTTTTAATTCTTTTTAAATTTAAATTTAGCACGTGTCTGTATCCTCCTTGTAGCAAGTCAAGCGACACGTAAGCTCGTGGAAGAAAATCTAACAATTTTCTCATTACTCTCCCTCCTCTCTCACCCCCTTCCTCAAAGGCGAGCACTGTTAACCATCTGTTTTCTCTTTCTGTCATTCTAATGGACTTTTAAAATGATATTCTGGCCGGGCACACTGGCTCACACCTGTAAACCCAGCACTTTAGGAGGCCAAGGCAGGTGGATCACGAGGTCAGGAGATCGAGACCATCCTGGCTAACACAATGAAATCCGGTCTCTACAAAAGATTCAAAAAATTAGCCAGGCATGGTGGCAGGTGCCTATAGTCCCAGCTACTCAGGAGGCTGAGGTAGGAGAATGGCGTGAACTCAGTAAGTGGAGCTTGCCGTGAGCCAATATCGCACCCTGTTCTCCAGCCTGGGCGAGAGAGCCAGACTCCTTCTCAAAAAAAAAAAAAAAAAGATATTCTAAATGTGCATAGTACAAAATCCAAAATGTAGCTGTCTCCCTGCCCACTATCCACCCAGTTTGAAGGAGAAGGCAATTTTTTATCAGTTCTTTTAAGTCCTTCCAGAGATAGCCCAATAAGTATTTACTTATTTACATATTTTACATAATTATTAGTGTTCTCTACATACTACTCCAAATCTTTATTCTCACACAGACTGATAGTCTTTTTCCATTATGTGTATAAAGCAGCCTCATTCTTTCTATTCCTCTATTTCATTCATAATTTATTTAACCTGCCAGGTTGAAAGATATTTAGACTGTTTTCAAACTTTAAAATTACGTTACAAATCTAGGTAAATATTTGTAGAGTGAGCCTCTGAAAGTAGAATTTGTGTATCAAGGGAGTGTGCATTCATAATGTTGGTATCTATTCTTTTTCCCCACTAAAGATATTGTTTCAGTTTGATTTCCCTCTAGGATTTCCTGGTCCTGCCTGCACCTGCCACTCCCTCCAAATTTGTTAATAATACAATTGGGATTGAATTAAACATATGTTTCCCCATCCATAACCAACATTATGTGTTATTCAACTTTTAGAATTTTGGCAATATGACAAGTAGTTGTATTTATCATTCTCTTATAATTAATGAGCTTGAGTATATTAAGGCCTATTTCTATTTTCTTTTATCAATTGTCTGTTCATATCCTTTGTCTGCTTTTCTGCTGAGTTGCTGGTCTTTTGTTGTTTGTTTGTTTGTCATTCTTTATACCAGCGTTTCCTACCCAGTGAGCCACAGAGTTGCAAATGGGTACTGACCTCTGGCCCCAGGGTGACCAGTGGGACTAAGCCAGCCTGAGAAGCCCATATTCTGTGTGCGCCACAATCTGGAAACATTTAGCCCCAAGTCTGTGTGCTGAACCACTATGCATGCGTCCTCTTAAGTGTAAGGGTGGATTTAATATATTTTATCAACTGCAATGGTCCTCGACCTTTTTGGCACGAAGGACCAATTTCGTGAAAGACAATTTTTCCACGAATGGGGAGTGAGGGGGATGTGATGCTTTGGGAATGAAACTGTTCCACCTCAGATCATCAGGCATTATATTCTCATCAGGTGCATGCAACCTAGATCCCTCGCATGCACAGTTCCCAATAGGGTTCGCCCTCCTTTGAGAACCTAATGCCACTGCTGATCTCAGGCGGTAATGCTCGCTTGCCCACCACTCACCTCCTGCTCTGCCGCCTGGTTCCTAACAGGCTGTGGACCAGTACCCCCACAACCAGGGGTTAGGGACCCCCGATAGAGGAAGCGTTCACCAATTCCCATTTTCCCAAGAGTTTTTAGGAAGATTACATACTGAATATTTCAAATGTCTTTTCAGCATACACATTTGATTTTTAACTTGTATTTGGTTAATAAGGTGAAATACATTAATAAATATTCTTATCTGGAATTATCTTTTACATGTTTATAAAAAGTTTAAAAATAAAATTCTTTTTTTTTTTTTTTCTTTTTGCACTCTTGTTGCCCAGGCTGGAGTGCAATGGCATGATCTCAGCTCACTGCAACCACCGCCTCCCAGGTTCAAGCAATTGTCCTGCCTCAGCCTCCCAAGTAGCTGGGATTACAAGCATGTACCACCATGCTGGGCTAATTTTGCATTTTTAGTAGGATGGGGTTTCGCTATGTTGGTCAGGCTGGTCTCGAACTCCTGACCTCAGGTCATCTGCCCTCCTCGGCCTCCCAAAGTGCTGGGATTACAGGTGTGAGCTACTGCGCCCGGCCCCAAAATAAAATTCTATGAAAAGATTTATAACAATGAAAAGCAGTTCCTTTACCCATTTCTTTTCAACTCCCAGTTCTACCTGTTAATTAATGTGCCAATGTTGTGTGTGATTTGTTGACATCCTGCAATAGTAACTGATGATTTTTGCGTCTTACATCTTCAGGACCACTTTCCCATCCACGAAGTCTCACAGTAGAATTTTATTACCAAGAATCGATGTTTACATGATTTCAATTGAGCAAATATTGTTCACTGCAAAGCCAAGTAGTAGATTTAATACATTAAAATATTTAAACTTGCCTATTTTTACTTGCTTATTTTTTCTTCACATAATTTCCCTATATGACTCTGTTGCATTTTGTTCACATCTGCCACACGCTTGTGAACCGTGTGTTCCAAATGCTCAATGTATCCGATCATCTGTCAATTCTATTTTGTCCCCCCAAGTTCTCAAGACTTGGGCCTCTTGAGGCTCATTAGGCCTCTACACAGATGACATCCAGGGATTTCCACTTGCCATTTTTTTTCTCTCTATTAAATACCCTGTTTCTTGGCTCCCTTGCCTTCTTCATGTTCATTTTTTTTCCTCCCATTTTAGTGGAATAAATCCTTATAGCTTCCTATGCAATGGTTTGTGGCCAGTAAAATTTGCGATTTCCTGTAGAACCATCCGTTGCCTAACGACAGGGATAGGTTCCGAGAAATGTGTTGTTGGGTGATTTCGTCCTTGTGAGAACATAGCAGAGTGACATACACAAATCTAGATGGTACACCCCTGGGCTGTATGGTCTAGCCTATCGTTCCCAGACTACAAACTTGTATAGCAGGTGATCGTACTGAATACTGCTGGCAACTGTCACACAATGGTAAGCATTTATGTATCTGTACATATCAAAAAACAGAAACTATACAGTAAAAATACGGTACAAAAGATTTAAAATGGTATACCTGTACAGGGCACTTACTATGAATGGAGCCTACAGGACTGGAAGTTGCTCTGGGTGAGTTGCTGAGTGAGTGGTGGATGAAGGTGAAGTCCTAGAACATTGCTGTACGTGACTGCAGACTTTATAAACACTCTACACTTTGGCTACACTAAATTCATTTAAAGAATTTTTTTCTTCAATAATAAATTAACCTTAGCTTACTGTTAATTTTTTTTTTTTTACTGTGTACACTTTACTATTCGTAAACTTTTTATAATGACACTAAACACACAAACACATTGTATGGCTATATAAAAATATTCTCGGCCGGGTGCAGTGGCTCGGGCCTGGAATCCCAGCACTTTGGGAGGCCAAGGCGGGCAGATCACCTGAGGTTGAGAGTTTGAGACCAGCCTGACCAACACGAAGAAATCCCATCTCTACTAAAAATACAAAATTAGCCAGGCATGGTGGCGCATGCCTGTAATCCCAGCTACTTGGGAGGCTGAGGCAGGAGAATCACTTGAACGTGGGAGGTGGAGGTTGTGGCAAACCGAGATCGCACCATTGC
>NW_012105143.1:1073903-1077253 GCF_000951045.1 Mandrillus leucophaeus
AGGAACTTTTCACCTCCGTTACAATCCTATGGGACGTCCGTTATATGCAGGTTCGTTGTTGACTGGAATGTCTTTATGTGGCAAATAATTGTATTCTAAAAATGTCATTATTCTTCACTTATACACTTGATTAGCTATTTGTCTCACTATTAAATTCTAGTTTGAAAATATTTTTCCTTCTGCCTTCCAAGGTTGTGTGAAACCACATTGATTCCCAATTCTTTCTTTATGAGACCTGGTTTCCCTCTTTCATCTTTCAGTGTCTTTTCTTAATTCCTATCGTTCTGAAATTTAATAAAAGATAGACTTGTCATGAGTTGGTTGTTGTCATTTTTATTTGTTCACTTTGTTTGTTTTACTTGTAATAGTTCTCGATCCTTGCTTATCTCTTATTACCTGGACTGTCATGTCCTTCAGTTCTAGAAAGTTTTCTTGTACCATGTCTTAGATAATTTCCTCCTGTTCATTTCCTCTGGATCTCCTATTAGATGAATTTTGTTTTTCTTAAATAGATGCTTTAGGCCAGGCACAGTGACTCACGCCTGTAATCCCAACACTTTGGGAGGCTGAGGAGGGTGGATCACCTGAGGTCAGGAGTTCGAGACCAGCCTGGCCAACATGGTGAAAACCCATCTCAACTAAAATTACAAACATTAGCCAGGTGTGGTGGTGCATGCCTGTAATCCCAGATACTCGGGAGGCTGAGGCAGGAGAATCACTTGAACCCAAGAGGTGGAGGTTACAGTAGAGACAGGGTTTCTCCATGTTGGTCAGGTTGGTCTCGAACTCCTGACCTCAGGTCATCTGCCCACGTCAGCCTCCCAAAGTGCTGGGATTACAGGCGTAAGCCACCGCGCCCGGCCAGCTTAGCAGTTTTGTTTCATGAGTTTGTTTTTCTGGAATGTCTGGTGATTTTTGCTCTTCTCTTTGTATTGGGAGTTTCCTCTTTGCCTGTCTGTGGATGCGGTTTATTGTCTACGTCTCTTGCTCTTGGTGAATGTGCAGAGGGGTTTAATGGGTATGGACAGGTCTCTATCCCTCTTTGGCTGCAGTAAGTAGGCTCCAGGGTACCTCCTTCTTTCTGAGCCCCAGTTACCTACCACACTATCTGCAGTCATGGCTTCTTGCTGCATAGCAGAAGTTGAGACTGGGGGAAGGGGCTGCCTTAGCCGCCTGACCTTCCAACTAATTGCCCTGAAGAAAGCCCCAGGACTCCGCCTGTGCCCGTGTTTCTACCTAGACTCTGGGCCTGGGGCTTCCTCGCCCCACCACATCTGCACAGCAGCCTTTTTCTGGGATGCCCTCTGGTTTACATCTTCTGCTCTTCTGGTCTGCCCCCACCTTGGAGAACTGCCTCTCCCTATCCTTACTGACTCATGGTACTTATCTTATTTCTTGGTGCTGTCATGAACTTAATATTTCAAGTCATTTTTATCTGGATGTTCACTCCACCCCCTTGTGGTGCCCTTCCCTGGCTCTTCATAATGACTTCTTGAAAGCTCTCCGAGTCAGGCCAGGTTGCTTCTGAGCTCCACATCAAGCTGGTACAACTCATACTTATGACTAGTGCTGAATAATTCTCCACACTCGAGTCATTCACAACTACAAGGGCCCAAACAGACAAAAAGGATCCTTACAACGCATGGAAGGTGCTTTTCGCCACAAGCTGCTGGATAAATGAAGCCTGTCATTTCTTGCAGACTGCAGCTTCTCAAGCACTTTCCTGGGACTGCAAGGAGACCAACGTGTTCTGGTGCCGTGAGAGGAAACACTGGCAGTTTTGATATCAGTGCCATAAAGAATCAATGCACAGCCGTGGAGTACAGAGAGACATAAGGCGTCCTTTTGTTCAGCTGCAATTAGTGCATTCCAGGAGAGCCAGTTCTGAGCAGGGGGCAGAGGGAGTAGCCACAAAATGGCCTTTGTCCGAACTCCCATAAAAAAATTCCAGCCAGTGGGAGTGAACACAGACACAGTCCAGAGAGTCGATTGTAGATGTCCCGGATTTTGGCTTTTACAGTGAAGCTATTCCAGGAATTCATGGACCGTGGTCTATTGAAGGAGGAGGAAAGCAAATACCTCCTCAAGAAAAGGTGCCACTTGCAGAAAAGTTGATTTTTATGGTTAAGGATTTATTGCTTATTAAGAACTTGGTATCTAGAAAATTGGGTGAGTTTTTGTTAGTGGTGTATAGATATAGCCAAAGAAAAGCGCTTCCCCGCTTTATCTCACCCTCACGCCTATCCTTAGTTCTCTCCTACACATGTAGAAATGTGAACTCGGCTAAATAATCTTAAAACTGTGTTACATCTTTGGAATTACAGATATACTTGTAAAACCTGGTCACTAGGTAGGTATTATTCTTCCTATTTTAGAACTGGGAAAATGAAAGATCCAAGAGTTTAGGTACCTGGATGAAGGTCAGCTGGCAGAGCTGAAATTCTAACCCAGATCTGTCTACCTGCACTACCTGCATTCCAGATCTACCACACAGGAGCCTTACTGCTAAAAAGAAATATTAGCATGGTGGTGGGACTGCCCGGGTCCGAATCTTGCCTCATTTGCCCAAAAGCTATGAGATAAGCACATCTCTGTACTTTGTCTTTTCCGACTTTATGATAGACAGGATGGTCGTGCCTCCAACATCACTGGAGCACAGAACTCTGGAAGCGTTTAATGATGTAAGATGTGGCAGGCGTAGAACAAACAGTACCTGGTACTTGGTGAGCAGCAAATGGACCTACTTCAATTGTGTCAAGGGCCACAGAGTAAAAGCCTAGCCAGGATCAATAGGATGAGCTTTGAAAGACTTTTCCAGCTTGGAAGCATTTGCACTGATGCATTCATTTTGAGTCACTTTGGGTTAATTACATACAATCAGAAGGTGGCTGGTCAGATGAATGATGTACTTTTTCTACTCAGGCATTAACTGAGCTCAGATACCATCTTAAGCGCTGACCACCACTAGGCAGAGTGACGAATACGGGCAGAGAACACCCTGATCTTGCTTTCCTTTCTTCTGAGAAGATAATAATTGTTTCATAGACTCTAGGGAGAGAGTGTGCTAAGAAGCACCTTGAGCAAAAGTCGTAGGATCTAGACCTGAGGCCATCTCAGTCACTAAATGGGGGGGTCTTAATTTCTTCGTCTGTGTAGATAGGGAGGGGAAATGAACTCACATTGGAATTTTCTTTTAAATCTAGAAATACATAATTCTGCAGTTCTATTTCTTTGCAAAAATAAATGAACCTCGTTTATCTCAAAGCCAGACTCCAACCAACCACCATACAAATTAGAAAATTCAATCTTTGAATGATGAATGCCATCTCAAATTGAATTGGAAAACCTTT
>NW_012105143.1:1078323-1078928 GCF_000951045.1 Mandrillus leucophaeus
TGTATACGTTGTGGATTCATTAACATTGACTTCCTGACTAACTGCACTGTCACTCATGCCCAGACAAAGCTTATCTAACACACGCTTTTTCTCCATAAGGCACATCACACCCTTCTTGCACTTAGGAACACTAGACAGCATTTCAGCACTACACTTGGAGGTCTTTAAAAACAATAAATCACCAATGATAAGCACCAAAAGAATGTTTAAAAGTTGTACTAAAATACCTAAAATACTTCACAAAGGACATTCATTTACAGTACTGAGAGTCAAAACAGGAAAGCAAAGACTTTGTTTACATCTCAGACACTCACATTTTTTGCCACTTTGTTGCATATGTGTGTCTGTGAAGCCGAACAAAGGCCATGAGTATGAATCTTCTGTTTGTTTGTTTGTTTTTGTTTTTTTGAGACGGAATCTCGCTCTGTGGCCCAGCCTGGAGTGCAGTGGCACGATCTCGGCTCACTGCAAGCTCTGCCTCCCGGGTTCACACCATTCTTCTGCTTCAGCCTCCTGATTAGCTGGGACTACCTGTCTCTTATACACATCTAGATGTGTATAAGAGACAGCATCACTGGAGCACAGAACTCTGGAAGCGTTTAATG
>NW_012105143.1:1078978-1079467 GCF_000951045.1 Mandrillus leucophaeus
TATCTCAAAGCCAGACTCCAACCAACCACCATACAAATTAGAAAATTCAATCTTTGAATGATGAATGCCATCTCAAATTGAATTGGAAAACCTTTAAGATGTCAGACCGGAAACAGTAAGAACAAACCTTTGCAAAATAACAGCAGATTACGGTAAGACACAGCTGAGTTCTTAGGTGGTGAATTCACCTTCTTGCCTAGTACAGAATTTTTTTTTTAAGAATTTCACCTTTGGCCAGGCGTGGTGGCTCAAGCACTTTGGGAGGCCAAGGCAGGTGGATCACGAGATCAGGAGATCAAGACCATCCTGGCTAACACGGTGAAACCCTGTCTCTACTAAAAATACAACAATGAAAAAAAAAAAAAGAAAGAAATTAGCTGGGCGTGGTGGCAGGTGCCTGTAGTCCCAGCTACTCAGGAGGCTGAGGCAAGAGAATGACGTGAACCTGGGAGGCAGAGCTTGCAGTGAGCGGAGATCATACCACTGCAC
>NW_012105143.1:1084565-1099541 GCF_000951045.1 Mandrillus leucophaeus
GCCAGATGGTCTCGATCTCCTGATTTCGTGATCCGCCTGTCTCGGCCTCCCAAAGTGCTGGGATTACAGGTGTAAACCACCGTGCCAGGCCGAATCTTTTTTTTTTTTTAAAGATGGAGTCTTGCTCTGTCGTCCAGGCTGGAGTGCAGTGGTGTGATCTCGGCTTACTGCAAACTCTGCTTCTTGGGTTCAAGTGACTTTCCTGCCTCAGCCTCCCGAGTAGCTGGGATTACAGGTGCCTTCCACCATGCCCAGCTAATTTTCGTATTTTTAGTAGAGACTAGGTTTCGCAATGTTGGCCAGGTTGGTCTCGAACTCCTGACCTCAGGTGATCTGCCTGCCTCGGCCTCCCGAAGTGCCGGGATTACAGGCATAAGCCACCGTGCCCTGCCTGAATCTTGAGGTGACAAATACATTTTAGTGACCAGACCAACTCACAAATACAGAATCTGCAAATAATGAGGATTGATTGTAGCTTGAAAACTATGGTCTTAAATGAGGAAGCAGAATAATATACATGTTAAGAGCAAGAGTTTTAGAGGAAGACTCCCTGTGCTCAAATCCTGGCTTAACCACATACTAAGTGGGCAAATTCTCCTTCCTGTATTGGCTTTATTTCCTATGAAATTGGACGATAAAAGTATTCACTACATAGGACTGGCATAAGGACTAAAAGAGTTAAAATGTATAAAGTCCTCAGAACTGTGCCTAGCATGTAATAAATGCTCACAAACATTAGCTGGTTTTCCTCACCTCCCTCCCCTGCCCTGCCTTCCTTGAGGGAGCTAGAGAAAGAAAAATAACCCCAAACTGAGAAGATCCCATTTTGGGTTTCCATACTTGAAAAAGCAGAAGCGATTCCCCCATTTTCCATCTAACAAAGAAAAACTCAAATAAACCATTAAAATATTCAGTTGGATAATGAATATGCCTACTTGTGAGTTTCTAGAAGTTTCTGAGACTATTTCCCCATTCACTTCTGTAATAACTTATTTCCACTGAACTTCCATATATCATTTGCTTTTTATGAAGCTTGATACTCTGCTCATTGGAAGAGTAGGAAATGGGAATGAGGCTGATGTTTACACAACATGTGACAACACCTTCTTGGCCCAGAGCTCAAAGGTATGATTCACTGTGTCATACATAGCTGTTTAATCCCCAGATAAGGCTTCAAGAATGCACCTGCCTTACAGTCTGGATCATGTAGCAGAAGAACCACCATCAGGTGACACCTCATCCACGTCACAGTTCCATTTTCTTGGGAAATAAATAAACTCGTTTTTATAAGATTGAATCTGCAAACTGATGTGTATGAGTAGAGAGTAGCTGAGAAACAAGAGATAAGAAAATGTACACCTAACATCATTACTAGTAATTTCAAGGATTTATTACTAAAATTAATAATATTCACTTTAAGACTACTTTCATCTAGTAAACAAGATTCTTGAAGGTATCAAAAGAAAGAAGATTTCTGGTTAGAGTTGGTGTTTGGAATAATAATAATAATAATGAACGTTATTATTACCACCATCCGTTATTAACATTAGAGCTGGCCCTGTCCCTCTTTCCAAGGATGATTGAGGTGACCAAAGAAGGATGAGGGCAAGACAGTTTGCGGGAGATGGTACAAGGCTTATAAAGGAAGTTGCTTTCAACTCAAGAATGGGAAAAGATAGCCACATACATTCACAGCTTGCATCTTCATTTGAAATTACAGCATCAGAACACCTAGGAAATAGTAGCACAGGGATAGCAAATACATAAATTCACCATATCAGCTCGTGTTCTTTGGTGATGATCTCTGGAGCCCTGTTGGAAGGGTTGGAGTGTAGTGGTGGGATCTCGGCTCACTGCAACCTCTGCCTCCTGGGTTCAAGTGATTCTCCTGCCTCAGCCTCCCGAGTAGCTGGGATTGCAGTTGCCCTCCACCTTGTCCAGCTAATTTTTGTATTTTTAGTAGAGACTAGGTTTTGCAGTGTTGGCCAGGCTGGTCTCGAACTCCTGACCTCAGGTGATCTGCCCGCCTCGGCCTCTGTGGGATACAGTGCCAAGCCATAAATTGGGAAATTATGACTCCACCTGGGTGCTGTGATGCTTTTTATGTTGCGATGCTCCACCTGATGCTTTTTATGCATCAGTTCATTGCTTCCTCACAATGGGCATGTGAGGAATGCCCATTTTATTGAAGAAACATGCACAAGATCCCATTGATTAACAAAGCTAATTGCTAATACATGTCCTTGGATATCATCAAGGTGTTTCTTGAGTCAAAACTCCCTGGTTGAGAACTAATACATTTGAATACAGTAGCTCCTGGTTATACCACTTTATATCCATGGGACCTTGGACACTTTTCTTTAACCTCTCTATACCTCCACTTCACTTAATAGAGGTAGTAATAGATCCCTGTTGCAGGGTTGCTGTGACTACGATAGTGTTGTGGAAAGTCTTAGCATAGTGCATGGCAGACAGCAAGTGCCCAATAAAAATGTCAGTTTTTATTATTGCCATTACTGGCTTTCCAGGGTGCACTGAGAGTCACTAATGCTGCATTTCTGGCCCCACCCAAGCAGTTAGTATCCAAAGTCCCTTGGTGGGAACGTACTGCAGACTCAGCCAAAAGGGATGTAGCTGACTCTTGGTGGATACACTTTTATCAGACTAAGTAAAACTGCACCTCAGGTCCTGATCATAAGTCTTTATGGAAAATCATCAAACTATACCAAACAGTGCAAAACTCCTTTACCGATTTCCTTAGGAATTATAGCAGGTCTATAATTGGAATATATGTTATTTCATTTTACGTATTCCATCTTTTCCCGTGAATTGATCACTCCTGCCATCTTGGGGCTCCAGCAGCCTGCCCGCAGCTGTCTTAAGCACTTGTCAGATTTTCTGACCCAGTGAGGTTGGCATCATTATAACCACTTTAAAAATGGGAAAATTAATGTTTTGCGAGCTTAGGTAAACTTGCCAAAGTCCACAGAGCTAGCAAGCGGCAGAGCCAGGCTTCATCCCAGGCACCAAAGCCCGTTTCCTAAACTGAATGGTAGACTTCTAGCATGGCCTTTGCAGTGGCTACATTGTGTATTCATTGTATCCACTATGACTGAAACATCATTTATTTGACCAATTCCCCATTATTGTGCATTTCGAATGTTGCCAGTTTTTTCCCTATTATACCTGTGACACCAGATACCCTTATACACTCTTTGGTTATTTTCTTAAAACAGTGTTCCTAGAAGGGGAATTGCTGGATTAAAAGGCTTTCTGAGTTTTTAAAGTTATGGATAAATAATGCTAGATTGGCCTCCAAAAATAATCTATCATTTAAAACTCCCACTAATGATAAATTAGTGTTAATTTCCCTTTTCTTGATTGTGTATTCCTTTAATCAACAAGATACTTAAGCACCTATTAAGCAAGGCACTGACTAACCATAGTGCATTTATATGTGCTGTTTTTTTTCATAATTATAATAGGTGAAAAATTATACATTTGTTTAGAGGTCCTCCAATAATCCAAGAAAAAGGCAGCTAAGAAAATTCTACAGAAGAGGAAACAGATATGCAGTGAGTTTCGGTAGCACATCCAAGGTCGTGCAGCTGGTGAGGACACAGCCAGGATTAAAGCCATCCGGCTCCAAAAGCAGTGCTCTTGCCCTTCAGCCACCCTGCCAACCCCTGGCACCAAGAGTATCCAAGGGTTTTTGTGCAATTTCCTGTCCCTTCCCCACAAGCTGCATATTTTGAGCAAAGTCAGTAAAGGGAAACAAGGGGAAGAGCTGATGGAAGAGAAAGTTGAAATGGGGTGATACTTTACAAGCTTCCAGGCTAACCTGAATGTCATGGATATCCTGATTCTATCTGCCTGAGGAATCCCAGCAGCTGATAGATGCCAAGGTGATGGCTCTACAGTCCTGTGGCAAATGATATTGAAACTGAATCAGACTCTAGAAATCATCTGCACAAAATCCTTTATTTTTAAAATGTCAATACAGAAGCCCAGAGGGAATGGCTGCCTGGCATCCTGTCAGGTGCTGAGTGATAGCAGCAGAGGGATTGGAACCCAGGGCTTCTTAAGCTTCAGACCTGTTCTCCTTCCATACATTTTTTTCTGAACAAGCCCAGATGGCTCTTGACCCTTTCCACTAATAACCAGCCCTCTTCTCATCTTGGCGGTCCCAGCACAAGAAAGAAAGATAAGGTCCCTGTCAAGTATCTGGGATTTTTATCTTCATCTCTCACCCTTCACAATCCTGCTCATAAAATTTAAAAACTCCTCTATTAAAAAAATAATAATAATAATCCCAGCCCTCTGGGAGGCCAAGGCAAGAGGATCACTTGTGCCCAGGGGTTTGAGACCAGCCTGAGCAACATAGGGAGGTCTCATCACAACAAAATAATAATAATAATAATATAAAATTTTGAAAAGCAAAAACCACCAACAAAACAACAAACTGGAAAAATGTTTGCAATTCATATTCAAATATATATGCAAATATTAATGAATAAGGAGGTCATATGTAAATTTTTGAAAGATAAACAATCCCATGAAAAATTGCAAAAGTAGATAAGCAGCCATGTCAGAAAAAAAGAAACACAAATGGCCTTATAAGAAGCAAAGTCTCACTTACAATTAAATTCAAATAAGAATAACACCAATTACTAAATAATGAAATAGCAAAAAAAGATATCTCATTTTAGATAACATTAGCAAAGGTTTAGAAAATACCTACCAATCTTTGGCTTCTCTTGCTTCTTTGCCTTGTTGTTCCAGTAACAGAAGGAAATGCTTCCCAGTATTTGCTTTACTAGTTAAACAATTTAATCTCCCTAGTCTTAATTCCAGTCAAATGAATAGAATAGTTTATTTTTCTCCCAATAAATAAAATAAAACCCAGTTCTCATAAGGAAAAGATGTTTTCTTAAAGCATAGCTTGCCTGGCCACAGACTAGGAGAAAATATTTGCAATACATACATCCCATAAATGATTTGTATGTCCTTATATAAAGTATTCTTATAACTTAATAAGAAGACAACCCAGTAAAAATGGACAAACTATTTGGACAAACATTTCACCAAAGAAGATATACAGATAGCAAATAAATAAATTAAAAGATGCTCAGCATCATTAAACCATTATGGAAAAGCAAATTAAAACTATGATGAGCTATCACTACACATTCACTAGAATATCTGTGGTTAAACAGACTGGTATACCAAGTGTTGGCAAGGATGTAGAGAAACTGGAAGTCTCAAACTTTGCTAATAGAATGTCAAATGGTGCAACCACTTTGCAAATCAGTTTGGCAGTTTCTCAGAATTGAAAAATATATGTTAAGAGGATAACAAGATAAATTAGAGACCAGGATAAAGTATTTTAAAACCACATATCTGACAAGACTACCATCTGAAATATATAAAGAACCCCCAAAATTAATAAAACAAACAATTTGATTAAAAAGTGGGTAAAAGAGGTGAACAGATATTTCACTGAAGAGGATGGACAGAAGACACATAAGCACATGAAAAGATGTTCAAAACCGTGAGCCATGAGGGAAATGCAAATTAAAACCAAAATAAGATCTCACCACGTGCCTATCAGAATAGCTAAAATAAAAAATAATGGCAACACCAAAAACTGGCAAAACTGGTTTACTCACACATTGCTGGTGGGAATCTAAAATGGTACAGCTGTTAGGGGAAACAGGCAGTTTTTTGTTGTTTTTTTGTTTGTTTGTTTTTTGTTTTTTTGAGACGGAGTCTTGCTCTGTCGCCAGGCTGGAGTGCAGTGGCAATCTCGGGTCACTGCAACCTCTGCCTCCCGGGTTCAAGCAATTCTCCTGCCTCAGCCTCCCGAGTAGCTGGGACTACACCACACCCAGCTAATTTTTATATTTTTAGTAGAGACAGGGTTTCACCATGTTGGCCAGGATGGTCTTGATCTCTTGACCTCATGATCCGCCCGCCTGGGCCTCCCAAAGTGCTGGGATTACAGGCGTGAGCCACCACACCTGGCTGGCAGTTTTTTATAAAATTAAACATACAACTACCAGAGAACCCAGCAACTGCACTCTTGGATATTTAGCCCAGAAAGATGAAAACTTATTTTCACAAAAGTCTGTACACAAATGTTCAGCTTTTTAATTCATAACAGACAAAAACTAACAACCAAATGTCCCTCAACCAGTGAATGGTTAAAACTGCACAACCCGCATGTGCAGACTGAGATGAATGCACAACTTAGAGGAATCTTAAGGGAATTATTCTGAATGAAGAAAAGTCAATCCCAAAAGGTCACATACTGTATGATTCCAATTACATAACCTTCTTGGAGTAACAAAAATAGAGAAATGGGAACACGTTAGTAGGTTCCAGGGCCAAGGGCAGGGCTGGGTCGGGAAGAAGGGAGGTAAGTGTGGATGTCATGGGCGCACACATGATCCTCCTGGGGCTGAAACTATTTTGTATCTTGGCTGAGGAGGTGGAACATACACATGTGATAAAATTGAGTAGAACTAAGTACAAGTCTACGAAAACGAGTACAAACAAACTGGGGAGATCCACACAAGATCTGTGGATTATATCAGTATCAATATCTTGGTTGTAACATTGTACTATAACTTTGTAAAATGTCACCACTGGGAGGAAACCAGTAAGATATTGTTTTTTACAGTGGCAAGTAAATCTATAATTTTCAAAAAATTAAAAGTTTAACATAAAAACATTAAACATACACTTACCATATGGACAAGCCATTCCATTTCTAGGTAATTATCCCAGAGCAATGAAAGCTTATGTCTACATGACAGTCCTGGAGCAATGAAATCTTATGTCTACATGATAATCCCAGATCAAGGAAAGCACATGTCTACCAAAACCTGTGCCAAGAAGTTCATAACAGTGTTATTTCTAATAGCCAAAAATTTAAAACAATCCAAATATTTCTCAGTAGGTGAGTAGATAAACAAATTGTGGTATACCCATGCAATGGAATCCTACTCAGCCATGAAAAAGAACAAACTATTGCTATACACAACCACACAGATGAATCTTAAAATAATTATGCCTTAGTGAAAAAGAGTACATACTGTACTGTGTGATTCTCTTCGTGTAAAATCCTAGATAATGAAAACTAATCTATAGTGGCAAGAAACAGATCAATAACTCCCTGGGGAAAGGATTGGGGCAGGAAAGAGTGGGAGGGAGGGATGACAAAATGGGACAAGGAAGTTTTGGAGCGTAATAAATATGTTCATTATCTTGATTTTGTCACAGATATATATATATATATATGTATAGTACATGAAGAAACTTAACAAATTGTTTATTATGTATCACTTATACCTCTATAAAGCTGTTAAATAAACAACAATAACAACAGCACAGCTTGCCTTGAAGTTTTCCATCTCACCAATATACCCGGCACTATTCAATTCTTTCCAGTGTCTCTTGCCCCAGCTCTTAGGGATTAGGTTCCTTACAGTGGTGTGTGCTTCTTGACTTGTTGAATTGTTACTGTATGGATTTCCTTCATGTTTCTATATCTTCCTATCAGATCCTCTTAGGAATTTGTATCAAAAGAACTGGAAATAATAATAATATCATCCCAATAGACTCAAGGCAAGGAGAGCAGAAGCTACCGTCATCTGTCATGGAGAAGGAAACTCGAGCTCAGAGCAATTGGGTGATCCGGATAAGACACAAGTCCAGGGCTGAAGCATTCTGGTCCAGTGCCCTTTCTAGCACACCTCATGGAACAGGGGAGAATCCTTTTCCTTCTTTCCCCATACTTCAGCCAGGAAGGTCAGGGAATTATTGAAACCTTCATGAGATGATTCCCAAGAGAGGAGGGGTTGAGAATCTAATTGATGCGTCTGAGTCTGAGAAATTCATCGGGCCGAATTTGACAAGAGGATGGGTAGTCACTGAATGAAATGTGGAGGATACCCACACATGGGCTCTCTTTCCAGTCCTCTGCCTCCAAGCCTGGGTGATTACATCCAGTCCCGTCTGCTCCGGACAGACCATCCTAGATCCGGGGAGCAGAAATCAGTGAGGTCTCCTGGACTAAAGCTACATTCAGCTGTTCAGTTTTACCAGGGAGCTCTGCCTTGGGAGTGAGGAGGATCTGGTATGTTCTTATGTGTTTCTCACTCTGTCTTGGCAGGGAGAATGGGTGTGTATCAGAATGCAAGCATTAAAAACCAGTTTGCAAATCCCTAACCGCACATCTCCATGGCGCTGCCATGCCCCACCTCCCACAAAAGTCCAAGCCTTGTCTGCAGCTCGGGCGCTCCTTCCCTTTTGGGAGAGAGACGCAGAATCTTAAGGAAGGTTAACTTTATAATCCAAGTGGATTCCTCAGAGTTTCTCAAAAGGGGTTAGTGTGGCAAAAGCTGCTAGTTGACTACATTAACCCTTCCCTTCTTGGTAACAGAACCCCAACTGGGTACATTGCTAACTAAAAAAATAGACTACTTCCAGGCTTCCCTGCAGTTAAGTATGGCCTATGGCCATGAGACCAAGTTCTGACCCCTGAGACATGAGTGGGAGTGCTGTGTGGGGCTTAAGGAAGGAAGGCTACTTACAAGAGCTGCCTGAGATGAGAGGGGATTGATTGTCTTTCCTCCTTTCTGTCACCTGGAATGTGGAGGTCTTGGCTGAAGTTCTGTTAGTCCTCTAGGACTAAATAATGAGGGAGCCACGTGCTGAAGACGGTGGAGCAGAAGATAAGAGCTTGGCATCCTGATGCCCATGAGCCCTCCAGCCTCATCACCCACTTCTGGACAATGTGTGTGCGAGAGAAATAAACGTCTATCTTGTGTAAGTCACTTATTTCTTGGGTTTCTGTTGTATACACCTAATCCTAATCTTGAATTAGTGAGTCTTCTCTCTTTCTTTCCATAGCTAGCACTTTGGTGGTTCACTGCATTCTGCTAGATTATCTCTTTACACGTATTTACATTTCTCTACTAGTCTATGGCTTTGGTAAGAGAGGGGACCACATATTAGTCATCTGCAGGTGCCTGGTACCTTCCTGCCTTGCACACAGCAGGTATCTTTTGAATATGTTTGAATATTTGAAGGAGAGAGGGTCCAAGATGAAATTCAAAAGCTGTCTGGAGTTGGAACGTCCTATAATCTTCAGCTTTGGGTCTTATAATCTTCACCCTCTTGCTGCTCTATAGATGATTCATGAAGACCAGCCCCAGGGCTTTCCTTGCTGGCAAACTCAACTAGCAGGGCCCAGAAATAAGGGTGTAAAAAAGCCATTGTTGGCTCCCCTCCCACCCATCCAGGACCTTCCCCCTCACTCGCAGATGACAAAGCCAAGCCTTTGTTTAGGCACAGTGCAACATTACATTTTTGACCTCTCGGTCCCCAACCAAAACTCTAGAAATGGAGAAAAGAAAAGTCTCCATTCTCCCATTATTCCTTGCATATCCAAGTCAACATTTGTTTAAAATATCCAGACACTATTTTGGTATAGTTTTCTCCCTCTTAGATTTCTACCCTGGTATTGAACCTTCTATCATCTCTTCTATCAGCTGCACATTCAACATGTCCACCTCTTTATTTACTACTCTCCTTTTTTCTGTAAATGAATTCATTAAATAAAATTATGTTGGGGGCACCCAATTAATGCTTCACATTGTACAAGGTGCTTGGAATATGAAGACAAAAAATATGATTTCAAGTTTGATTTCTCCACTGGATGTAAACAAACAAAACACAATTTGGCTGGTAGCTATCCTGGCGCTCAGAGCCACACACAGTGGTGGCCTTGAGGAAGAACCCCCTAAGCTTTTCCCAGACAGTTGAGAGAGGCCTGGCAGTGAGAAGGACTTCCTATTTGAACTACCTGGGGAAGAAGAGCATTTGTGGGTAAGTTGATATGGTTTGAATGTCTGCCCCCTCCAGATCTCATGTGGAAATATGATTTCCATGTTGGAGGTGGGGCCTGGTGAAAGGTGATTGGATCATTAGGGCAGATCTCTCATGAATGACTTGGCACCATCCCTAGTTATAAGTGAGTTCTCATCCAGTCAGTTCATGCAAGACCTGGTTGTTTAAAAGAGGCTAGGACACACATGCCCTTGCTCCCACTCTTGTCATGTGATATATCAGCTCCCTCATGCCTTCCGCTGTGATCATAAGCTTCCTGAGGTCCCACCAGAAGCTGATCAGATGCTGGCACTGCACTTCCTGTACAGCTTAAAGAACTGAGAGCCAATTAAACAATTTTTTCTTTATAAATTACCCAGCCTTGGACATTTATTATAGTAACACGGTAACAGTTTAACACACAAGTTGAATCCCTCTTAGCCAGAAAATAAGAAGAATACATTTTCATATGAAAGCAAATAAGTTGGACATTAACACCCTACTTGATGGAGATACAGAGAGGGGTCCAGGTATGAAAAGTCTTAGGCTCCTTCTGCCTCTTCTATTCATTCATTTATGGGAAGTTCCAGTTGAAGTCTGACCAGGAACCACGGGGCCCTCTGGATTTGGCAAACTGGACTGATTATCCAGAGCCAAGCTGAATACGGATATCCTGGCTGCTGCAGCTAAAACACTGTTGTCAATCCCAGAAAACTGTCGAGGCAACTGCCAAGGACATCTCCCAGCTGCTATGTCCTCAAGCTCCAGTGAGAAGGCGTAGGTTAACTATTTAACTCTGGCTCCTGACTCAGTCCTTTAGGCTTGTCTGTGGGCACTCCCTTGGATTCAGGACTGGGCATGATGCTTTTTGCTCTGTGACCACAAGGTAGTAAGATGTGTTCACAACATCCTAGAGAGTTAGGACTGAAGTTGACTTCATCATGATGTGGCTGGGGCCTTTATTTTATAGAGGAGGAAGCTACAGCACAGAGAAGAGATGTGACTCATTCTATGAGCTAAGAACTGTGCCCTGGCCAAGTAATGCTGGTGTAGCCAAAGATGGGTGGTCCAAACATCATCTAGAAAGTGTGTTTGTGTTTGTCCAGCTCTCCATTGTGGAAGGAGGCAGGGAGGGGATGCCTCTGACAACTTCAATCAAACCGGGGATGCCTCTGACAACTTCAATCAAACCTAACACTGGTGTGGCCCATAGTGGAGTAATATGACTCCCAGTGAATGCACAGCAACCTCTAAGCCTAACTTTTTCATTGCTCAGAGTATTTGTTCACAAAACACTCTTGACTACTAGATCTCAAGGTGTCTTGATCATAGAAAACAAGATCCTTGGAAAATGATATGAAGCCATAGAGATAGATATCTGACTGTAGCCTCGTATTCATTGGCACATCAGGCCCTTATGAGTTTGGTAAATGTGAATTACTTTTCCCAGAGTGAGATGATCCTTGTGTCCATCCTTCTGCAAGGGTGACCCCACAGGCTCTGCCTGGAGGAGCCAATGAGATCTTCTCACTCTACTACCTCTCAATGACAACAAGCAGAAGATAGCTTCTCTCATCTAGTGGATGTTAGGTGATTTTGGTGAGTGTTATCTCAGAAAAGTAGTGAGTGAGTATTTACGCCTCATGCACCACCAACCATGAACACCGACCATACATAAGGAGGCAGATCATAGAATCCCATTCTTTATCCAGTAGCTGGTTAGTCTTCAGATGCCCCCAAAGCCCCATTCTCTACCCCTCCTTCTTCTGAGTGATCCCTCTTTTCTCTTCTTTCTGTGCTCCAGTCTCCAATAAGTTTTCTTATTCTTCCTTTCCTAATAAAATGTCTCTCAGAAAGAATTATCTGAAACATGCCTTGGGGGCAATATCTGAGGCTCTGATCTCTCCTCTCCATTCCCTCTGCCCCTGGCTTTATTGAGTCCCGCCCCTTTCCACACCCAGATATTAAAACAGCCCTGCAACTGGTTTCACTGCCTTCATTGCTATCCGATTCAGCTCTGTTCTCATCAGGACACTTCCTTACCTAGATATATTCAGTGGCTCCTCACTGCATATGGAATCCACTCTAGACTTCTGTGCCGAGTCTTGCACAAACTGAACTCAGTGGTTCTGTTTAGTCTCATCTCCTTCTCTTTCCCCTTCACTGGCCTTCCCTCCAGGCAGCACATCCCTCTGTGTTCTTCCAGTTCTTCCTTACACAGCCTACCATTTCCTGGCTTCATACTCACTCTGCTCGGAGTATTTTTTCCCCAACCCTCACTTCCATTTATCTAAGTCTTGCCCATGTGTATGAATTAGGATTCATTAGGAACAACAGAGACTAGAAATAACAGGTTTAACCATGATCAGAGTTTGTTTCCCCTCATATAGACATTTGGAGACCCAGGCTCCTTCTAGTCCATTGCCCCATCATCCTTAGAATGGTCCAGGATGGGCTGGGTGCAGTGGCTCATGCCTGTAATCCCAGCACTTTGGGAGGCCGAGGTGGGTGGATCACGAGGTCAGAAGTTCGAGAGCAGCCTGACCAACATGGTGAAACCCCATGGCTACTAAAAATATAAAGATTAGCCGGGCATGGTGGTGCATGTCTGTAATCCCAGCTACTCAGGAGGCTGAGGCAGGAGAATCGCTTGAACCCCAGAGGCAGAGGTTGCAGTGAGCCGAGATCACACCATTGCACTCCAGCCTGGGCGACAGAGCAAGAATCCGTCTCTCAAAAAAAAAAAAAGATGGTCCAGGATGGAGTCTAGAGTTCCATTCACCACATCTGTTATTTCATGAATCTGGGTGCAAATAAATAAAAAAAAAAAAGAAAGAAAAAGAGGAAAAGGGTGTGTACCAGCTGTCTTTTGGGGATAGTTCCTGGAAAGTGCCACTTCTAACATTTCGGCTTACATCTTTTGAAACTTAATCATGTGATCACATTTAGTTACTACGAAGGCTAGGAAATGACTCAATTCTGGGTGACTATATTCCCAGTTGAAAATTAGGTGCTCTACCATTGTAGACAGAGAGAACAGCTATTCATGTCTGCTACACCCTTGTTCAGCGCTACCTCCTCCACGAGCCTTCTTTCCATCTCCTGAACTCCTAGAGTAGTTTATCTCATCTTTTCTCCTAGCACATGACACTTCTTACCCTCTTACGGCCACCTATGTTCTTTTATTATGTCCCCTGCTGACCTACGGTCACCTGAAGGGCAGGATTTTGTGCTGAATTCATTTGAATGCCTCCTGTTCTCACCACCAGTGGCTAGAGAGGGGACAATATTTACCACAGTGGTCCACAGTTCCCTGGCTGTTGGCAAACCTTCTCATTCTGAGCCACTGCAGATAAGCATCCTTAAGAGCATGGATCCATTTTTACTTTCAGATCCTCTTTTTTTCTTGAATCCAGACACATGTTCACATGTTGCACCGTGGATGATTTGAGTGACACCCACACAGACTTACCTCTCCCTTCCAACAACTGGAAAGAGCTTTAGCACACCTGGGTCCTCATGCCTTAGGATGGGCTCCCTCCCAGGATCCCCCTCAGGCTCTCATGAAAACACTCTTGCCAAGGTTCACCCCATTCCTCCTTCATGGACACGTCTGGATTCCATCTTAGGCTTGTAAGTGGTTACATAATCATAAGCTATTGCATAAATAATCATAGACTGTTATATAAACAGTACCCAAAGCCTCTGGTGCTGTGCATATAGGGTGTGATAAACATGTGACGGATGGATAATTACTGCCTCCGATTTGCCAGTTCTCTGGATCATTTGATCAGGCTTAATGCGGACCAGTTTTTGAAATGCGAGCAGATAACCGTGGAATCTCAGTTGAATGTACAGATGATGACAGTGAGGGCATGTGTTATAGGTAAGTCAGTAGAAATCCTGTCATACAAGGGGAAGGGAAGGATAACCGATGGTGTGCAGGCAGAGAAGCCTGTTCTGTCTTCAAACAAAAAATAGTTTCCAGAGTCTTATTTCATGAGAGATGTTAGGTGCTTCTGGGACATTACATCTTAGCCCCACAACAGCTTGAGGGTATAGGCTCCATTCTACAGATGAGAAAAACTGGCACACAGAGAACAGAACAACTGGTTTGCCCTGCACCACCTAAATCTAGTTTGTTTGTTTATTTATTTATTTATTTATTTATGAAACAGAGTTTCTCTCTTTTTGCCCAGGCTGGAGTACAATGGTGAGATCTCAGCTTACTGCAACCTCTGCCTCCCTGGTTCAAGTGATTCTCCTGCCTCAGCCTCCAGAGTAGCTGGGATTACAGGCACACACCACCACGTCCGGCTAATTTTGTATTTTTAGGAGAGATGGAGTTGCATCATGTTAGCCAGGCTATAAATCTGTATTTTAATTTGAGCTCGGATCTGTCTTATCTGAGCTCAAATTACCATTATCCAAGTAGATCCAGTGGGATTTTTGCAACTGGATGGCCATTTGGATACTTGATGAGCCTTTTGGAACATGCAGGGGTGGATGGGCAACAACCATTGACCATACAGCAAGGCCGTACAGAGAAACGCACACAGAGAGGCCGCGAGGGTTTGGCAGCGTGAGAGTGGCCCAGGAGGAAAACGATCCCTTCACTGAGGGCCGAACATCAAGGGCAGGTTTGAGCAGAAGCCTCCTGACCAGATGTCGGGAGGCCATGGACGGGGTCGCATTTCACAAGGTTGGTGTCTGTCTCCCTACTGACTCCAGGACTGTAACCAAAGCACAGGTTCTTCAGCCAAGAGGAGAGCAGGTTGCTCATGAAGAATGTGGGTGAGAACATGGATTTAAAAAGTCAGCGGAAAATGGCATGACAACTCAGAGCCTTTTGAAATATACCCTTAAAAATGACTGGGTAGGCTGGGCACAGTGGCTCACACCTGTCATCCCAGCACTTTGGGAGGCCCAGGTGGGCAGATCACGAGTTCGGGAGATCGAGACCATCCTGGATAAAACGGTGAAACCCCGTCTCTACTAAAAACACACAAAAAAAATTAGCCGGGCGTGGTGGTGGGCGCCTGTAGTCCCAGCTACTCGGGAGGCTGAGGCAGGAGAATGACG
>NW_012105143.1:1099591-1120345 GCF_000951045.1 Mandrillus leucophaeus
AAGGATAACCGATGGTGTGCAGGCAGAGAAGCCTGTTCTGTCTTCAAACAAAAAATGGTTTCCAGAGTCTTATTTCATGAGAGATGTTAGGTGCTTCTGGGACATTACATCTTAGCCCCACAACAGCTTGAGGGTATAGGCTCCATTCTACAGATGAGAAAAACTGGCACACAGAGAACAGAACAACTGGTTTGCCCTGCACCACCTAAATCTAGTTTGTTTGTTTATTTATTTATTTATTTATTTATGAAACAGAGTTTCTCTCTTTTTGCCCAGGCTGGAGTACAATGGTGAGATCTCAGCTTACTGCAACCTCTGCCTCCCTGGTTCAAGTGATTCTCCTGCCTCAGCCTCCAGAGTAGCTGGGATTACAGGCACACACCACCACGTCCGGCCAATTTTGTATTTTTAGGAGAGATGGAGTTGCATCATGTTAGCCAGGCTATAAATCTGTATTTTAATTTGAGCTCGGATCTGTCTTATCTGAGCTCAAATTACCATTATCCAAGTAGATCCAGTGGGATTTTTGCAACTGGATGGCCATTTGGATACTTGATGAGCCTTTTGGAACATGCAGGGGTGGATGGGCAACAACCATTGACCATACAGCAAGGCCGTACAGAGAAACGCACACAGAGAGGCCGCGAGGGTTTGGCAGCGTGAGAGTGGCCCAGGAGGAAAACGATCCCTTCACTGAGGGCCGAACATCAAGGGCAGGTTTGAGCAGAAGCCTCCTGACCAGATGTCGGGAGGCCATGGACGGGGTCGCATTTCACAAGGTTGGTGTCTGTCTCCCTACTGACTCCAGGACTGTAACCAAAGCACAGGTTCTTCAGCCAAGAGGAGAGCAGGTTGCTCATGAAGAATGTGGGTGAGAACATGGATTTAAAAAGTCAGCGGAAAATGGCATGACAACTCAGAGCCTTTTGAAATGTACCCTTAAAAATGACTGGGTAGGCTGGGCACAGTGGCTCACACCTGTCATCCCAGCACTTTGGGAGGCCCAGGTGGGCAGATCACGAGTTCGGGAGATCGAGACCATCCTGGATAAAACGGTGAAACCCCGTCTCTACTAAAAACACACAAAAAAAATTAGCCGGGCGTGGTGGTGGGCGCCTGTAGTCCCAGCTACTCGGGAGGCTGAGGCAGGAGAATGACGCGAACCCGGCAGGCGGAGCTTGCAGTAAGCCGAGATGGTGCCACTGCACCTCCAGCCTGGGTGACACAGCGAGACTCCATCTCAAATAAATAAATAAATAACTGGGTAAATTTTATAATAAATTGTATGTCGTGGGTGTTGTACCACAATTAAAAAAAAAAAAAAGTCAGGAGAAGAAAAGTGACAAATTCATACCTAGACCAAACAATAGGCCTGGTGTGATTTCCAGTATTATAAGGGGGAAGGCTATTTGGTTTCATCCTTTAGACTCTAGGCAAAAAGAAGCAACTTTGGTACAAGACTGGACATGTCCTGGAATTGGAATAAAGAAGGATGAAAAAAATTAGTCAATAGCATCCTCTGCCCACCCACTGAGCTCATGCAATTAGCTCTGTGATGCAGGCCACCCCGAGTCCAGCTTCCCTGGTAAGTCAAAGGTTGTCCCATCAGGGATTTTGCCATGATAATTAAAAACAACAACTGGGACCGGGTGCAGTGGCTCACTCCTGTAACCCCAGCACTTTGGGAGACCGAGGTGGGTGGATCACGTGAAGTCAGGAGTTCGAGACCAGCCTGGCTACATGTTGAAACTCCAACTCTACTAAAAATACAAAAATTACCCAGGCATGGTGGCAGGCGCCTGTAATCCCAGCTTCGTCAGAAGACTGAGGCAGGAGAATTGCTTGAACCCGGGAGACGGAGGTTACAGTTAGCTGAGGTTGCGCCACTGCATTCCAGCCTGGACAACAAAGCGAGACTCTGTCTCAAAAAAAAAAAAAAAAAGAGAAGAAGAAGAAGAAAGAAAGAAAAAAGAAAAAAACTGGATTTCTTATGCACTTACTACCTGCCAAAAGGTGCTCTGGTAAGCCTTGTGCTAACTCGGGCTGAGGGACTCAGGGTCAGCGTTAGAGAGGAGACAGTTGGGCCTGAAGGAAGGGTGGGAGAGGATAGGGCAGAGAGGACCGAGGGGAGGCTGCAGACCTGATAACTGGGGTGGGGAAGGGTGATGCCCTGCCTTTCTGAACAGGCTCTGCCCCTCTGAATGTGAGGGAACAGCACATTCAGTTCTCTGTGGTTGATTGAAGACTGATAACAGATCAAGAAGTCTCTTAAGACCGCAGGTATTTTCTGTGTAAATTCAAGTTCATTTTTTGGCCAGGATGCCTTCGATAATTCAAAGAACTGAGGCTTTGCTTTCATAAATCTAGCGTTCTGACCTGCCAAAAGTATTTACATTTATGAAGAGCAGCAGTGTCCTTGGGGAGCAAATGAGCAGAGTCACAGGAACGGGCAAGCACTTGCCATGGCCAGGCGAAGGGTTTGCCAGCGTGCTTGCTCTCACCACCACCCCACCCCTGTCCTAGCCCTTCACTGCCATACCCCTTGGTTATAGTCAAAGGCTTTCTTCCTGGGCTCCCTGCTACCAGCTTCTCCACACCCCAGCCTACGCATTCAGGTGCAGGAACGTCTTCCTCAAAGGCTGCTTCGGTCATTTTGCTTTCTTGCTTCAGAACCCGGCAGAGATCTTCAACCCCCCGTCTGAGCCTCACCACCGTCCTCAGATCCCAGTTCACCTTCATCTCTCATTCCTGTCGCCTCTCACTGTCTCCATTAGCGCCAGCCAAGCCCATCTCATTAACAACCACCGCAGACAACTGGTGTTTTCTGACATCTGTGCTTTGTCATGAGTCACTTCCCCCATTATAAAACCTCCTCCCTCTTCATCAATTCGGGGCCACCACCTCCTGCAGGACCCAGCTCACCGCCATTGGGAAATGTTCCAAAACAGCCATTTGAGAATTGGTTCATTGTGCCCAGTGTCGCTCGGCTCAGAGACCTTCAGTGTCACCATCTCCAGAGGGAAAAAGAATGTCTGGTTTCCTATCAGCACGGGGTCCAGGCAGTGCTCTGGCTGTGCAGATGGAGGAGGACATAGGGGTGGGGGTGGGGTCTCTAACATTTTCTTAAACAGTTTTTCAAGGCATGTTCCCTTTTCTGACCTCTGCTACTAAAGGCACACGGTGCTGCCATTCCTGGGCTGTTAGAGGGTTCTGTGGTCTAAATTGGACTGCTTTTTGTCTTTCTTCACTCATGGTTAGCAATGAGTTTTCCACATCTGCTAAATCAGTTGCTATTTGTCCATGTGCTTTATACCTTCCAAAAAACTGCTGCAACTGACTCCACCCTCCTTTTCTGTATCCTCGCAGCTTTCTGCCCTCTTGTTCCTTAACCCTTCTCTGTAATGTTGATAGAGTTCCACAGACATGTGGCCAAGCTGCCCTCTTTAACTGGGAATCCCAAGTGACCGCCTGCTCTTTGCTGCTGTTTTCTCTCTCCCTTGAAGGTACCTGCCCTCCCCGGCTGCTTAAGAGACCTCCCGGTCTCTCTGTCTGCCACTACAGAGTACAACTCTCTAGACACACACAGAGATGGCTTTTAACAGATGCCTCAGCAGCCTCTGTTGACTGTGAGCCATCCCAGGGCCATGTGAGTCAGTGAACTTCCTCCAGTGTCTTGTTCTGTCTGCCAGGGCTGGCCAAAGCCCTGGGGAGAGAAACCGGTGTCCCTTCACTCTTTCCCACGTGGCAAGTTATGAAGCACATTGAGCTACGTCCTCTGTCGTGTCGCGTGTTTCCCATTGGGTCTGTGTTAGGATGTGGAGGTATAGTGTCAGTCAGGCAAACACAGCCCTCAGCCTGATGTTCTTATTTCCCCCAGAGAAAACAGAAGATGCCTGGCGTTAAGACACACAGTAAGAAGAGCCTCATACCGCTGGGCCTACTCTGACTGATGACACCCTGGTATTGGATCTATTTCTGAACATCAGGGAAAATTGCCGAGGTCCAGCTCTGTTCTGGGCTCCTGCCCTTCCCCATGCACACATCTGGTATACATTGTGCTCTAACCTGCTAGGTGCCCTGGAGACAGGCAAGGAAGAACTGACCCAGATTGGTGGGTTATTCCTTCCTTCTACCTACATTGTTGGAGTTATTTATATTGGTGGAGAGTTTGGGCCTTGATTCAAATAATCAGAACTGGCCAGGTGTGGTGGCTCATGCCTGTAATCCCAGCACTTTGGGAGGCTGAGATGGGTGGATCAGTTGAGCCCAGGAGTTTGAGACCAGCCTGGGCAACATGGCAGAACCTCATCTCTACTAAGACACAAAAATTAGCCAGGTGTAGCGATATGCACCTGTAATCCCAGCTACTCAGGAGGTTGAGGCATGAGAATTGCTTGAACCCGGGAGGTGGAGGTTGCAGTGAGCCAAGATCACGCCACTGCACTCTAGCCTGGGCAACAGAGTGAGACTTGTTCTCAATACTACTGCTAATAATAATAAATAAATAAATAACCAGAACTGCAGACCCCAGATTTAATTAGGTCTATTACAGAGAGGGCAGCATCCCAAAATTCCGACCCAAGAAAGCAGAAACAGGGTGACTGTGGTCTCACATTGGAGTGCATGATCAATTTGCTCATTTCTTTAGTACGCATTGAGTCCCTTCTCTATGCAAACTCTGCGGTTAGATGCTGGGAGTTCAACAAAAAGTAAGTAGCCTCGGCCCTGTACTATAGGAGATTAGAATCTACAGAAGATGTAACCAGGTAAATGGGTACCCTCTGCATGGCAAGTGTTATGCCAGGGTGCTAGAGACAAGTACCAGGAGACTTTAAACAGTTCTTGGAAAAAATGAAATTAAAAGGTAAACATTAAAAATGTAATCTTTATTTCTCAACATAACCTCCAAGTTCAACAGAACCTCCATTGAGTTCAACATACTTCTGTAAGCAATGATACCAGCCATTTAGTCCATCCTTAAAGAAATAAGGGTCTTGAGAATTTAACAATGCAGTTTTTTTTTGGTTTTTTTTTTTTTTTTGAGACAGAGTCTCACTCTGTCATCCAGGTTGGAGTACAATGGCATAATCTTGGCTCACTGCAACCTCTGCCTCCTGGGTTCAAGCAATTCTCCTACATCAGCCTCCCAAGTAGCTAGGATTACAGGTGCCTGCCACCAAACCCAGGTAATTTTTTGTATTTTTAGTAGAGATGGGGTTGCCATGTTGGCCAGGCTGGTCTCAAACTCTTGACCCCAGGTGATCCACCCGCCTCGGCCTCCCAAAGTGCTGGGATTACAGGCGTGAGCCACCATGCCCAGCCCCAATGCAGTCTTTTTACATTATTCACTGAAGAAAAATGGGTGCCCTTTACAATTTTTGTAAAATTAGGGAACGAAAAAACAAAGACAGAAGGAGCCAAATCAGGACTGTAAGGTAGAAGCCTAATGATTTCTCATCAAAACCCTCACAGAATCTTCCTGTTTGGTGAGAGGAATGAGCAGGAGCGTTGTAATGGTGGAAAGGACTCTCTGGTGAAGCTTTCCCAGGCATATTTCTGCTAAAGCTTTGGCTTTCTCAAGACACTCTCATAGTTAGCAGATGTTATTGTTCTTTGGCTCTCCAGAAAGTCAACAAGCAAAATGTCTTCAGCATCCAAAAAACATTGTTGCCATGACCTTTGCCCTTGACTGGTCCGCTTTTGCTTTGACTGGCCCCCTTCCACCTCTTGGTAGCCACGGTTCTGATTGTAATTTGTCTTCAGGATCATTCTACTAAAGCTGTGTTTTATCTGCTGTTATAAGTATTGAAGAAATGCTTCAGGATCTTGATCCCACCTGTTTAAAATTTCCAATGAAAGCTCTTCCCTTGTTTTCAGCTGATCTGGGCATAACAATTTTGGCACCCATCAAATGGAAATTTGCTCAACTTTAATTTTTGAGTCATAATTGGATAAGCTGAATCTTTGAGATAGCTTTGGTGTTGGCTCTGGCTATCGTTTCAGCTGTTAATCATCAGTCCTCTTCAATTAGGACGCAAACAATATTAAGTTTTTCTTTGAAAACTGCTGCGGATTGTCTGCTACTGTGGGCTTAACCTTCAATATCATCTCATCCCTTCTTAAAACTATGTATCCATTTGTAAACTGGTGATTGTTTTGGAGCATTGTTCCCATAAACTCTTCATTTAAAAAAAAATCAATGATTTAATCATTTTTCCACCCAAACATTACCATACACTTGATGAGTTGGGTTTTTAATTCAATTTTAATAGAATTCATGTTGCTCTGGTAGAGGCGCCTTTGAAACTGACGTCTTATGCTCCTTAGTGCCTCAAGCCAGATCCTGTTCACGCACGTCATAACAAGTTAGTGCAAGTTTCTTTTGATGCCAAAAAATTTTGAATTCATACGTAGTTTTTTCGTCATACTCACTTTCCAGGAACTTTTTGAAGGCCCCTCTCATGTGATCCCAGTCTAGGGAATCCAGGCTGACTCCCAAGAAAGGTGGCATCTGATGTGAATAATGAGTGAGACTTAGGCAAGCAGAGTAGGCAGGAAGAGGCCGGAGTTGAACCTAGAACTCCAGCATTGTTCCATGTGGCCCACTGGAGGGTGGTGGTGGAACGATGGGAGAGGAGGGGGCTGGGGCTTGCACAGGCTTAGGGGTCAACAAAGAGTGTGGACCTGGCCCAGAGAACAATGGAGAGCCACAGGCAGTCCTATGGAGAGACATAATTTAAATTTTGGAAAATGTCTCTGATAGCTGAATGCAAAACAAATTGCAGGGAGAGGGGTCTAGGTCGTGGCAGGAAGATGAGACCCCAGCAGGGGTCCCAGGGAGAGAAGACGGTGACCTGCACATGGGAATACAGTGGAGCTGGACTCTGAGCTCTTCAGTGGGGAAGAATCAGTGGGATTTGGTGATGGATTCACTAAGGGGGATGAAGTTTAGGGAGGAGGCTGGGTGGTGGTCCGATTTCTGGTTTGGGCATCTGTGTGGTGATGTTTACCAAGACAGGGAACCCTAGGAACAGTTCTGCAAGATTCGCTCTATCTTCTTTACTTAAAAAAGGGTGACAGTGAGAACTGAAGATGCCTCTTCCAGGAAACTGCACTCCACCAACTTGAGGAGGGGGCCAGCAACACCCTGAATTCACCAGCCCTTTCTCAGCACTGCTCACTGCCAGTGCACTGCCCTGCTCCTCAAACGGTCTCTATAATTGGACTTTGTGTACAATGAACAGCCAAGAAAACCCAGCACCTTTGGCTGACTCCCATAGCATCCCAAACCTAGCCCCAGCTATACTTCATGATTTCAGGGGTTAGTCTCTGGCCCCTCGCTGCCCTGTACCAACACACACACATATCTCAGGCACCGCAGCAGCCTACAAACCTGCCACGGCCTCTTCACTCCTGAGTCATGGGTGCACACCTCTGCCTGGAGCTCAGCCCCCAGCCACCCTCTCCCTATTCTCAGGCCTATGCTCACAGCCCTACCAGATCCCCAGGCCTCCTGAGATGCCTTTTGTAGCTGAAACCCGAGCAGTGAATGCTGTGTCAGCCTGAACCTCCTCTCCTTTTTTCCTCTGTTCAATCACACAGAGACGGGTAAACAAAAAGACACGACGCATCCTCCCACTGTACAAAGATAACCACCTGGTTATCTTGGCGTGTAAGATCCGGACTCCCCTTAATAGTGCTGAGCTGAAGTTAACCCGGGGAAGAACACGGGGCTAACTCAGATGCAGTCTCTATCAGCCAGAAATGGAACAAGCACTCACGTGACTCACTGCAGTTTAAAGTTAACTGTGATTGCTATTGTTACAGGCTGAATTGTGTCACCTACTCCAAATTCTCATGTCGAGGCTGTAACTTCCAATACCTCAGAATGTGACTGTATTTGAAGACGGGGTCTTTAAATGGCAATTAAGTTAAAATGAGGTCTTATGGGTGGGCCCGATCCGATATGACTTGTGTCCCTATAGGAAGAGGAGATTAGGGCACAGATGCACAGAGAAGACAGAGCATGTGAGGACACGGGGAGAAGATGCCATCTACAAGCCAAGAAGAGAGGCTTCCGGAAAATGGTTCAAAAACCTGCTGACACCTCACTCTTGGACGTCTGGTGTCCAGCACTGTGAGAAAATAAATTTCTATTTCATAAAATACCATAGCCACCCATCTACGGTATTTTGGATGGCAGCTCTGGCAAACTAACACAAGTGCTATACCAGAGATACAGAAAATGTGCTGCAGGAACGCAAAGGAGAGAGAGAAATCCTCAGGAGAAGTGAGTCAGCACAGGGGTTACTTGTGTGGGCTCCAGAGCGGACTGGCTGGGTTCCAACCTCCCTGACCTGCTATTTCCCTCGTGAGAGCCCCCACCTGGCATGGTGGTTGGAAGGATTAATAAAATGAAGCGGGGATGGCAAGGATCAGACAATGAGGCACCGTAAGGCTAGCTATTTACAAAGGAAACCCGTGTCACCTAAACTGGGAACCCGGAGACAGAGGAGACTGCAGGTCTGCTGGTGGAAGAAAGGTCCTGTCCAGCAGAGGGGACCCCATGAGCCAGGGCTTGTGGTTGGGCTGGGCAAGGTCCAGCAAAAGCAAGTCACCTGGGGAAGCTGGGGCCAGGGGAAGGAGGCCTGGGCAGGAAAATGGGGGCGAGATGGCCGAGGGGAAACTGGAACACCAGACAAGATCTGTTCCCAGGGAAAGAGAAACCATAAAGCAAGGAAGTGGCAAGATGGGAAGGGAAGCCCGACAAAGCCGCCAGAAACGAGACTGGGATTGAGGAAGGAGAAACAGTTACCGGCTTCTGTGATGCAGAGGAGAGGCCAGTGAGTGATTTGCATTCTTCTATTTGCTCATCTGAAATATTAATTTCAATGTTTGCATGCATAAACAATGAGAGAGCCCAGACACAGCCGCTCCTCTCCAGCTCCTAAAAGACGTTTTGTTCCCATAAACTCTTCATTTAAAAAAAAATCAATGATTTAATCATTTTTCCACCCAAACATTACCATACACTTGATGAGTTGGGTTTTTAATTCAATTTTAATAGAATTCATGTTGCTCTGGTGGAGGCGCCTTTGAAACTGACGTCTTATGCTCCTTAGTGCCTCAAGCCAGATCCTGTTCACGCACGTCATAACAAGTTAGTGCAAGTTTCTTTTGATGCCAAAAAATGTTGAATTCATACGTAGTTTTTTCGTCATACTCACTTTCCAGGAACTTTTTGAAGGCCCCTCTCATGTGATCCCAGTCTAGGGAATCCAGGCTGACTCCCAAGAAAGGTGGCATCTGATGTGAATAATGTGAGACTTAGGCAAGCAGAGGAGGCAGGAAGAGGCCGGAGCTGAACCTAGAACTCCAGCATTGTTCCATGTGGCCCACTGGAGGGTGATGGTGGAACGATGGGAGAGGAGGGGTCTGGGGCTTGCACAGGCTTAGGGGTCAACAAAGAGTGTGGACCTAGCCCAGAGAACAATGGAGAGCCACAGGCAGTCCTATGGAGAGACATAATTTAAATTTTGGAAAATGTCTCTGATAGCTGAGTGCAAAACGAATTGCAGGGAGAGGGGTCTAGGTCGTGGCAGGAAGATGAGACCCCAGCAGGGGTCCCAGGGAGAGAAGACGGTGACCTGCACATGGGAATACAGTGGAGCTGGACTCTGAGCTCTTCAGTGGGGAAGAATCAGTGGGATTTGGTGATGGATTCACTAAGGGGGATGAAGTTTAGGGAGGAGGCTGGATGGTGGTCCGATTTCTGGTTTGGGCATCTGTGTGGTGATGTTTACCAAGACAGGGAACCCTAGGAACAGTTCTGCAAGATTCGCTCTATCTTCTTTACTTAAAAAAGGGTGACAGTGAGAACTGAAGATGCCTCTTCCAGGAAACTGCACTCCACCAACTTGAGGAGGGGGCCAGCAACACCCTGAATTCACCAGCCCTTTCTCAGCACTGCTCACTGCCAGTGCACTGCCCTGCTCCTCAAACGGTCTCTATAATTGGACTTTGTGTACAATGAACAGCCAAGAAAACCCAGCACCTTTGGCTGACTCCCATAGCATCCCAAACCTAGCCCCAGCTATACTTCATGATTTCAGGGGTTAGTCTCTGGCCCCTCGCTGCCCTGTACCAACACACACACATATCTCAGGCACCGCAGCAGCCTACAAACCTGCCACGGCCTCTTCACTCCTGAGTCATGGGTGCACACCTCTGCCTGGAGCTCAGCCCCCAGCCACCCTCTCCCTATTCTCAGGCCTATGCTCACAGCCCTACCAGATCCCCAGGCCTCCTGAGATGCCTTTTGTAGCTGAAACCCGAGCAGTGAATGCTGTGTCAGCCTGAACCTCCTCTCCTTTTTTCCTCTGTTCAATCACACAGAGACGGGTAAACAAAAAGACACGACGCATCCTCCCACTGTACAAAGATAACCACCTGGTTATCTTGGCGTGTAAGATCCGGACTCCCCTTAATAGTGCTGAGCTGAAGTTAACCCGGGGAAGAACACGGGGCTAACTCAGATGCAGTCTCTATCAGCCAGAAATGGAACAAGCACTCACGTGACTCACTGCAGTTTAAAGTTAACTGTGATTGCTATTGTTACAGGCTGAATTGTGTCACCTACTCCAAATTCTCATGTCGAGGCTGTAACTTCCAATACCTCAGAATGTGACTGTATTTGAAGACGGGGTCTTTAAATGGCAATTAAGTTAAAATGAGGTCTTATGGGTGGGCCCGATCCGATATGACTTGTGTCCCTATAGGAAGAGGAGATTAGGGCACAGATGCACAGAGAAGACAGAGCATGTGAGGACACGGGGAGAAGATGCCATCTACAAGCCAAGAAGAGAGGCTTCCGGAAAATGGTTCAAAAACCTGCTGACACCTCACTCTTGGACGTCTGGTGTCCAGCACTGTGAGAAAATAAATTTCTATTTCATAAAATACCATAGCCACCCATCTACGGTATTTTGGATGGCAGCTCTGGCAAACTAACACAAGTGCTATACCAGAGATACAGAAAATGTGCTGCAGGAACGCAAAGGAGAGAGAGAAATCCTCAGGAGAAGTGAGTCAGCACAGGGGTTACTTGTGTGGGCTCCAGAGCGGACTGGCTGGGTTCCAACCTCCCTGACCTGCTATTTCCCTCGTGAGAGCCCCCACCTGGCATGGTGGTTGGAAGGATTAATAAAATGAAGCGGGGATGGCAAGGATCAGACAATGAGGCACCGTAAGGCTAGCTATTTACAAAGGAAACCCGTGTCACCTAAACTGGGAACCCGGAGACAGAGGAGACTGCAGGTCTGCTGGTGGAAGAAAGGTCCTGTCCAGCAGAGGGGACCCCATGAGCCAGGGCTTGTGGTTGGGCTGGGCAAGGTCCAGCAAAAGCAAGTCACCTGGGGAAGCTGGGGCCAGGGGAAGGAGGCCTGGGCAGGAAAATGGGGGCGAGATGGCCGAGGGGAAACTGGAACACCAGACAAGATCTGTTCCCAGGGAAAGAGAAACCATAAAGCAAGGAAGTGGCAAGATGGGAAGGGAAGCCCGACAAAGCCGCCAGAAACGAGACTGGGATTGAGGAAGGAGAAACAGTTACCGGCTTCTGTGATGCAGAGGAGAGGCCAGTGAGTGATTTGCATTCTTCTATTTGCTCATCTGAAATATTAATTTCAATGTTTGCATGCATAAACAATGAGAGAGCCCAGACACAGCCGCTCCTCTCCAGCTCCTAAAAGACGTTTTGTGACGTGTTCCTGGAACAGACAGTTAATGCCTTGCCCCGCTTGCCCTGAAATTGATTTCTGAGAAACAGGGCCCTGCGTTTGTGAGTTGGCTGCGGAGATGGAGGATTTCTCAGCCCAGCCCCTCGGCCCATCGCACCTCCTGGACGTGGGTATGTAAGGAGACTCAGGAGCTCAGGTTGCCAAAGAGAGAGTAGTCTTTATGGAATTCAGTGGGCAGCGGCTAAGGAATAAATAAAAGAGTGCCCTGTGTGCTCCTCCATTTAGCAGTGCCATGCTGTTTAACCTTTGATCAGACAGTGCGAGCACGTGCCCCGTCTTTCTGCAGGAATGGAGACCGGCTGTGCGAACTGTCATTTCTCTCTAACTTACCCATTACCTGGGTAGCAGAAAAGTTGAAAGTTGCCTGTAGGTTGGATATGATCTAGTTCAACTCTCCTGTTCTACAGATGAGGAAACGGAGGCCCAGAGAACAGATTTACTCAAAGCCTTCCAGGTTTGTTAGTGCGACAGATGACATTGGAACTCGGATGCAGTGACTCCCAGCCCAGCGTAGCATAACATTCAGCGTCCACTGGAAAAGTGTTGCCCGACACAAATACAACACAAGCCACGTATGTAGTTTTAAGCCTTCAAGTAGCCACATTAAAAAGATAAAAAGGGCCAGGAGCAGTGGCTCAAGCCTGTAATCCCAGCACTTTGGGAGGCCGAAGTGGGCGGATCACAAGGTCAGGAGATCGAGACCATCCTGGCTAACATGGTGAAACCCCGTCTCTACTAAAAAAATACAAAAAATTAGCCAGGTGTGGTGGCAGGCGCCTGTAGTCCCAGCTACTCGGGAGGATGAGGCAGGAGAATGGCGCGAACCCGGGAGGCGGAGCTTGCAGTGAGCCGAGATCGCGCCATTGCACCTCCAGCCTGGGTGGCAGAGAGAGACTCCGTCTCAAAAAAATAAATAAATAAAATAAAATAAAAAAGAAAAAGAAACAGATGGAATTGGCCTTATATACAGTCACACCAGGGATATGTTCTGAAAAATACGTCACTAGATGATTTCATTGTTGTGCAAACATCATAGAGTGTACTCACACAAACTTAGATGGTCTAGATTCATTATATCTCACTGGACCACCATTGTATATGTGGTCCATCATTAATGAAAATGTCGCGATGCATGACTGTATTCTATTGAATGCAGTATACGTCAAATATACAGATTCTGTCTGTGAGCACCTTCCCATTCACTAGGCCAGATCACTTTATGCATCTGCTCAGGCCTAGCTAGGCTGAGGGTGGAAAGGTAGGAGTCAGACTCCAAATAGAAGCATGAAGGCCTCTCCGAGGAAAGCCATTAACTGCAAGCCCATGAAGTCACACATTTAGCAGAAAATGTGCACTTATCTCAGGAGCATTAAGCATATAGAGAAATATTCCCATAATACAAGTGTAGGTTGTGGTAGACGCTGTCCCAGCCAACAACAGACAGAGGACCTTTTATCCAGCCACCCATTTCCAGGGTGCTTTTTGCTGACAAGGGACGACTGTGGGCTGCTGGTATTCCATCTATCTCTTGAGGTGGCTGGATGTGGGTGGCCATGCCAAATCCTGGGCAGAATACTTGAACAGAAGTGCCTGGAGGGGACAGAGGATTGCCCCTCACCCTGGGGCACTGATGAGGTCAACCCAGATGACTCATATGGAACCCCCAAGCCTCCTGGATCCAAGAAACTACACCGACCTCCAGAGTTCATTCTGGAACTATGCTAAGTGCCAGAAATCCACTTCTTTCCAAAAGTTCAGAATTCCATTTTAATTCCCCTACAAGCTGCTGCCTACTGACTTGGCCTCCACCCTCCTCAAAGATGTCAACCTGCTTTGAGGGCCAAGTGCTTCTTCTTCGACCCTCGAAACAGGTTCCCATGTCGGCGCCACAAAGCAGGTGGACCAGCTAGAGCTGCTGAAGAGCAGCAGGTTCCCACAATAAGAAACCCCTAAAAGCAAAGTTGGCCTTTTCCCCACCACCAGCTGGTCCGTGGCGTGACTTACCTGAGTGCTGATCAAGGCAGACGCTCCCATCAGAGGAGTTAGGAAGCTCCTGGGACAACAGGTGGTCCCAGTTTGATTGTGCAGAGGTTGCATCTGCAACTATGCTGACCAATCCCTGTGGGCTCTTGAGTCCCTGAGGAGTGACTTGACCAAGCGGAGACATGGTTGGTGTAAGTGCAAACTATGCACCAGATATCAGACATAGTATGGAGGGGGAAAAAGGATATAAAAAAACTAAAGTGCCTCACTGAAAATATTTCTGTTGATTATCTGTTGAAACGATATTTTTTCTGTATTGGATTACACGCAATGGATTATTAAAATTACTTTTACCTATTTTTAATTTTAAGGAAACTATTTTAAAATTACCTATGTGGCTCACGCTTTATTCTCATCAGACAGCACTGTTCTAGTGGAAGCATTTCATTTGAGGGGCCACCACTTGGGGTGCAATTCTGATGGCATCGGCTGAGATTTGACTAGCAGTGTGGGGATGGGTGGCATGAGCCTGGTGGTCACTATCCAGGACGTGGGATGTGAAGTGGGGGGACTGGCTGGGAGTGCTGTCGGATAAGAGAGGCCACACCCCCATCCCCTGCTCCATTCACTGCCCTGAATGTGCAGCTGAATTCACTGCCCCAGTTTAAACCATAGGCTGAGGAGCCATCAGCCTAGGCCCAGGTCTCCCCACTGCTACCACTGTGGTATCCCCCAGAAAACCTAGAACAGGACACTCCAAAGGAGGGCTGAGCTGTTTATTGCTTCTCACCCTTTAGAAACGGAAACTAAAATTTAGGGCTGAACTTGGGGGCCTGGTCAACACAAAGGATTCTTGCTCTGTATCTTGATTTTGGTGGTGGCCATATGACCCCACACAGGTATAAAATTGCATAGAACTAAATACATGTACACACACACCCCTGTATTATTTCCTATATGCATGTGAATCTACAATAATCTCATAGTTCAGGTCCATATTTATACACCCATATTCATAGCACTATTATTCGCAATAGCCAAAAGGTAGAATAACCTAAGTGTTCATCAACAATGAGTGGATAAGCAAAATATGGCATATCCATACAATGGAATCTTATTCAGCCTTAAAAATGAAGGAAATTCTGCCGGGCGCAGTGGCTCACGCCTGTAATCCCAGCACTTTGGGAGGCCGAGGCAGGCAGATGACCTGAGGTCAGGAGTTCGAGATCAGCCTGGCCAACATGGTGAAACCCCGTTTCTACTAAAAATATAAAAATTAGCCGGGCATGGTGTTGCAAGCCTGTAATCCCAGCTACTCAGGAGGCTGAGACAGGAGAATCGCTTGAACCCAGGAGGCGGAGGTTGCGGTGGGCCGAGATCCCACCCTGCACTGCAGCCTGGGAGAGAGAATGAAGCTCTGTCTCCAAAAAAAAAAAAGGAAGGAAATTCTGATACATGCTACAACCTGGATGAACCTTGAGGACACTATGTTAAGTGAAATAACCCAGACCCAAAAGGACAAATGCTGTATGATTCCACTCATACGATATATACTGAATAGTCAAATTCATAGAGAAAGTAGGATGGTGGTTGCCAGGGCCTAGGGGAGAGGGGAATGGAGAATTGTTTAGGAGCTGTGATGTTTCAGTTTGGGAGGATAAAAAGAGTTCTATGGCTGGATGGTGGTGATGGTTGCACAACTATATGAATGTGCTTAAAAATAATTAAGATGGCCAGGTAAGGTGGCACACACCTAGCTGTGGTCCCAGCTATTCAGGAGGTTGAGATGGGAGGATCGCTTGAGCCCAGGATATCTAGGCTATAGTTCTGGGCTACGCCAATCGGGTGTCCACACTAAATTCCACATCAACATGGTGACCTCTTGGGAACGGGCGACTACCAAGTTGCCTAAGGAGGGGTGAACCGGCCCAAGTCAGAAACGGAGCAGGTCAAAACTCCCATGCTGGTCAGTACTGGGATGCACCTGTGAATACCACTGCATTCCACTCAGGGCAACATAGCAAGACCTCATCTCTTAAAAAATAAAATAAAATTTAAAAAATGTTTAAAATGGTAAAGTTTATGTCATGTGTATTTTACCACAATTTTTTAAAGTTAAACATTTTTTAAAGTCAGAACCTTTTGACCTAAAGATCAGTGACTCTCTTGTACAGTCACCCTGTTCAAGAAGGTGAACCAAAAAGCTATGGAGCCCGTTCGAAGGAACCAGACTTCCAGCACCTGGATAAATAACCCATAAGGAAAGCAGGAGCTGAGAGTGGTCCTTGGTGAGGTGCTGGGTGTCGGGGAAGGTGGGGGCCAGCTTGGCACCCACTGCCTGCACTTCACCCCAGTCACCCCAGCACATCGAGTACCCAGGTGGAGCTCTTGTGCCACCCAAAGGTGAAACTAAACTTGTGATTACAAAGTTAGCCTTGACCAACATTGTTGGTAAATGCGGGGGTTAGGGAGGCTAGAAAGTGCTAGAAGGAGGCATGAATGCCTAGGGCTGAAACGGGATGGAGAAGACAAGGACAGATCCCAGGGTCAGCAAATCGAATCTACTTAGGGTGCGAGATGGGGTGGGCATTTGGGGACATAGTGTTCTATATCGTATCAACAGAGCTACAAAGGTGTTTTTTGTTTGTTTGTTTGTTTGTTTGTTTGTTTGTTTTTCAAACTAAAGGGTTTAAAAAGTCAGAGCCTTTTGACCTAAAGATCAGTGACTCTCTTTTACAGTCACCCTGTTCAAGAAGGTGAACCAAAAAGCTACAGAGCCCATTAGAAGGAACCACCCCAGTTGTACCATTGAAACAGCCCCAATTTTCCTAATTTATGGGAAGGGCATGAAAGAACCCCCCGAGTAGGGCAGGGCAGGGAACCTGTCTGTACTCCAAGCAGTTGGCCACCCAAAGGAGGTAACTTCAGATGCTTCCACTGAGAATCTCTGAGACAGTAGTTAGGAGGAGGGAGTTGCCAGGCTGAGATTTTTCCCTCATCCGATCATGACTGAGTACAAGATAACAAGAGTCCCATTTTTGGTAATGGGGGCATTTCAAAGGAGAATGATTTTGTTCCCTTAAGTTCACGTAGGTTGGCCAGAAGACCCCAGCCTGCCTGGAATGTGCATTTAAAATGCCAGATGTCTCAGCAATAATTTCCAGCCTCAGGGCATTTACTAAGACACGCAGCCCCTCTACCACTCTACTCAGATGCACCATCACGGCCATCCAGCAGACCTGTGCCAGACAGCGGCGCCGGTGGCTCTGCACCCGACCACAGCTGAGAATGTGTGGATGCCCATATGATTCTGCTCAGTCCATGGTGTCTCCTCAGCCACTGTGTCCTGAGCCAAGAGATTTGAGTGTTTATGAAAACCAGCATTGTTTTCCCTCTTGGTCATGTAAGTCATGGGAAATTTTTGTGTGGTGATGCATAAATCCCAGAAAGTTTGGTTTAAAAAGTTCCCTAAAGTATGGGTGGTTCCTCAAGGATGTCCAGATTTAGTGAATATCCTGAATCCGTAAAACAAGCCTGAGAGTTTCACCCAAATGCCATCTCCGTGAAGAGGCCCTCCAGATTCATGGATACCCCCATTAGTGAGTTCCTGCAGCTGGCCGTTAGATGTAGGACTTTTCAACTCAAATTTAAAATGAGTCTACATGCCTGAGTGAGCAGAGTTGCTGGGAAATATTACGCTTCAAGGCAGGTCAGGCCAACTCTCCCATGATCTAAAATCCCTGTATTAAAAAAGTTACAATTCATCCTGAATAAATTAGCTGTCCTCTTTGAGAAATCTTCCTTTAATGTTTTGCTCAATCCATCAACAATTATTTCATGAGCACCTGTGCATCCAGGCTTGGCAATGCCACAGATTCTAATTCCGTCTCCTATCCTCGCTCCTCGTCCTCATCAAGAAAATGATTTGCCTCTGATCCTCCACCATGACTTGGGCAGCCACAGAAAATGGGGCTTCAAATAAATGTGTTGATGTGGAAAGACAGCAAAGCTTATGAAGGAGTATATATTTCATTCCATTTTCATAAATATGTAAATAGTATAGGTTTAATCCCACTTTTATAAATACATATTCTTAGGCAGATAAATATATATTCATGTGTATATTTCCATAAAATAGAATCTAAAAGGATATATACCAAGGTGTTAGCAGTGGTTATCTCTGAGTAGTGGAATTAATTTTCTTTTCTTTTAGCTTCTCTGTGCATTTTTTTCTAAAAGACACACATATTATATGTTAAAAACGGAAAATGTTGTAAAGGAAACAGTGGCATTGAGAGGTGGTGGTAGTTACATTTGGTAGCCATTTAAAGAGGTTTATGGCTGGGTGGAGGGGCTCATGCCTGTAATCCGAGCACTTTTGGGAGGCTAAGGCGGGAGGATCACTTGAGTTTGAGACCAGCCTGGTCGACACATCAAGACCCCATCTCGACAAAAGAAAAACAATGGTGGTGCATGCCTGTAGTCACAGCTACTCAGGAGGCTGGGGTGGGAGGATCACTTGAGCCTGGGAGGTCGAGGCTGCTATGAGCCGTGACCACGCCCTTGCACTCCGGCCTTGGTGATAGAGCAAAACGTTGTCTAAAATAACATAAATAAATAAAAATAAAGAGGTTTGTATGTTTCCGGTTGGGGAACTCAAACTTTTTTCTGAGACTAAATGCTTCTGTACAGGAACATTTTACGCCTAAACAAAGAGAAAAGGTAAAGTTTATATTTTTCCTATGTGACTGGGACTAAAAAACATACATACATAAATATAATTTATATTTTTAAAATGATGTCTTTGCGACCTCCTCCTTCAAATGAGGAAGGAATCTTCTCTGGTCTGGTCCAGCTGATTCCTGGCCCTGCCTTTGTCGTTCTTACTGAAACAAAGGCTGCAGAAGAGACTAGAAAAAGCAAAGAGAAGCGAAATTGATCTACATACGGAAGAGCACAATGCTAGCAAAAACGGGGAAAATACACAAAATGGGGAAGGAAGTTGACAGAGCTGGAACAGAGAAGGGAAGGGAAAGTAGGGCAGAAGCGGTGCAGCTGGGATTTTAAGGGGGAAAAGAGGTAGAGAGGAGAGAGAGAGAGAGAGAGAGAGAAGGCATTGAGCAGCTGCTCTGTCTTTGGGCCGTTGGAGCAGGAGGAGAGAAGGGAAGTGGAAGAAGCAGAGACCTCATTCATCAAAAGAAACTGTAGCAGAGCACGCTCTTTGCCTCCTCCTCCAGAAAACCTTCAGTGAAGAGAGGCATTACTCTTGAGGGCTGGGGCTCCGGTTTGTATCTCTGGGGATACATTAGCTGAGATGAGACTTACAGCTGAAGCAAGAAGACTCAAATTAAGTTGGATCTGAAATTTTGTTTTGCAAGATTGGAAATCCAGTCAGCTGAGAACTCCCTGGGACTCCACCTCATCTGGGAAGATCAGGAGATAACCCCGCCCTGTCTTTGCTGAGCAGTGCAGGGCAGTCAGATGGGCCATTGGGATGGGCCCTAATCCAGTGCGATTCTACTAAATCTGGGCCTTCTTGCTTCAGCTGAAAGTCTCATCTCAGCTAATCCATCCCCAGAGACAAAAACCGGAGCCCCAGCCCTCAAGAGCAATGTCGCTCTTCACTGAAGGTTTTTTGCAGCCCCATTCCGGGGAATCCACCACCTCATCGTGAGCTCCAGCAACAGTATTTCCACTTTGCTGGCATCCTGGGTGCTGGTCCAGGGTACCCATCTGGATTAGTTTCCTAAGGCTGCTGTAAAAGTGACACAAGCTGGCTGGCTTTAACAATAGGAACTGGCTGTGTCACAGCTCTGGGGGCTGGAAGTCCAAGATCAAGATGCTGGCAGGGCAGGTCCTTTCTAAGGACTGTGGGAATGAGCTGTTCCGGGCCCCTGTCCGGGCGTATGGTTCCGTCTTCATCTCCACATGGCCTTCTCCCTGTATGTCTGCCTCTGTGTCCAAATTTCCCCTTTGTTTGAAACCAGTCACACTGGATTAAGGCCCACCCCAATGACCTCACTTTAACTTGATCACATTTATAGAGAGACCCTATCTCCAAATGAGGTCACCTTCTGGGGTACTGCGGGTTCGGACTTCCACGTGCCAATCTGGGGTGGAGGAGACACAATTTAACCACCGTGCCCACTGACAGCCCCATGGCCGGCGCACACCCTCGGTGCCTGCAGCCCCCACCTTGGCGGTCACTTGGAGGGACTCCTCCCTCTTCTTTCACACGTGCTCACTTCACAGCTGTCCAGGCCATTCTGCCCTATCTGAGGAATTTGCAGAAATTCCCCAGAACTCAGGCTTGGTGATTTCACCCTTCTCTGTTTTCAGTCAGCGGAGAGTTTTGTCCTAGGCTTCTGTTTCTCTGGTGAATTCAGTAGGGATTGAGGTGGGAGGAGAGACTCATGGGTGGGTTCAAACCCCTTTCTTGATGCTGATGTTGTTTTAAAGCTACTTCCCTGGAGGACCTCAAGTGGGCCAGGATGCTGTGTATGGGCCTGCAGACAGCTTCCTGCTCCTACCCGGTCCTGCCCTTGGACAGAATTGGGCTGTGGACTCATTTTCTTAGGGGACTCCTCCAACCCTCATGGGGACATGTCTGCTTCTTAAAGCGTGGGTTCTCTGCTGCAGATGCCGGGGGAAGGCTCTGTAGCCGGAGAGACTGAGGAATGAAAGGTACATTCAGGCCATGCAGAGTCACTTAGCTAAAGGGTGGGCTGGAGATGGACAACTGGACAAAGAGGCACAGAGAGGTTCGACCTGAGGAAAGCTGAGAGGAGGGACTGCATTGTCAAGGGAAGGACATGCTGCTTTGATCCGGAAGAAGGAGCTCCCACGTCTTCTAGTCATCTAGGTGCGGCAAAAGGTTTGCATTAAAACCCAGGTTACTGGAGTGAAATACTGAGGGGAATGTGGTTCATGAGAATAGCAATTTCTATTTGAAAAACATTTGAAATCATGTCTTAAA
>NW_012105143.1:1120395-1125381 GCF_000951045.1 Mandrillus leucophaeus
GGAAGTGGAAGAAGCAGAGACCTCATTCATCAAAAGAAACTGTAGCAGAGCACGCTCTTTGCCTCCTCCTCCAGAAAACCTTCAGTGAAGAGAGGCATTACTCTTGAGGGCTGGGGCTCCGGTTTGTATCTCTGGGGATACATTAGCTGAGATGAGACTTACAGCTGAAGCAAGAAGACTCAAATTAAGTTGGATCTGAAATTTTGTTTTGCAAGATTGGAAATCCAGTCAGCTGAGAACTCCCTGGGACTCCACCTCATCTGGGAAGATCAGGAGACAACCCCGCCCTGTCTTTGCTGAGCAGTGCAGGGCAGTCAGATGGGCCATTGGGATGGGCCCTAATCCAGTGCGATTCTACTAAATCTGGGCCTTCTTGCTTCAGCTGAAAGTCTCATCTCAGCTAATCCATCCCCAGAGACAAAAACCGGAGCCCCAGCCCTCAAGAGCAATGTCGCTCTTCACTGAAGGTTTTTTGCAGCCCCATTCCGGGGAATCCACCACCTCATCGTGAGCTCCAGCAACAGTATTTCCACTTTGCTGGCATCCTGGGTGCCGGTCCAGGGTACCCATCTGGATTAGTTTCCTAAGGCTGCTGTAAAAGTGACACAAGCTGGCTGGCTTTAACAATAGGAACTGGCTGTGTCACAGCTCTGGGGGCTGGAAGTCCAAGATCAAGATGCTGGCAGGGCAGGTCCTTTCTAAGGACTGTGGGAATGAGCTGTTCCGGGCCCCTGTCCGGGCGTATGGTTCCGTCTTCATCTCCACATGGCCTTCTCCCTGTATGTCTGCCTCTGTGTCCAAATTTCCCCTTTGTTTGAAACCAGTCACACTGGATTAAGGCCCACCCCAATGACCTCACTTTAACTTGATCACATTTATAGAGAGACCCTATCTCCAAATGAGGTCACCTTCTGGGGTACTGCGGGTTCGGACTTCCACGTGCCAATCTGGGGTGGAGGAGACACAATTTAACCACCGTGCCCACTGACAGCCCCATGGCCGGCGCACACCCTCGGTGCCTGCAGCCCCCACCTTGGCGGTCACTTGGAGGGACTCCTCCCTCTTCTTTCACACGTGCTCACTTCACAGCTGTCCAGGCCATTCTGCCCTATCTGAGGAATTTGCAGAAATTCCCCAGAACTCAGGCTTGGTGATTTCACCCTTCTCTGTTTTCAGTCAGCGGAGAGTTTTGTCCTAGGCTTCTGTTTCTCTGGTGAATTCAGTAGGGATTGAGGTGGGAGGAGAGACTCATGGGTGGGTTCAAACCCCTTTCTTGATGCTGATGTTGTTTTAAAGCTACTTCCCTGGAGGACCTCAAGTGGGCCAGGATGCTGTGTATGGGCCTGCAGACAGCTTCCTGCTCCTACCCGGTCCTGCCCTTGGACAGAATTGGGCTGTGGACTCATTTTCTTAGGGGACTCCTCCAACCCTCATGGGGACATGTCTGCTTCTTAAAGCGTGGGTTCTCTGCTGCAGATGCCGGGGGAAGGCTCTGTAGCCGGAGAGACTGAGGAATGAAAGGTACATTCAGGCCATGCAGAGTCACTTAGCTAAAGGGTGGGCTGGAGATGGACAACTGGACAAAGAGGCACAGAGAGGTTCGACCTGAGGAAAGCTGAGAGGAGGGACTGCATTGTCAAGGGAAGGACATGCTGCTTTGATCCGGAAGAAGGAGCTCCCACGTCTTCTAGTCATCTAGGTGCGGCAAAAGGTTTGCATTAAAACCCAGGTTACTGGAGTGAAATACTGAGGGGAATGTGGTTCATGAGAATAGCAATTTCTATTTGAAAAACATTTGAAATCATGTCTTAAAGGATTTGTAATTGTAGGGCTTCTTAAAACTAGTGGTTTTCGGAGGCCCCAGGGCGTTCTTGGATTTCCCACATAGGTTCCTGTGGCCTCCTCCAAGGAAAAAGGAGAAAGGGGTGGAGAAGATGCCAGAAGCACCCTGTTCTCTCCTCTCCAGCTCACCCTACTTGGAGCAGAGACCTCATCTATCACCTGTTTGGTACAACAGGCTCCCACATAGGATTTTATTTGGTAAAAGATCTCCATGATTACAAAAAAAAAAAAATGCATGCATGCATACAAGCATATATACTTTAATGCCACTGGTTTAGCTAATGAGTTTTCCATGCATATATTTTTATAAGATTATATGCATGTTGAGTATCTGTACTGTATAGTTGAGTACCTGTATAAATGAGTTTTCCATGCATATAATCTTATAAAAATATATGCGTGGAAAACTCATTTATACAGGCACTCAACTATACAGTGCAGATACTCAACACACCTATGATTTCAATGTTGATACTGCTGTGTGAAGTTGGACATGTGTATCTATAGTTCATTCCTAATGAGAAAGATCAACTTCGACACAATAAGGAACATACTTTAACCTAAGAGGGGTGTCATCTCCAGAGATGATGTTCCAGTCATCGAAAACAAGAAGTGTACTGAAGCAGGTCGACCTCTGGCTTGGACACTGTGGCAGAGTCCTGTGTGTACCTAATTAGCATTTCAAAATGAAACCAAGTAAGAGAACCAGCTCCTTCCTGAAAGAGGCCATGAGGGTCTAAATGTTCCATGGATCTGGCTGTCTCTGTGGGAAACCACCTCTTGGAGAAGGAAGGTCTGAGCTTGCAAGGCCGTGCATCTTCCCGAAAGCTTCGTGTTCCTGCTTCAAGGCTGTGCTTCCCAAGGAAGCACATCGTGGGGTTATTTTCCTGACGTTCCCCTCCTAGGGAAATTAAGTTCTTATATTTTGACATGGGGGCAGTAAGCAGAGTGGCCAGAAGGAGAGTCTTTGGTGGCTGTCTGGCCCCTTACCTGGTTTGATTCTGTTCCTGAATCATAAGTGGAGAACTCCTATATTCAAAGCATGGTGGTAAGAGCTGGGAGTACGAAAGTGAGAGGGGAAAAAAAAAAATCTTCGCCTTTAAGGGGCTTTGGTGTATTTGCAGGAGAGAGTCTCATGAACAGATGACAGAACGTCACGTGGAAAGTGCTATCCTAAAAGTGCACTCTAGCGCCAAGGGGTATCAAGGTGAGGTAGAGTCCAGTGCAGAAGCCACGGGCGGCCTCTGGAGCAAATTCACCTCCACTTCCTCACAGGACTCTATGGATTATTGGTCTATAAATACCTCTAGCCATCACAAATGCACTTTTGCAGAAGGATTGAATTTCAGCATTAGAAGCAACCTTCATAGCCATTAAACCCTTCACGTATCTGGTGCTGGAAACCCTTCTAGGACACACACACCAAATGGCTTTTTTGAGTTGCTTTTAGGACAGGATACTCACTACCATGTGGGGAGGTGCTTGGACTCCCTGGGTGCCCATTGAGAGGCGTCTGACTTTTAGAGCCTGCTGCCAGCTTTGGGGAGTGTGAAGGCTGAGGAATGATGCTCTCTGTGTGTCTGGCTCAGCCGGCAGGCCCAGGGCTCCAAGCATGAGGATTCCAGGGCCTCAGGTTGCATCTCAAGTGGTGCAACTGAGCAGTCAGCTGCTGGCAGTCACTCTGAACACACGCTGCTCCTCAGGGCACGGCATGTGCCTCCCAAGGCAGTCAGCCCGTTCCAAAGGGTCAGAGCAAAGCACACAGTACCCTCAACAGTCTGCTCCCTTATTTGGCCTTGGGGCCTATGGTAACCTAAGCCTAGGCAGGGGCTCTCAGCACTGCATCCCTCAGCTCATTTCGGCCTCTGAGTGCATTGTGCTCTGTTTCCACGTGCTGCTCACCTTGTTTTGGAGCGTTCTAATCTCACTCACATCCTTCTATTTCTCTCATGGCCTACAGGTCCCCTTTTACTATTCCAGGTGCATCAGAAGTTACAGTTCCCATGAGTGTAGGGGCTGTGTCTCTAGTGAGCTTTTCCCAGTAAAGTCATATTATTCATGTCACTTCCACTTTCAACCCCAACATTCCCTGACTGTGTCTTTCAACTCCCTTGTCCCCTACGGATCCCTCTTTTTCTCAGCTTCTAAGACACTTGCAGTCTACACCTTGTTAGCAAGTTCTCCATTATATGCCACTTTGTGCTATTTTCCACTGGTTTCCTCTCTGCCATCCTCCCCGCAGCAAGCCCCTAATGAAGAAGAATTTTGTTTCATCCACCTCTGATGTTCTTTGAAGCACATGTAGGTTTCAATGAATGTTTGTTGAATGAAGAAATGAATACACATTTTGAGCCCTGCTCCCCCAAATCTTATCCTATACAGGGGCACAGAGAAACAATAATGAACAATTACAAAGAAGCAGGAGGAGTATGTGCAGGATATGGAGGCAGCCCGGAAGTCAGACGCATTAAGTACAGGTCCTCAGAAGGCATTAGATTGCTAGACAAGCAAGACATACACAAGCTCCGTTTCTTCCACCTCCATTTATTATCCATTCCACACAAACACCAAGCCACCGTTCTTTCCCTACAAGACGCATCTTGGCTTGTTGCAAAAATAAGAAAAAAATCAATGCTTTATAGTCTTCAGGACATTCTGTGAACAAATCACTTGTGTATGCCAATGATGGATGAGATGCCTTCTGCAGCCCTTTCTAGATCAAATCCCTTGATTTGCAGAAAAGAGCAGAGATCTCAAGTGACTTTCCTGAGTCCCCACAGGCAGGTCAACATGGGACTGGAACCAGGATCCAAGGAGCTCCACGTTATCCCATGCTAAATCCCCTCTGTCCAGCTGCCTCTCCTTCCCCAGCCTCTCCTGGAGTTGGAATGAACTTCTCTTTCCACAGTCTGCTTCAAATGATCGGATTATTGGACAACATCTTTTTGTTCAGGAAAAATGGTATGGCAGCCACAGTGACACCCAACTTACCTAGTGATGACAGATTACATGTGGCTTTCCAAGCTGTACCTGGGGATTCTCAGGGCTATTTGCCCCTAATTATAGGCCCCCTCTAAGACTCCCACTGTTGAAGTCCATTGCAGTAAAACTCTTCCCAGATCGGAATTTTTTTTTTTTTTTTTT
>NW_012105143.1:1126211-1172913 GCF_000951045.1 Mandrillus leucophaeus
AGATAGTGAACATTCAATAAACAGAAACAACCAGAATTGCCGTTATTACCGCATGCATTGAATCTTCTCATCAGCCATGGGAAGCAGATGCCCATCCCACGGCCAACAGGAGCCCCTCCTTGGTAAGCATGTGTGTGGCTACAGCTTGGAACAGTGTGCATGGTCTTCTGGCCTCCCAGGGAGGCCCACGTCACAATTCATCTTTTGACCCTGACCCCCAATTTCCCAGTCCTCCCTGAGGATGACAAAGTGGAGTGCTCTGGGAAGACAGAAGTAACAAAGGGGACCTTTTGCGACAGAGGAGAGCATTTAAAAAGAGAGACACAGAAGACAAGGCAGGAGTGACCTCAAATGGCCAAAGCTAGAGCCCTGGGGCAGCAACACGGGAGGCAGGTGTGGTTTAGCAGCAGCGCCCATTAGGACATCCCACAGGTGAGGCCTCCTACAGGGGTGTGTGCCCCACCCGCCCCACCCCTACAGCAGGTCCTGCAAAGCCACCTGTGAGCTGTGGTTGCCACTGAACTGCGGGGAGGACGCTAAGGGTGCACTGAGCTGAAAGCAGGTGACTTCCTTCCAACCTGGACAGCGCACATAGCTCATTCGCTCAAAACAGAAACTTCCAGTTCCCCTCACCCGCCCTTCTCCATTGCAGGCACGCATTAGCGTGGTCTCTGAGAAGGGGAGGGGAAGACGCTCAGCTCTAAATGTGTTCACTGGTATGTGTGTGAGGAGAGGGGTGCTCATCTTGGCTTATAAGTACCAAGCTATGGGCACCTTTCTACCCTGAGATTTGAGTGATTCTGCAACGATAGATGCTCAGGGGAAGACAGCAGAGGTGACTCCTGTGGCTCACCCAGGTCAGGGTGGGTACACTTGGGGCTGTCTTGTAGTTGCTTCTCTGAGGAGCTGGGTTCTGCTCCCCAGGTTCTTCACACACTCTCAGAGATGGTCTCTCCTGAGGCCACAGATGGCACCCTTGCCAAATTGCCCAGGGCAGGGGTACACAATGGGGGCCTGTTCCCGTGGAAGGCAGGCATGTTCCATGAGACAGAAGCAGAGAAGAAAAAAATGTCTAAATATCTGTTTTTGCTTCCTACACCTCACCCACTCAAAACATTAACTTCATACCAAGCTCCCACTGCATCAGTGTCCAGGGACTTCGGGAGGCCCAGGAAGGAGCAGAGGAAACCGCCTCTATGCCAGCTCTGGCAGCATGTCAGCCCTACGGCCTTAGCCCCAGGCTTCACGAGCTTTGCATTTCCTTAAACATTTCATGGAATCACGTGTACCAGCTGCAGGCCAATGATGCCAACGGCCAGATTTTTTTGTGTGCAATTTGTATTTTTTTTCTATTTTGCTTTCTTTTTCAGTGGAAAGCTTATATCTTCAGACTGCTACATTCATTGGTAAATTCAAGTTTCGACCCATCCTATCACATCTGCTACCGACAATCCAAGCCGTAGCCTAACCTCAACGTGTCAGATTGCAGTCAGGGCACTAACTTCAGGGGAATTGAAGGAAAGAAGATGACTAGCTCTTATTTTACTATCTCCATTTTATGAAGTTTGACTTTTCAGCAGGGAAATGGGACTTGTTAAATAATAGAATAAAGAAGCATATATTCCACGCACCATTCTGGGCACCTAAAAGAAAAGAGGTCAATTGTACCCCCTAAAAATGCTTTCATTCTTACCAAAAGGCTCAGTAGCAATCAGAAAAAAAAAAACTTCAGAAAGATCTTGTGTGCTTAGTCTTATCAGAAATTAAAAGAGATTGCAAAGCTACATTAATGAAAATATTTGATTCTGGTGCATAAATAGACAGATGGATCAATGAGCCAAAGCAGAAAGTCCCAAAAGAGACTGGAAAATATAAAATAATGCATAAGGCAAATTTCACATCATTGCAGGAAAGATGGATGATTCAATAAATATTGTTGGAAAACCTGGCCAATCATAAAGGAAAAAAAAAGTCAAACTACATTCTCCTTCATGTCTTTACACTAAAATAAATTACAGGTAAAAAAATATATTTAATTTTTTTAAAGTTTTAAAGCATCAGAAATAAACATAAGGTAATCTTCTCATATAATCTTGAGAGAGGAAAAAGTCTTTCTAATCAAGACAAAACTCAAAAGCCATACATAAAAATATTGATAAGATTGAGTATATAAATATTTATAATTTCACATATACCAAAAATACTAAAGTGATATAAAAAAATGAAAACGTGGGGAAAATATTTGAAAGACAAATTATGAACAAAAGACTAATATATAAAGGGTTTAATATAAAAACAGGACTGTGAACCACAAATAAAAGGCTAAGGACTCATTTTTTTAATGAGCAAAACACATAAACAGGCAATTCACATAGAGAGAGAACAAATGAAAGAAATTAAAAGAAGCAGCAAATTAAAATTGGTAAAAATGTTTTACTGAGTAGGTTGACAAAGATTAAAAAGTTTGTTGTCCGCATAAATGTCTTCTTTTGAGAAGTGTCTGTTCACATCCTTCGCCCACTTTTTGATGGGGTTGCTTGTTTTTTCCTTGTAAATTTGTTTAAGTTCTTTGTAGACTCTGGGTGTTAGACCTTTGTCAGATGGCTAGATTGCAAAAATTTTCTCCCATTGTGTAGGTTGCCTGTTCATTCTGATGATAGTTTCTCGTTTTTATTTTGTTGTGGTGGTGGTGGTGGTTGTTGTTTGAGACGGAGTCTCGCTCTGTCGCCCAGGCTGGAGTGCAGTGGCCCGATCTCAGCTCACTGCAAGGTCCGCCTCCCGGGTTCACACCATTCTCCTGCCTCAGCCTCCTGAGTAGCTGGGACTACAGGCTCCCACCACCGTGCCTGGCTAATTTTTTGTAGTTTTAGTGGAGACAGGGTTTCACCATGTTAGCCAGGATGGTCTCTATCTCCTGACTTCATGATCCGCCTGCGTCGGCCTCCAAAAGTGCTGGGATTACAAGCGTGAGATAGTTTCTTTTGCTGAGCAGAAGCACTTTAGTTTAGTTCGATCCCATTTGTCAACAGTGCGTGATGCTCCCCTCCCTGTGTCCAGGTGTTCTCGTTGCTCAACTCCCACTTATGAGTGAGAACATGCAGAGTTTGGGTTTCTGTTCCTGTATTAGTGAGGATGATGGTTTCCAGCTTCATCTATGTTCCTTCAAGGGACATGAACTCATTCTTTTTTATGGCTGCATAGTATTCTACGGTGTATATGTGTCACATTTTCTTTATGCAGTCTATCATTGATGGGCATTTGGGTTGGTTCCAAGTCTTTGCTATTGTAACAAATAACTAATGCATGCCGGGCTTAAAACCTAGATGGTGGTTGATAGGTGCAGCAAACCACAATGGCACATGTATACCTATGTAACAAACCTGCATATTCAGCACATGTATCCCAGAACTTACAGTACAATTTTTAAAAAGTTTGATAATGCACAGTGTTGACTAAGATACATGAAAACAGGCATTCTGACCAGCTATTGGGGAGAGTATAAATAGGTGTGATGTTTTTAGAGAGCAACTTGATAGCATCTGTCATATGAATGAGTCCATCTGCAAGATGAGTGAATTTGCAAAGGTCTAGGATTCTCTGCAGCATTGTCTGCAAGGGCTAAAGACTAGAAAGAGTCTCAAAGTTCATCAAGAAGAAACTGGCTAAATACATTCACACAACCGTATACTGCAAAGTGAGTTAGAAGAATAAGATGATTCCATATGTTCTAAGAGAATCAACCTCCAAGATTACTAAGTGTTAAAAGTGAGGGGACAGAACAATATGCGTACTATATAATGTGTGTGCGCATATATGTGCGTGTTTGTATGTTTGGGGGTGAGGTCACGCTGTATTCATTCAGCTAAGCTTTACTGAGCAACTGCTACATACCAGGCACTGTTCTAAGCACAAGGGATGCAGCAGTGAACAAAACAGACAAACCAGCTGGTTCACGCCTGTAATCCCAGCATTTTGGGAGACTGAGGTGGGTGGAGCACCTGAGGTCAGGAGTTCGAAACCAGCCTGACCAACATGGTGAAACTCCGTCTCTACTAAAAAAATACGAAAAGAATTAGCCAGGTGTGGTGGTGGGTGCTGGTAATCCCAGCTACTCGGGAGGCTGAGGCAGGAGAATCACTTGAACCCCGGAGGCGGAGGTTGCAGTGAGCCAAGATTGCATCATTGCTGTCTAGCCTGGGCAACAAGAGCAAAACTCAAAAAAGAAAGAAAGAAATAAAGAGAGAGCAAGAGAGAGAGAAGGAAGGAAGGAAGGAAGGAAGGAAGGAAGGAAGGAAGGAAGGAAGGAAGGAAGGAAGGAAGGAAGGAGAAAAGAAAAGAAAAAGACACACTCCTCTGCCCTCGTGGAGCTTATTTTCTTTTTCTTTTTCTTTTTTTTTTTTAAGACGGAGTCTCGCTCTTTCACCCAGGCTGGAGTGCAGTGGCACCATCTCGGCTCACTGCAAGCTCCGCCTCCAGGGTTCACACCATTCTCCTGCCTCAGCCTCCCAAGTAGCTGGGACTACAGACTCTGGCCACCACACCTGGCTAATTGTTTGTATTCTTAGTAGAGACAGGGTTTCACTGTGTTAGCCAGGAAGGTCTCGATCTTCTGACCTCGTGATCCGCCCACCTCAGCCTCCCAAAGTGCTGGGATTACAGGCGTGAGCCACCACGCCCGGCCTACAGAGCTTATTTTCTAATGAAGAAGAACAAAAATAAGCAATAAATGGAATATGTGATGTACTGCATGGTGCAGAGTCACATGAGGAAAAATAAAGATGCGAGTATGTGAAGGAATCCAGCTGCAAAAAAGGTTCTTCGCAAAAAGCTTCACCGAAAAGCAGGTATTTGAGCCAAGACTTGTAGGAAGTGAGAGAACACACGGTGCGCTCACATGGGGAAGAGAGTTCCAGCCAGAAGGAAGGGCACTGCTAGGATGAAAGCGAGGGTGCCGGTGAGCTGGGGCGCGTGAGTGAGAAGGGGAGGATGGGAGAAGAGGTCCACAGAAGAGGAACGCAGAGGTCCTTGTAGGGGCTTGACAGACTCTGATTTCCACCTCGAATGCCATGTGACATGATCTGACTTAAAGTTTTTAAAATATGCAGAGAAGACTTCCAAAGAGATGCACACCAACCCGTGACAGTGATTGCCTCTGGGCAGATGGATGGTGGCAGGCAAGCGGGAGGTGTGGGGGAATTCCTTGGCATTCTATTCCGTGGGCTGTTTCGTTTGGTTCTCCTCTTCCCCAACCTGAGTGCATAGTTCCCTCCTTGTGTTCTTGTTTTATAATGCTTTCTTATTTTTCAAAAGAGCATGCTATGTGCAATGCAAAATAAAGAACTTCCCCTGCAAAGGGATCTTTTTATTCCTGGATAGCTTGGTAATCTAGGGCTGGTTGGGATAATGACTCAGACTGGCTTCCCCAAAAGCAGAGCCTGAGAAGAGGGTTGGAGGACATCCCAGGTGAGGAGTCTATTTACGAGATGAACCCAGGAGACACTGGTAGAGGAGTGAGGAAGTGAGACAGAGAAGGCAAAAAGGGCAATACAGGGTGCATTCTTGAGCAGATTACGATTTGGATAACTGAGGCACGGTCCTGCTGGGAACTCTGGGAGACCGTGTGGAGTACCCCTCAGTTATTTGCTCAACTTAAGGACAAGGAAGCTGGGCTGTTTATCCACCAACTCGTATTTGCTGTTAGGAGAGAAGCTCTGTGGGAACTTAGCTCCATTTCCCATCCAGGGGATCAGGGCAAAGCTCTCAGGTGGAGTATGTCGAGTGCCTGGACCTGGACGCCATGGGCAGGTGCTGAAATGGAGGGCCCGTGGGCACTTGACTGCAGGGTGTGCTTTGCCTTTTTAAAAATGCGTACGATGGTTTCACCTCAAGTTCTTTTCACCCTACTGTCCAAAATAGACCCTGCTTTGGCTGGGCGTGTTAGCTGATGCCTGTAATCCTAGCTCTTTCGGAGGCCAAGGCACGAGGATTGCCTGAGCTCAGGAGTTCAAGACCAGCCTGGGCAACATGGTGAAACCCTGTCTCTACTAAAAATACAAAAAAAAAATTAGCCAGGCATGGTGGCACATGCCTGTAGTTCCAGCTACTCCGGAGGCTGAGGCATAAGAATTGCTTGAAACTGCAGGGCGGAGGTTGCAGTGAGCTGAAATCACGCCACTGCACTCCAGCCTGGGTGACAGAGTGAGACTGTCTCAAAAAAAAAAAAAAAAAAAAAAAAAAATAGACTCTGCTCTTTAATTCATGTCACACGAAGATGGAACAATCAGAAGAAAATGGGGTGGGCTTAGAGCTGCACTCGGGGAGTTGCACAAACCTGCAGTCTCTTGTACCTCTCCTGTAGCCTAACCAAGAAGGCCCTGGAACAGGGGCATGCATGCAAACACTTTCTGTCCATTCTGCTCTGGTGAGGGGGAAAAAAGCTTTGAAAACATGCCTTTAGGAAAATGTATGGTTCACTATTTTTTTAAGAAAAGAAACTGTAGATAGCAATGCACTTTTGGATCCAGCCAGGATGCCCCACCCTCCCCTCCACGCCCATTCATGTCACTCTGCTTCTTCAAGCCCAGCACTAAAATGACTGTCTCTTTCAGGAAGCCATCGCAGAAGAAATCCACCTGCTCCCATCCAGTCTACCAGGAGGTGCTCAGCACACGGGTCACCAGGCATCCGCAGTGAACCTGAAAAACGTGAATGTATTGAATCCAGATACTCAACAAAATCACTGGGGCTCTCTGACCCTGTCTCGTCATCTTCAAAATGATTGGTGAAATTAAAGGATCTCTGTAAAATGATCTCAAACAATCAATCCTTCTACTCACTTGATCTTTCTATGGTTTTAAAGCAACTGGTTTTGGGAGTCGACCATGAACTGACTCAGAAAATGATTACCAGAAGTGGGGTTCAAAAAACGCTCTGGGCAGCGCCCGCTTTGTTAGAATGGGAACAACCTTTCATGCTGGTAACTTTGAAGTAGACAGCTCTCACTTGGGGATACAAGTTCTCGTGTATACTTTTAAAAATTATCTGTGAGTCCTTCAAAGGCAGGCCTTAAATCCTGCTTGTCTTCACCTCTCCGTATTTAAGGTTCTGTGTTGAGCTGTTGATAAGCCAGTATTCACACTGCCAGGTCAATGAGAGAAGAAAACCAAGCAGGCTTTATCCTCTGCTTATAGCTTTAGCTCCTGTCCTGCCCAAAACCCTGCATGGCTGTTCATTTTTCTATACACCATGGAATACTATGTAGCCATAAAAAAGGATGAGTTCATGTCATTTGTAGGGACATGGATGAAGCTGGAAACCATCATTCTGAGCAAACTATTGCAAGGACAGAAAACCAAACACTGCATGTTCTCACTCATTTGTGGGAATTGAACAATGAGAACACTTGGACACAGGATGGGAAACATCATACACTGGGGCCTGTTGTGGGGTGTGGGGAGGGTGGAGGGATAGCATTAGGAGATATACCTAAAGTAAATGGCAAGTTAATGGGTGCAGCACACCAACGTGGCACATGTATACATATGTAACAAACCTGCATGTTGTACACATGTACCCTAGAACTTAAAGTTAAAAAAAAAAAAGGTTTATCTTTTCGTTTTGTTTTGCTTTTTAATGTGATGCACATTAGACCTCTTCTTACCTTCCAGCCACAACGTGGGTCACCCAGCCCACCAGCCCTCCCACACGGGGGCCTCTCAGAGTGTCGTCTTCAGGTGAGCTGCATGTGAATTACCCAATATGTGTGTTTAAAAGGCAAACATCTGGGCCCCCATCAGATCAACCAATCAGACTCTGAAAGTGAACCCCAGGAATCTGCACTTTTAGCATGTGCATGAGGCAATTCGCGAGAATGCTGAAGTTTGAAAAACACTGCTTCCACTAGGCCATTTTGACCTTCTTTTAATGTCTTGAATGAACTGACCTCCTTCCTCCCTGAATTAGTTATCTATTGCTGCATGAAAAATTACTCCAAACTTTAGCCTCTTAAAACAACAAACATTTGTTATGTCATAGTTAGGTTAGGAATTCAGGAGCAGCTTAGCTGGTGGTTCTGCCTCAGGATCTCTCGTGAGGTTGCAGAGATGTTGGCCAGGGCTTCAGCCCTTTGAAGGGGCCACAGAATCTGCATTCAAGCTCACACCACGGCTGCTGCCAGGAGGCTTCAGTTGTTTCTCCAGCATGGGCCTCTCCACAGGACTGCTGGAGTGAAATGTCAGCCTGTTTCCCCCAGAGCAAGTGATCTGAGGCAGAAAGAGTGGGCGCCTCCTGTTAAAGCCAAGGTCTCTTTATAACCTAATCTTGGAGGGGATATCCCATCGCTCCTGCCACATTCAGTTCATCAGAAGTGAATTACGAAGTTCAGCCTGCACTCCAGGAGAGGGGAATTTAAGCTCCACCTCTGAAAGGGAGGGATATCAAAGAATCTATGGACAAAATTTTCAAAATACTACAACACCACCTCCACACCTTCTCCAATGCTGTTTTTCCTAAGTGTAACGTCCCCCTACCCCCCTCGCCACACACACACACACACACACACTTGCTAGGCTAAATCATACTTGCCCTTCAGGTATGAAATCAAGCACCACTTCCTTTCAGAACTACCCCGTGTGGTGGCACAGGTGGTGCCATCGTATAGCTCCAGGGGGTGCCATTCACCTGGTGGCCATTGTAGATCTGTGTGTTTATTCAGACCGTTTACAGCAGGTGATTGACAACATAAACCTCACATACATTCAGAACGGTCTACTATTGTAATGGTGGTATGTAAGAGGCCTCACATCATCAGATCTGTCCCAACTCCAGCTAACAGGGAATCTTCACCCGCCTGCAGACAGGTGAAGCCCCATGTCAGGAACCCCACAGCCCACCTTGGTTCTAACAGGGCAGAATTCTATGGCTGTTTGCCAGGTGCATGTGTCCTGGAGCACGGGGGCTGCGCCATGCCCTCGTGGAGGAAGCTGGGAGCTCCCAGCCCGAGGATGATTAAAAGCAAGTATTGTGGGACAGGCAGGGGTGATGATGACGAGGCCTGCATGGGGAGGCCATGCTGTCTGGTCAAAAAAAAAAGCTGAGGCCTCTCTGCTTGTGTGAACTTAGGGTGTTCTCTTAACCTAAGTCTTCCTGAGCTGACAGTGGTTGGGGCATCAAGTAAGAAAGGTCAACACACTGAGGATAAATGCATTCCATACAAATAGAGGGTGTTACTAGGGCCTGCATATTTGCATACCCCCAAAATTCATGTACTAAAATCCTAATCCCCAAGGTCATGGTACTAGGACGTGGGGCCTTTGGGAGGTGATTAGGTCATGAGGGTGGCACCCTTATGAAAGATATTAGTGCCCTTATAAAATAGGCCCCAGAGGCCTTTTGCCCCTTCTGCCATGTGAGGACACAGCAAGAAGATTCCGTCTATGAACCAGAAAGCAGGCTCTCTCCAGACACCAAATCTGCTGGCACTTTGATCTTGGACTTCCCAGACTCCAGAACTGTGCCAAGTCTGAGGGTGAGGAGGCGGAAAGTAACACTAGAGATCCGGGACTTGAACTTGCCAAAATCAAATAAATCAAATCAAATGAGGAAGCATTGATTACTATGGGGCACTACTCAGCTATTGGAAAGAGTGAGTTATAGCTCTATCTGTTGACTTTGAGGATATCCATGATGCACTGTTACATGAGAGAGTCAAAAGAAAGTTATTTTGTAAGATCTCCTCTTTGTAAAAACAGCATTTTTTAAAAAAAGAGAACATTTACTTAACCATTTCTACTATAAAGCCAGGGTTCTCATGTTACACTATTCCAAAGAACTTCATTTTCATTATGGTCTATGTGAAATTGTGTCTCCACTCCCATCATTCTGAAATTGTGCAGTGCTCAGCATGTGCAACTGTACAAGGAATCCTGTAATAAGACATGCAGAGACCTGGAAGATGTGGGAAAAAAAGAGTGAGGCAGTCATTACCCCTGCTTTGCTTCATCATTTGAAACATGATTTATATTTTGAGATCACTCAAGCACCAGGATCTCTGATCGTCCTGTTTGTGCATTCTAGAAGCCAGGACTCTCCCACAACCACACACATACGTTTCTAAAGAACCTACAGGAAAAGAAGCTCAAATATGAGGTGCCCATACATCCCACTGCTTCAATTTCCTCAGGAATGAGCCCCAGAAAGCCCCTGAGACACTCAGGGAAGCAGCATGGGAAGACAAGGAGATGAGCTGCCTCAGGAAGCTCATTGCAACAATGGTTGGAGTGGAGAAAAAGTGAAACCAGGCTGAGTACTCATCAGGAGGAGGAATGGATACATGAGCTCCAGCATTTCTCTGCAATCCAAAAAATCGAGGCAATTTTACATTAACAGGGAGAGACGTTAAGCGGAAAAAGCAAGTTGTAGGATATGTATAGAGATATCATTAAAAATAACTGTGTGTATTATGTGTATACATACATTAAATATATATGTGTATTTGTACTGAAAAAGAAGAGTCTGAAAGGATATATGCCAAGCTGTAAACAGTGGTTACTCCTTGGGGTAGATGTCAAAGGAGAGAAGTACCTTTAGTATTTTACATTTAGTAGAGACGGAGTTTCACCACGTTGGCCAGGCTGGTCTTTAATTCCTGACCTCAAGTGATCTGCCCGCCTCAGCCTCCCAAAGTGCTGGAATTACAGGTGTGAGCCAACGTGCCCAGCCTAAGGCTGCACTTTCATTATCTTGTTCAGTGTTTCTGGTGGTGATGGTGGTGGTCATGGTGATGGTCACAGTGGTGGTGGTGGTGGAGGTGATGGTAGTGATGGTGATGGCAGTGATGGTGGTGATGGTCATGGCGGTAGTGATGGGGTTGCAGGTGGAGATGGAGGTGGTGGTGGTGGTCATGGTGATAGTGGTAATGAAGGTGGAGGTGATGGTCACAGTGGTGATGGTGGAGGTGATGGTGATGGTAGTGGTATGGTGGTGATAGTCATGGCCGTAGTGATGGGGTTGCAGGTGAAGATGATGAAAGTGGTCATCTCGATGGTGGTGGAGATGCTGTGTGTGTTCTATTTGAAAGCTGTGAGTGATTATAAGGCTTAACTTACCCCATGTTCTGGCAGTGGAACTCTAAAGAGGACCAAACAAAAGCCCCCTGCTCTGTTAAATCATTCTGAAGCTCCAAATACACTGTATTTCCTGACTGAACAAGTCATGCAACAGACAATGTACTGTTGGATATTGTGGTTGTCTTTTCCATGCCAGGAAAACTAAAGTACATCTCATGGATGAGGCTGTTGTTGTTCTCAGGGTAATTTTGTCTATGATCAAGAAAAGAGGGAGCCTACGGACAGGGCAAAGTAAGGTGCAGGAGGCCCCAATATCTCCAGGATTAAGGAAGAACTGGTCCTGGATTCTGAGTTATGCAGATACACTGAGATCCATGTTGAAGGGTGAGCCGGCCCTCACCAGGGAACAGAAATCACGTTTAGGTTGTGATTTAGGCCACCCCTCACCCCACCCCCCACCACCCCATCCAGAGTAGCCACTTCTGATAGCAATTGTAATTTACTCTGTTTAGCTTCTGATGTCCCCAGTCCATCACAGCAGACATGGTTGGCTTTGGCGAACCTAGCAGAGCTGTGCTTTGGGAAGCTGCAGGGGGATCCAATAGCTACGGTGGGGAGGGGCAGAAAAGCAGTGACCTGGGATCCTGCAGCCGCTGCTTCAGGGAGGAGATGGGTGGCCAGAGGGGACCAGTGGCCATTAGGGTGGTTTTGTGGAATACACAAACATTTCTTAGCGCTTCCCAGAAAGTATGCGGGAACTCTCCTTTGTCCTCAGGCTGGAGCTCCTACTCCTAATATCTGAATATTAAAGAATATATGCTCCCCCTAAGGTTTGACATGGTCAGGGTCACTTGTCACACTTCAAGAAAACCTGAGTTACTTGCAACAAGCATCATTTAATTTTGCAATTTAAAAAATAATGAATGAAGCTCCAAAGGCAGAGAAGAAGGGAACGGAGGGAGGGAGGAAACAGGAGGAAAGAAAGTTGAAGAAAGGAAAGGAAGGAAAGAAGAGTAAAAGAATAAAAGACAGAGTGAGGAGTACTATGGCTATAACCAAAGAAGTTGGAAGGAGGTAGAACGAGGGCAAGGTCACGGTTGAAATGCACCCCACACCTCAGTCTACAGAGAGGCCCCTGGAAACCTGACCAAGCAAGTAGGGAGCAGGGGCCATCTGCCACAGTCAAGAAATGAGAGGTAGAACTAGCCCTTTTGCTCTGGAGAACTAGAAATGTGAGGTGGGGCCTAGCGGGCAGGAGCCAGATGCTAAAGGCTTAGACCTGGCACCTGCCCCAGGTCTGGAGAGGACATTGATGGGGCCTTGAGGTCTCTTTCGTAGCTGCCCAGCTCAGTCCTCTAGGATAGAGAGTCAGTCAAGGAATAAGAGACCTGGAACAAACAGCGTACATATGTTTGACACTTCCTCTGTGCTGTCACTACACTGGGCTACAGAGAGAGATGCCCTGACCTAAAGCCTGTCTGAACCAGGGATCGCTCCATGGCGCTACAGAAACAAACATGGATGTAGGGGCTGAATATAACCCGAACGCAGCTTTGCAAAGTTTTAAAAACTTACCCAGCCACTCACATTCAACTTGGCCAAAAATTCTCCATGACCTCACTCCTTTTTATGAGCAGCTGTCCTGATACTAATCCTGCCTCTTTCCGTAATCCCTCTTTCATGAGACTGAGAGAACGCGTCATGAGCCTAAAGCAAATACACTCACAGAGCCCTGCACTTCGTAACTCGCATCACCACTGCAATGCGATCATGCGCTTGTCTAACGCTCCACTGCCGGGACGTAAGCCTGATTGCGTCTCCTGTGTGCACGGCTGGGGCCCTGGCACCAAGCCTGGCACAGGCAGCACTGGATGCGTATTTGTTGAGCGCCTGTTGGCATGCTGCAAACATGGGAGCAAGGAATAGGTTAGGTCTGGGAAATTACGTCCCTTCTGATGAAGGCTAAAGAAAAGGAAATCTACTTGGAATTCCATCAGATAGCTATGGATTGGTCGTTTAAAAGAATAGAATCACTATATGTTAAGTTTTTTGAACTTGTGCCTCCTGTTCCTTCTCTCTCTCTAATATTCCATAAGGAAGGGTACATGAAAGGAACCTACTGAAGAGTTCACTCAAATCATACTCTTGGGACTAGACGGAACCTTCGTAGCCTTCATAGCAGAGCTGCCTACTCAGTGTTTCAAACTTTATAAAAGTCAAGTGGTTTTTCCAGCCTCTGGACATGATGAAAGAAACCACTTCTTCCCAGTGCATTTTAGATTGGGTGCTAAGACTTGTTCTCACAAATCACTTGCTCAATAAATACTCGAGCACCAACTCTGTGCCAGGCCATTGCAGGGCTCTGGAAATATGACGGCAAACACAGCTGACCTCGCCCAGGTCTCGGGACCTTCAGCCTCACCATCCTACCTCTGCTGGTCCAGGGACACACGGTAAATCGGCCACATGAAGAGGGGTCTCCAGCGGGGCTGCTTCATCATACAGAAGCCATGGCTGAAGCTGGGGTCAGCAGCCACTGGACAAACTCATCTGCTCTACTTGAGGACACGAGCAGGGTTGTCATGGGTAACACCAATGAAGAGGAGATCTGAATTTCGGGGAAGCAGCCTGCACTTGGAGTTGAGAGGCCCAAGTTCCAATCTCGAAGGGGCTCTCCTCCTTCCATAATTATCTAATCAACTAGTGAGCATGGGTCTAAGTCTGTGGGAGCTTAGACAAGCTCCAAAATGCAAAACTGTCAGCAGAGAGCTTGGCACACTGAGAGCCACCTGTCTTCCTTCCAGAAGTTAGTACTTCTGGGACTAACTTTGCTCTCCATAAAAACCCTCCCCATTGGCAGACACACAGAAACAACCCCAAGGGTCAGGTTTGTAACTTGCCTGAAATCCTGTGGCTTCTCACATCCCTTTGTCTACCAAAAATAATGGAATGCTCTGGGTGACTGACCAACTGAATCTAGAAAGGACGTGAATTGATACCATGAGCTTTGCCGGGCCCCCAACAATAGAAGCTTCTAAGAAAGGCCATAGATGGGGTTGGAATTTCCATTGGCCCTGGAATATAGGGCCTGGGAGAAAAGACAAGGTCTCGGCACCAAGTCAAAGGTCCTTTCCATGCCATCTGCTGCCCTGAGCAGTGTGCTAGCAAGAGTGGGTACCTGTATATTCTGGCCTGCCTCATAAAGAAATCAGATCATCATCAGGCTCAAGGCAGAGAATATGGGGTGGCTTCAAGCCCCACCTAACGTGAGGTATTTCTTCATCTCCATCTGGCCCTGCCCAGCATGCCCCCATGTTCCCACATACATCCTCAGAGCTGGGGAGAGGCCCAGCCTAGCCATGCCCTACAGATCTAGGACACCGTTGTGGGGTTTGCAAGCACCACAGTAGCTGGCTGAAGTCTTGGGGTTCCTGGTGAGAGACAGCGGGAAGGGGATGTGGGGATGTGTAGTGAAAGGAAAAGACAGAGATTTTCCTGGTTGCTTGACAAACATAAGCCCAGCCCTTAGCTTCAGCCCCGGCTCTGACAACATCAGATCACAGTAAACCTCAGGTCCCTGTTTACTCCCCTTCCCCGGCTCTACCTCCCCTGGTTTCTCAGTGCGTCTACTCTTATCTGGCACTGATAATGTGTGGGCTCTGAAAATGTGCCCTTTGGTCTAAAAGTGTGGGGATTCCAAAAAGCCTCCAAGAATGAATGACTCAATCGAGGCTGAAAAGAGCCACATCGTCCAGATACGTACATTTGCTGGGACCCAGCTCGCAAAGCACTTTAACAATCTTTTCGCAACCGCTGTCCACATGGAGTGAGGCTGCAGGGCTGCCATTCCTACTCCTAGATTCTTGTCTTCCTGGATGCATCGTCAGTCCCTGGTTGGGATTCCAGCACCGAGAGCTGCGCTGCTCCATGTAACTCCTCCACTGCCTCTGAAGACCCCCTTTAGGACCCAAGGATCAAAACCCTACCTCAGGGTGCTCATCTTGTTCTCCCTGTTCTATTAAAAAAAAAAAAAAAAAAAGACGAAAAAAAAGAGACTAAGGGACTGATCCTACTGCTCTAGTCTCATTCCAAAGGGGTTCCTAGACTTGCTGTTGATAAAGTCGACAACTGCTCTTTGTTTAGTTCTCACTCGACCTCCTATTCCAGTCAGAGGGCTCCTAGGCCACCCCAAATATCTGTGGCTTGCCCACATCTGCACTGTGCCTTTGTTTATGAGTTACCTCCTTGAAGACTTTCCTGCAGCCTCTTTTGTTTGGTTGGTTTTTGTTTGTTTGTTTGTTTTGTTCATTCGTTTGTTTGTTTTTTGACAGTTTCGCTCTTGTTGCCCAGGCTCTAGAGTGCAATGGCACTATCTTGGCTCACTGCAACCTCCACCTCCCTGCTGAGTAGCTGGGATTACAGGCGCCCACCACCATCCCTGGCTAATTTTTTCTGTATTTTAGCAGAGATGGGGTTTCACCATGTTGGCCAGGCTGGTCTCGAACTCCTCACCTCAGGTGATTCACCCACCTCGGCCTCCCAAAATGCTGGAATTACAGGCGTGAGCCACCGCGCCCAGCCTCCTGCAGCGTCTTATCTGTCACGCAGACTAACATCCTTTAAGACATGCTCCCAGCCCATGGCTAGAAAGGCTGCAGAATGTGGAACTATTTGATGTCCTAACAGCTCCTGCCAACATGAAAATGACCAGCAGGCTCAGTCATGCTGCCGAGGTTAAACTTCAACTGTTTAAACGCCAACCGTGGAATCTGCAAATGGGTAAATACCATACTCTGTACAGGGAGCCAAAGAATCCGCTCGAAGCAGCTGCTCAATATGTGTCAGACCGGGCCTTAGTTACAGAGCAACACAGACGGACTAACAAAATACATATTCTGATGTTTCATGAACCTGCTACGTCAGGGAGACTAATTGAAACAGCTCTCCTGCCAAGCAGAAAATTCCATATGGAGAAGAGATAAATAAAAAGAGGCTGCGGGCTGTGGAACATCAGAGGAAAGCAGGTCCCTCTGAGAGATGTAAGTTAAATATGTTTAGTGTAATCTAAGATACCCCGGGGCCTCTCCAGCTTGGACAGACAGATGAGGTTACATTAGGAATAACCTGCATTCCACTCCATGCCCTGGCTGCTCGTGATGAAGCCTTAGCAAGGGCTCCATGTCTATTTCTGGCAGTGCCAAGGATGTCTCTTGGTTTCTCATGAACAAAGCTGGTCCTGCCAAGCACCCATGGGGTCTACCAGACCTGGCTGTTTCTTGTCCACACCCAGAGCAGTGGAACCTGCTTGTCGATGCATTGTGAAGTCAAGACCTCTCCCCACTTTGTATGTGTACCCCAGGCTCTTCAAGGATTTTTAGTGAAAGAGCCGTTTGAGAGTTTGAATCATTGATCACCACCCACATGGCACTCAAAAAGAGCTGAACCAAGGGACACATCTGAGCACCAGACATGGCAGGTCATCCTCCTCCCCCAGGATCATCCTCCTCCCCCAGTGCCCAAGGCTTCATTACTGAATCCAGCTGCTTCTTCTCTGGCGGAATTCATGTAGTCATGGCTGGTTAAGTCTCATTGTTAGCCAGACCTGCGAGTCCCAGCTCGGGCTTGAGCAGAGTTCCCCATTAAAAGGAATTAGACTCTTTTTCTTTGTTAAATTGCCTTAGGAGGTAATGCTTCTGGACCACAGTCATGGAACACAGACAATTTCTATCACAACATCAGATGTTAATGATATCCTAGGCTCATGCTTGTGTTGTTATAATAGACTGAGAATTAAATTAATTTAAACAATGATATCTATAGAAAAATTATTTTGCTGGGTGCGGTGGCTCATGCCTGTAATCCCAACACTTTGGGAGGCCAAGGCGGGCAGATCACCTGAGGTCAGGAGTTCAAGACCAGCCTGACCAACATGAGGAAACCCTATCTCTACTAAAAATATAAAAATTAGCTGGGTGTGGTGGTAGATGCCTGTAATTCCAGCTACTCAGGAGGCTGAGGCAGGAGAATTGCTTGAACCTGGGCAGTGGAGGTTGCAACGCACAGAGGTTGTGCCATTGCCCTCCTGCCTGGGCGACAGAGTGAGACTGTGTCTCAAAAAAAAAAAAAAAAACCAAAAACAGAAAAATCATTTTAATTTATAGAGTACATACTTTTGTAAAAACTATTAAATGCTTAGAAATTTTTTTAAAAAAACTGTGCAACCTTCAGTAAATTATCATATCACTCTGCCCTTCAAGGTATTAAAAGAAATAACCCCAAATTCCAATAATCTCTAACACTCAATGAGTCTCTATAATCTATACTTTCCCAAATATAACCTAGAAATGAACAATCATAAAAGAACAAAAGAGATAAAAAAAAGTACTGGAGAAATTTATCACCTGCCTCCATGTCTATAAACGTTCCATGGACACAAAATACAATCATTTAAATTCCCTGGAAACCACCTATATTTTTGCAAAAAATTCATTCTGACCAACAGTTGGGAACCAAGAACAGGTCTAGAGCTCCTAATTTAGGCAGCTGTCCCAACACAAAAGCAGAGGAGCCAGAGGTGAGTTCTCCAACGCCGCACCTGTGTCTGCAAACGTTTACACAAGACCCTTGAATGGAGAACATGCCTTGCAGGGCAAATTCGACTTTTCCAAATGACACTTCTATAAGTTACTACATCTCTGTGAAGGGTGCTGGATTAGTATTAACTGTCTTGCAAATGCACATACAGAAACTCAGGTAAGGTCAGCCTTACTCAGTAGATAAACCCCAAACACGAGACCAACTGGGTCAGCCTGTCATAACTGGATCCCTCTTGCATGTAAAGACAAAGGTTGTCTACTTGGAGATGGAGAAGAGTTCAGCATAGCTCGCTTTGGGGCCAACTCAGAGCATGGGTGAACCAATCCCAGCTGCCCTCTGACAAATAACAGCAGGAGTCCTGCCAGGAGCTCCTCCCCCAAGCACTCGGCTCCACAAGGCAAACCTCAGAGAATTACAGGGGAAAAGGGCTCTCCATTTCTCAGTAGGGGGCACCCTGGTCCCCACTGCCACTTTGTTTGCCCTCCAAGGGAAAAACCTCTCAATATCAGGTCCAGGAGCAGCTGGATGGGATCACTCAGAACCCAGCCAAGAGCTAATTTTCTCTTGGCTTCAAAATCCATCCTATGCTTGGAGATGCTGGGGCTGGGATTCTACAAACCACATTCTGGCTTCGTGCCCTGATAGGCTCTGCCCTCGGGAGCGCTAGCAGGAATCTGCAAGGATAAGGAGGAAGTAGGAAGTGGCTCCTTGTTCACTTCCTGTTTGCTTCCTGTTCACTTTCTATCAGCTTCCTGTCCCTGCCAGACAGGTTGCTAACCTTAGCAGCACTTTTTCTTCACCCGGGCAGTGGCAACTCCTCCCAGAAACGTTTCAATGCAGTTTTTGGTTTTTCCAACACTCACAAAAGCAGCCTCAGTGGGGGTCCCCTCAGAGACACCAACAAAACAGCTCCCCAATTCAAAGGTGGGGGAATCATCCCCACAGGGGCTCCCCTCGGAGCTCAGAGATACCAGCTGCGTTGAGCAACATCCCCACTCTCCCACCTCAGAAGTCTGAGATTCAGCCCCGTGTCCCTTCTCCAAGTAACTACCTTTCAATGAGTCCAGCATCTTCCTCTTGTTCCCAAGCCTCAAGTGTGATGCCTGCTTCCTGTGGTACTACCTCCATGCATACCTTTGTATTCCTTTCCTGCCCTTTACTGTCACCTGGTTAATCATCCTTTATATTATCTCTAATAAAATAGCTGGTGTGATTTCTATCTCCTGCCTGGACCCAGACGAATCACCCACATTTTGGTCCTGAGCATCTGTGGCAGAGACTAGAGCCGGGGACTGCCCAACCCCACCAGAGAGCAGTGTGGGAGGGCACACACTCACCCACCCACCTACAGCTCACATTCTAATCTGGTTTCTCTCAACCAAGCTCTGCATGAGCAAGAGCAAGTTCAGATTTAAAGGACACCATGAAATGAGTGGTAAATGGAGCTTAATTGCTGTACGTTCTTGGGGGATGGCTGCAGGGACCCCTAGCTAAACATTTGCATGTTTCTCCTTGTTGGTCAGTAGCGAACTGTAGAGAGCATCCTCATCACAGGCTTTCGGGCAAAGATGATCTTGTTATAGTTTTCAGCTGGACAGTCTCTGGAATCCGTATGTAAGCGTGTGGGTTCTGGGATCACGGTAGGAGCCATGGCCGAGACCGAATAAGCATCCCACATTGATAACGTGGATTCTGACAGCATGTCCCTGAACACAGCTTTGCCGGAAGACTTGGATGACTTTCTCCTTTTTGGCTGAATGACGCTGGAAGGTTTATTCTGCCTAGATGCCCAGGGGCTTTCTTCAAGGGCATGCATGCATTCCAGTTCTCTAGTTTTGCTTTTCTCAATGAGTCGTTTCACTGTCTGGGAGGTATAGGTGACATAGGCTGGCCAGGGGTCGTGTTTTTCAAGCAGCTTCCGGGGAAGTCCAGTGTTTTCTGTGAGTCCTACCAGCAAAGAAAGAGAAATGCAGGCCATTTAGAGGCAGTCACATGCAATAGCTCGGTTCTTCACACAATGGGAAGGCCTCGGAACCAGATTTTGAAGTCCTCCCTATTTTGCACCCCTTGTATTCAGTCAGAATAAAATCCAATTCAAAGTAGGGGAACAGAATGACATCCTAGAAAGTATATCAATTAAACAATGACAGAATCGTAAGGAGCAAGAGACAGAATCAAACAGACCTGATTGATTTTAAATATTTGCATAACCTCAAATTGTTTTACCCCTAAACTTCTATTTTTTCACCAATAAAAGTGGTTAATCGAAGGCCTGACAACTAAAGAAAATAATTATTTCAAGGGCTTGGAACAGTACATCTTAGTGCTTAAAAGCATGGGTTCTGTACTTGTCTGCTTCAGATTCCTACTCTACCCTTTTCGTAGCTGTGAACCTTGAACAAGTTTCTTAACCTTGCTAAACTTCAAGTGCCTCACCTGTAAAATGGTGATTAGAACAAGACAAAGTTCATGGAACTTTCTTGTGGATTAAAGATAATTTATGTAAAGCTTTTAGCACAGTACATGACATGTAGTAATCAGTAAATGGTACCTAAAACTTTTGGCTATGTCTCCCAGCCCAAACTATTTCATTTAATCCTAGTTACACCTTATAAGGTAGGTATTCTCCTCATTTAATAGAGGACGAAACTAAGGCTGACTAGCTTGCACGACTAACAAGTAGTGGGTTTGAACTCAAGCTTAACAAGGCTCAAAAAAACACAAAGCTTTTCACTATGGTTGCTGGTCAGAAGTTTGGGGTGTTTGCCAAGAGGGGTAGGTGTTGCTAGAAATTCAGTCCATTAGTTTATCAAGCAGCCTGTTCCTTTACAGATCCAAAATCATGGGCATGTCAGTCCTTCCGATCTTTCATTTACAACGTCACTCTATTTAGCAGAAATGATTCCATTTCTCTCCTGCAGCTGCTACCTTCCTCTGTGTTCTTATGTGGTGCATTCTTTCCCTCATTCTCTATTTCTTTGGTCAGTTCAACTGGAGTTTTGCAGGGAGGGGAGTTAAAAGAGTCATCTTGCCATCTCCAAACTGAATGCAGTTTAAAAAAAAAATGCCGTCAGTGGGGATGATCAAGTGAAGTGTAGGTTGTATTCCCACACTACCTCGTGCGTGTCCAGGAGCTGGAGTTGGCTGGGGACAGAGCTGTCAGGAAAGAATGTGCTGTAGAAGGATTCCATCTCCCTGTAAAAGTCATGTGTGACATTGCCTCTCACTAGAAAATTCCCAGCAAGGCCTCCAAGCACAGACTGTTCACCCTTGCCTCCTCCAAGCAAATGTAAAGACCTTGTGGGATAGGGCATTTGCATGAATCTGGCAGAGTCCAAACTCAACTGCCTGGAGCAAAATGAGCAGCAACCCCCTTCCACCTCCTGAACATGCTTTGTTCTCTGCCAGCATAATGAGAGTGGCCGCGCAGTGGCCTCTTCCCACTGCAAATCCTCCAACCCTAGACAGCCCCAGGGCAGGAGCTTCCATTGGTAACGCTCCCAACCCTACCTTCTTTCTTCATCCTTCTTGCATCCATCTTCTTTTTAATATTTACTGATTTCTTAACATTACAGGTCCGGATTCCTATGGGAAAATACGCTTGTTAGCCAGAGCCTCCTCAAACTGGCCTGAGTGTAGGAAAGCGATTAGTAGCCACCCTGAGGGGGAGGTCCTAAGTCCTATATGGTCTCTGCATCAGGGTAAGGTGACTTCATCCCCTGAGAAGAGGACATGTTTTCTGTGGAGCTGGAGACAGGCCAGGTGAGCCCCGGAAAGGCCTGCAGGCATGGCAGGAAAGAGGCTGGGTAGGCTGGGGGCCGTGTGGAGGCTGGTTCACAGAGAGGAAGTGGGAAAAAAAAGTCCCCATTTCAAAACCTTGCTATCTCCTCTACCAGATTCCGAGAGTGGTCACATTACTACAAGCGCGACATCCAACCTGCACTTCTCAGCCTGGAATCAGGGAGAGAAGGTAGCAGAGATGGGCAGCAGCCAGGAGTCAGCTACCGGGGCCCCAAGCCCAGGCTGAAACATGGAAGTCTAATGCTCTATGGGGCCATGCAGGGGGGGAAATCCAATGGAAACCGTGATGTAACGCTTCTCAATCTTGAGGCTGCATCCACCTGGAGAGATTATGTTAAAGCCCAGATTGCTGGGCCCACCTCTAGAGTTGCTGATTTAGCAACCACTGTTTTAAACCAAAACGCGGAAAGAAAAACAAAAACTACTGGAGATTTGTAAGGTTATATTATTAACTACCTAGAGACAAGAAATGGGTCCAGGAGATCTTTTTGGTTCCTTTTCTGCTCTAAGACACATGCACATACCTAAGAGTTCATTACATTTCTATATTCAATTTTGCCATCTCTGCGGCATTTAAGCACTTAAAAACGCCATGAAGCATTTCCACTATCACCTGCAAATGCCCATTGAGAAAGAGTCTCAGATGATTCTGAACAGCTCCCAGATGATGCTGGTGCTTTTTGGTCTGGAGACCACACTTTGAGAACCATGGGTCGAAGGCAGTGCTTCTCAAATTTTAGCAAGCACTAGAATCACCTGGAGACCTTGTGCAACCACAGATACCCAGGTCCCACCTTAGAGATTCTCATTCGGTAGGTCTGTTTTGAGGACCTGAGAATTTGCATCTCTAACTAACTCCTAAATGATACTGATGTTGCCGGTCTGTGGTTCATACTCTGGGTAGCCCCGGTTTAGACTGAGTAGTGAGTGTTAAGCCTTTTTTATCAGCTCCCACATATGTGAGGACTGACTCGTTTCTGCATGGAACACTCCTCTGAGATAAGCACTTCCCAGGTTTTTCATCCCCCTTTTTCCCTAATCAAGGAACTATTGTGGAATGCTAGTGAGTGTGTCATTGACAGGGGCAACTTTAAATTCCACTATTTTTATAAAGTCAATTACTCACACATTTCATGACATCCCAGATTCATTCATACTCCAAAAAAAAGGTGTTTTTTGGTCAAACCTATTTAGAGACAGATCTTACGGAGTCCCTGCTGTGGGTATCAATGGGAATCTTCCACAACAGTGCAGTTCTAGAAGAATTCACAATGTCATTATTCTGAGGGTAGGGAAGAAATAGTGCTCAAATAGTCATCTAACCTACAGAAACTTTCATGTCATCATTTTTTTTTAATTGTAAGGTAAAGCATCTTAGTTTTCCTTCTAAGACCTACTATAGGGCCTCAGAATTTAAAGTCATCCATTCCAAGTCCCCCATAACACAGAGCAGAACACACAAGTGGCCACTTAACTTGGGCCTCTCTCTACCTCTAGTGGAAATAGAACTCTTTACTTGTCTTCCATATTTTAGCATTGTCAGAAATTTCTTGGCTGGGCACCGTGGCTCATGCCTGTAATCCCAGCACTTTGGGAGACCAAGGAGGGTGGATCACCTGAGGTTGGGAGTTCAAGATCAACCTGGCTAACATGGTGAAACCCTGTCTCTACTAAATATACAAAATTAGCTGGGCGTGGTGGTGCACGCCTGTAATCCCAGCTACTCGGGAGGCTGAGGCAGAAGAATCGCTGGAACCCGGGAGGCGGAGGTTGCAGTGAGCTGGAATCACATCATTGCACTCCAGCCTGGGCAATGGAGTGAGACTCCGTCTCCAAAAAGAAAAAAAAGAAAGAAATTTCTTCATCTTCTCATATGTAAAATAGGATGCCAGATGGTGGAAATATGTTTCAGCTGGCAGTATTTGGGAGATTTGGGAGTCATTTCTTTCATCATTGCTTCTAAGTTTCTAGTTGATGAACCTGAAGCCTGAGGAAAGCGCCGTCTTGGTCAAACATTGGTTTCCAGACTTGTGTGCATCTGTGTGACCCACCACCCTGCTCAGAGCCTCTGGCCAGGACTCACCTGACCCCTACAGCTGTGCCGTGTGACTGATAGGACAAGTCTACAAATGGTGGGTTTTTCTCATGCCTGCTGAAGCAGGGACTAGGAAACCATAGAAAGAGCCAAGGGAGGGAGTGTTTGAGACTGCCTCGAAACTCATGGGAAGGACTTGTTTGTTTGAAAATAACAGGAGACAAATAGTTGACATTAAGTCTGAAGAGAAGCTGTGGGCTTTTATAATTTCCTTCAATTCCAGCACAAAGGTTCCATTTTGTGTCCCTGTAAATGAAATGCAAACCAGCAGTCTACAGACAGAAACAGCATTGACGGGAGGGGCAGGAGGCAGAGTGTTGAAGCGGCTTTCTTGTTTTTCCTACAGACACAAAGCCCATGTTCAGACCACTGGGCTTTCAGGGCCAGCTCCCCACTCCCCCCACTCAATCTCTCATCCCACCATTTTCAGAATCTAGTCTGATAGACTGGGTTTGGCCTAGATTATTCAATTACCTGGAACGTGAAACAATCCATCTTGATCACACCTTCCTTAACTTCTTAGGACCTCAGTGGTCACTTACAAAATGAGGATGAGGATGAACTGCTGTCCCGGAGAGACACAGTTCTGTAAATTTTTTTTTTTTTTTTTTTTTTTTAGAGACAGGGCCTCACTCTGTCACTCTGGCTGGAGTGTAGTGGCACGATCGTAGCTCACTGCAGCCTTCAACTCCTGGGCTCAAGCAATCCTCCTGCCTTCACCTCCTGGGTAGCTGGGACTACAGGAACACACCACCATACCTGGATAATTTTTTTTTTTAAGTAGAGACAGGGGTCTCGCTATTTTGCCCAGTCTGATCTTAAGCTCCTGGGCTCAAATGATCCTCCCACCTCTGCCTCCCAAAGTGCCAGGATTATAGGTGTGAATCATAACACCTACCCCACAGTTGCTTTAAAAATGTCTGGAAATTGCTTTCTTTGCCACGTCTACTGCAAGAATGAAGACCGTTCTCAGCCATCAGACTGCCAACATTCTAGAAAATGTTGGCATTACTCTGGAGGGACGCACAGTTATCGTGAAGGGCCGCAGCGGGACTTCAATCACATCAATGTAGAACTCAGTCTTCTTGGAAAGAAAACAAAAAAGGCTCCGGGTTGACAAATCGTGAGGTAACAGAAAGGAACTGGCTACCATTCGGACTATTTGTACTCGTGGACAGAACATGATCAAGGGTGTTACACTGGGCTTCCATTACAAGTTGAGGTCTGTGTATGGTCACTTCCCCATCAATGTCATTATCCGGGAGAGTGGGTCTCCTGTTGAAATCCGAAATTTCTCGGGTGAAAAACACATCCGCAGGGTTCGGATGAGACCAGGTGTTGCTTGTTCAGTATCTCAAGCCCAGAAAGATGAATTAATCCTTGAAGGCAACGACATTGAGCTTGTTTCAAATTCAGCGGCTTTGATTCAGCAAGCCACAACAGTTAAAAACAAGGATATCAGGAAATTTTTGGATGGTATTTATGTCTCTGAAAAAGGAACTGTTCAGCAGGCTGATGAATAAGATCTAAGAGATGTCCAGCTACAGAAACAAGATGCCGGATGATTCCTAAGACCTATTTGTGATATTAAAAGATGCAATAAAAGACCAATTGATTTGGGAAAAAAAAATGTCTGGAAGTTAAAATGCTTGTAAACCAGTGGTCCCCAAACTTTGCAGCACATTGGAATCACTAGGGATCTTGGAAAAATACAAATGTAGGCGCCCACACCCAACATCATGATTTGATTGGAATGGGATGCAGTACAGGCATTGGAATTAAAAGTTTCCCAGACAATTTCTCTGTGCAGCAAAATTTGGGAAATGCTGTTCTAGAATCTAAAACAAAAAACCACTGAAGATTTATAAAATATTATTATTAACTACTTAGAAACAGAAAACGAACCAGGTGCGGTGGCTCACACCTGTAATCCCAGAACTTTAGGAGGCCAAGGTGAGTGGATCACTTGAGGCCAGGAGTTCGAGACCAGCCTGGACAGCATGGCGAAACCCTGTCTCTACTAAAAATACAAAAATTAGCCAAGCACAGGCTTGGCACCTGTAATCCTAGCTACTCAGCAGTCTGAGGCAGGAGAATTGCTTGAGTCCAGGAGGAGATTGCAGTGAGCCCAGATCACCCCACTCCACTCTAGCCTGGGTGAGAGAGAGAGAGAGAACGGGTCCAGAAGTTCTTTTCAGTCCCTTTGCAGTCCTAAGACACATGCTGTCATTCAAGAATCCCTGATTACAGTCAGCAGTGCATCTCAGGAGCCTTTAAACATTTAAAAGGGCCATCGAGTATTTCCACAGCCACCACCTGACAATACCAAAATTGACTTAGATCAAAGAAGAAGAAGCAGTGGCTTTAAAGTCCAGAGCTAAGGAAACTGTGGTCGCCATGGGATTCTCATGCAAATCTAATGATCTCACCCTCTCTGGCCCCAAGCTGCATCCTTATCTCAGGAAACCATCTTGCAAAAGGATTTTACGGGTTCCAGGCAGGATAGATGGATTAGTGCTCTGGCACAAATCGACCCCACTCAGACTTTTTGCCCCACTGATGCTGTGAAAGTAGTGCCATTTACATAGTCATGACGAGTGATTATCTCAATCTAGTGTTTCCTAAACCGTGTCCCACAGAATGCAAGAGTCTCTCCTCAAGATGTTAATAGGTATTACTTAAAGAAAAAGAAGGGGCCCACGGCAAAAGCCGCCCTATAAAGCCGTATAGATTGTTTAACCCAGGAGTCGCCACATCTTCTAAATTGTGCAAGATTTCAGGCCTGTCCTCAGTCGACTAAGTTAGGAAAAAAAAAAAAAAAAATGCCATGTTAAAAAAGATTCCTTTGGAGCACGATTTTCAGTCTGTTGTATATTAATTTGCTCTGTAATTCTCCAAAAGGAAGACTGAATATGCAGCTTCCCCTAATCTCATTTGACCAAGGAATCACTCATTCATTCATTCATTCATTTATTGTGTGAGGCATCTCATGGAGCTAGAATCCAGTGACATATCTGTGGCGATTGTGAAACAATGTTCTTCTGCCCTTGTTTTGGAATTACAAGCCTCAGAGAACGTTATGGAGTAAGAGGATAGAATGATGAACTTGCTCGGGGTATAACTGGGTCTTCAATGAATCACTTCCTCTGAAATCAGCTGCAGAGTCCCCAAAACTGTCCCTATGCAGAAGAACAAGCTCCACTAGAAACAAGACCCGTGTTCCTCTGTTCAACCTCTTCCCTCTCTTCTCTGCTCCAATCTGCAAGGCTTCTTTTGTTTGTCTCACCTCTCACTTTTCTCCCTGAGCCATCCCTAGGTGTCTTGCCTGGCCCCAGAAGGAGAATCACATTTTCTCAAACAGGAACCTGATGCAAAGCCTCATTTCACCTCTGCATTTTATCCTCTTTAACCTTCCATCTCCTCCCTGCCCTTAGCTTTTTTCTTTTTGTTTTTCCTACCCTCTGGCCACTCCTCATTTATTTTTGGCTAAAGAGGAAGCTGCCACTAAAGCCAGAAGTGTCTTGAAAAGCTCAACTCTGAGATCTGGAAGGATGCTCCTGGACAAGGATCCACTTAGCAGAACGTGCGGTTTCCATGCTGATCTCCACCCAAATGGGCTGACAGGAGACCCACAGAACTGCCCATCTCACAGAATCAGCACAGGCACCCACTCCCTGAACTTCAAACTGAGAAACGCAGGGAAACAGTGAGTGCACACCTACGGATTCTCAGTGGCGCCCCCTTCTGACTCTCTCCACTTCTTCACCCTGCCCCTGTCCCATGGAAACTCACCATGGCCCCACCTCTACCAAATGGGCTCTGCGGGGTGCACACAAGAAGATGACCATTTCTTGTGCCTTTAGTGACACAGACAATGGGGAGCCTTGGGAATCCCAGAAATGTTAAGACAAAGGGGAATGGGAGTGGGGAGGGGCGAGTTGTTCTTTCGGGAAAGAAGGCATCTCTCTCCTTCTCCCTGTGCAATAATTTGCTGGACACCATCTCTTCCTCCCTAGCGCCCCTCCCCAGAAACAAACACACACACAAAGAAGAGGAGAAACAAGTCCATTACCGCACTATCTTTAAAAAGTCACGTTGCATACGGTGGGCCATTTGGTAGTGTTAGCATGTTCTTATACAGACCGTGCCTTTCTGGGGGGTCAACTGTCTCTAACCACATCAGGGTGGGGAGGTGGAAGTCTAATCAGAATTGCTCATCTTCTAACACAGACTTGGCATTACTGATTCATCACTTATGATGGGAAGGAGGGGATATATTGCTTCTTGATAATGCCTCTATACTTTATTTTCTGTATCGATTATACGTGTACATTGAGGGCATTTTATTGTCCAATGGTGAAAACAGTTCAAGTACCTATGGCCTTTCAACATATATTCATTCATGCACAAATGCACACTTGCACACATTCAAAAAAACCTATCCTGAGCTCCAAACATTACTCTTCTGAGAGGCACAGGTCCTGCAGTCACCCAGAACCCACTGTGGATTTTCCGCATTTGCCTCTTACTTTGGGATCTACCCTTCTCAATGTCAGGGGTCCACAATCCAGGTTTCCCATGCTGATAAATCCAGACGAATCCTTGCCATCTGTGTTATGAGAAACAAAAGCAGAGGCCTCCCAGTACATAGGACAATACATGTTCCATCAACCACTCTGCAGTCAGGTACTGACTAAGCATCTCATACACCAGGCAGGCACTGAGCCTTGGTTCAAGGACCTCACAGCCCCATGAGGAAGACAGACCACCAGTTTCCTAACTCAACCTGGGTGGGGAGGGGTGTCAAGAAGCAGGTTCAAGAAGAGACAATGTTTGTGCTAAATCTCAAAGGGCAAAGGAAATGATGGGCAGTGGGCATGGTTTAAATGCCAACCTCAATGTTTCCAAATCCTGAGTGAAATGCTTCCTCATTCAAGATCCATGTTCTCCTCCCAGCATGCAGATAAATAGGCAGTTTCCAAACAGTGCGTTTTCTGCATGTGAATTATAATGCTGAATTGGCTGAAGAAACACTTTACAAATTCACTGCAAGAGAGAAGCATTAGGCATTGTATACCTATCAGGTACAACCGTGAATCTGAATTTTACATTTATCCAAGGAATATTCAATTATAAATATTAAACTCCCACTTTAAGATGACATTGGAAGGCCCATTGAGCATAAAACACCTGTGGCCATTATCTATTGATCTATTATCTACAGATCTAGTTCCAAATTTAAAAATCGAATTTCCAGAACAAGCCAGGCAGGCATAATCAGAGGAGAGCTTTTCAGCCTTTTTCTTCCATGGACATTTTTGGGGTAGGCTTGTACACTGGCAGGCTGGACACGTAGGAAAGATATGGAGAAACAGGCTGCAAGAAATAACCCTACAACCTCATATTCAGGAAAACAAACATGAAAGGCTTTAAGTAATTTGTGCCCAGAGACCCTCTCTCTGCCTGACGGCTCCTGAGCAGTGTGACCATTAAAATGTGTGGCCTCACAATGTCTAACCCATCAGAAAAAGGAAGTCCTGCTTCGTTGAAACAATAGGGACATTGTGAACCTGGAGAACACTTCGGGGAAACAGCCAGGCATTTCCCAGGACTGCGCTCAATCCGTGGGCCAGGCCACCCCTTTTGAAATGTTCAAAGCACTAGGAATCCAGGCCAGTGTTTGTCTTGAAGAAGATGACTTGCATTTGAGATTTTACCTAGAAGAAAAGAAAGTAGCTGCCTCCTACATGATTCAGTTATTCCATCAGCCTATTGACAGCTTGTACTCAGTAGCACACAGTTCCCCAGTGCATGTTAGAATGTGAGAAAATGCATGCATCACCCGTTGCGCCCAACTCTTGAGTAATAAGCATCCCCCAAAATCTTGTCTCCCCATTCTCAGCTCCCATCACCAAGGCTCTCCCCCTGCACACATACACACACCTTCATGCACTTATGCATATGCACGCACACATGTACATACACATGTTTACTTGCACATGTGTGCACATGCATGCATAGTCACACACATACACACACACACTCAGCTCTCAACGCCCCATCACTCCCCATGCTAGCCAAGCTCTCATACCTTTACCCCTTGGCACATTCTGTTCCTTTGCCCTGAATTCTCTTCCCAGTCTCCACTTCTTTTTTTTTTTTTTTTTTGAGACGGAGCGAGATGGCTCTGTCGCCCAGGCTGGAGTGCAGTGGTGCCATCTCGGCTCACTGCAAGCTCCGCCTCCCAGGTTCACGACATTCTCCTGCCTCAGCCTCCCTAGTAGCTGGGACTACAGGCGCCCGCCACCACGCCTGGCTAATTTTTTGTATTTTTAGTAGAGATGCGGCTTCACCGTGTTAGCCACGATGGTCTCGATCTCCTGACCTCATGATCCGCCCTCCTTGGCCTCCCAAAGTGCTGGGATTACAAGCTTGAGCCACCCGGACCCAGTCTCCACTTCTAAGGAACTGCACATCCTCCAAATACCCCGGGCCATAGCATGACCATGCAGAAAACACTTTCCTAACCCTTCCAGGAAGGGAATGACTCATGCGCTCTCAGAGAAAGGTGAGAGTGACTGTATTATAAATAGTGTGCGTCACAGTTATGTTGAGAAATTGCCAGAAAGCAAAAAGGTGTGGGGCTTTACTTCGCACCTTGGGTAAACTGATGAAATTGCATTCAAAGTCTGAAAAGCTGAGGATAAGAAGCTGAAATATGGAGACGTACACCCTTTCTCCTCTCTCCCTTCTGCCGCAGACACCCCTGGGACTTTCTGCCAAGAGCGCTTTGTCAGGTGATCATCAGGGGACGTGCTCTCTCTCCTGGGCCTTTGCAGACCTCTCAAGGAAGAGTTGTTCCGGAGCCTGGAGGCAGTCACGTTCCTTACCCACAACTGCCATCCTCAAACCATTTCTCCTCCCCTGAAGCTTGTGCCCGGGCTACATCACCACCTCACCGGCATGGTTGCTGCCAGCTTCTGAGCACTGTCCTCTGTTCCTCAGTCCCTGACAACTTGAGCCCCAGGCACACTGTCCTCCTCTGTGCTGTTACCCTGTCATCACCGTGTCTTCTTCGTCATCTCCTGAATGATCCGTGCAAACCTCCAGCCCAGCAGTCCTCGACCTGCTCACTTCCAATCACCAGGTCTTCCTCTCAGTCGCCACCACCCCTGCCTCTGTGATCAGCCCACTGTTCTTATCGTCCCCAATAACCACACTATGTCCAAAATCTAAGCTGCGAGCATCTCACTCTTACTCTTCCCTCCTCCATCCCTCCAGCTCACTCCCCAAGCAGTTCCCAGTCCAGCAATTTCTGGATTTCAATTCACTCACCCCACCTTCCCCTTAGTGTCCTCTTTGTGTCCCAGTTTCCTGCTTTATCTTGTTGATACCCCACAGCTCCTCCTTACAGTACCTTGCAAACACCCTTAACCCGGTATCCCTCTCCCATGTGCCGGGCAAACACATATTTGCATGGCAAAGCGTTAATACCAGTTCAGTCCACCTATGGGGCTCTTTTGGGTGCCGTCATCTCAGAAACTAAATGTGATAGGAGGAAAACGCCACCGTGCCGATTGGTCCCACGTGGAATAACAGCTAATATTTCTATGACATGTGGTACGACCAGGGCACAGGCTAAGCGTCTTACCTATAGTAACTAATTAAATCCTCACAAAACCCATATGCATTAGGTACTATTGTATTAATCTCATTTCACAGGCATGGAAACTGGAGCCTGTAGGGACATTAAGCAGTCTGTCCAAGGTCACACAACGATAAAGTGACAAAAAAAACAGGATTTGCCCACAGGCAGTCTAGCTGCAGAATCCTTTTCTTTATAATTCCACACACTTGCTCCTCTATCTCCAAGTCAATCAACAGAGCTAGTCCAACCAACACTTCCCCCTCCCTACTCTTTTCACTCTTCCACTCCCCAAGCAACTCTTTCTTTTTTTAATGTTATATTTATTTTAGATTCAGGGGTCCATGTGCCTGTTTGTTACATGGGTATATCGTGTCATGGTGAGCTTGGGCTCCTAGTGAACGCATCACCTACAATATTGAACACTGCACCCAACAGGCCATTGTTCAACCCTCACCCTCCTCTCATCCTCCTCCCTTTTGGAGTCCACGGTGTCTATTGTCTTCACTTTTATGTCCATGTGTACACATCGTTTACCTCTCACTCGTAAGTGACAACATGTGATATTTTATTTTCTGCTTCTGGGTTAGTTTACTTAGAATAATGGCCTCCAGCTCCATCTATATTGTTGCAAAGGACAGTCTTTCATTCTTTTTTATGGCTGCATAGTATTCCATGGCATATGTATGCCACATTTTTCTTATCCAGTCAACCATTGGTGGAGATTTAGGTTGATTCCATGACTTTGTTATTATGAACAGTGCTGGGATAAACATATGAGTGCAGGTGTCTTTTTGATAAAATGATTTCTATTCCTTTGGGTAGATTCCCAGTAGTGGGATTGCTGTGTCCAATGGTAGTTCTATGTTTAGTTCTTTAAGAAATTTTCATATTTTTTTCAATAGAAGTTAAATATTTTATATCCCCACCAAGCAACTATTTCAAACCTCCTCTTCACCTCCTTCTCCTTCCATTATAGGTTAATGTCTTTGTCTTGCCCTGCTTTGAGAAAAATCCAAGAATCCATCAAGAACTCCCTCATCTCCCGCCATCACTTGTACCAACTCTCCACCATATGCTCCACTGCACTTTGCCTTCCTTCCTGCTACAATGAATGAAGTATCCCTTTTCCTGCCAAAGAACACCTCTCCACTTGCAATCCAGGCCTCTCTCCCTCCACCTTCCAAAATGCAATGGTCATGGATAGAGTTGAGCACGCACTCTCACATTCTTGAAATGTTCTCCTACCTGGTTTCCATGACGCCACAGGAGTAGAATCCCACCATCACTCAGCAAGCTCCTTCTCAGTCTCCATTGAGGATTTCTGGGTCCCCTTCTTTTTTTTTTTTTTTTTTTTGTCTCCACATATCCCCAAAGTGATGGGAACCAGTTTTGTGGCTTTATATCTCATCAATTTGCCAAATCTAACTAGACTGACTTCTTTCCCAAAGTCCAAATATATATATCCAACTGCCAATATACTACATCTTTATTTGTATATCTAATAAGGTCTCAAACTTTTCATGGTTCAAACAAACTCTTGACCTTACTCCATAAAATGTTCCTTTCTGGTCTCTTCCATCTCAGAAAGAGGCATCATCATTCATCGAATTGCCCAATTCAAACATCTAACATCTCTTGCTTCTTCATTCGATATCTCCAGCCCATTATCCTCCCCAGTCCCACCATGATTTAACTTCTCTACGCCACCAGCCTCCTCTAAGACGTCAACATCTATTAACTGAACTACTGAACACCTGCTACTGGTCTCCCTGCTTCCACTCTTGTTCTCCTATGATATGATTTGACTGTGTCCCCACCTAAACCTCATCTTGAATTGTACCTCCCATAATCCCCACTGTTGTGGGAGGGACCTGGTGTGAGGTAACTAAATCATGGGGGTGGGTTTTTCCCATGCTGTTCTTGTGATAGTGAATAAGTCTTACAAGATCTGATGGTTTTATACAGGGCAGTTCCCCTGCACATGCTGTCTTGCCTGCTGCCATGTAAGACATGCTTTGCTTCTCCTTCACCTTCCGACATGATTGTGGAGACCTCCCCAGCCATGTGGAACTGTGAATCCATTAAACTTCCTTCCTTTATAAATTACCCAGTCTCGGATATTTCTTCATAGCAGTATGAAAACGGACTAATACACCCTACAACTCCTTCTCCAAAGAGGACCCAGAGTGATTATGTTTAAACATGATCAGATTAAATCATCCCCCTGCCTAACATTCTCATGGCTCCCCCTCCATTTAGAAGCCAATGCCAGTTCCTTATGTTGGCCTGCAAACCCTCTTTGATCTGGCCCCTGCCTCCCCTCCCAGCCTTAGCTAGAGTGGCTCCTCACATCACCCACTGTGCCCAGCCACACTGGCCTTGCCTCTCTTCTTTAAAAACATCAAGCTTGTTCCCACCTTAGGGTCCTTCCCCAGCTACTGCCTCTGCCTGGGATGCATGTGTCCCTGATCTTCACATGAGTTGTTCCTTCTTAGAAGTCAGGATTCAGCCTAAATGTCAACTCCTCAGCCTTCCCTGACTACATAACAGCACCACCAGTCACTATCACATCTCCTATGTTAATACTCTGCCTAACACTATCCCTGCCTGACATTTCTTATGATTTACTCATTTATTTTCTCTTAACCAACTAGACTATAGGCCACATGACAGCGGCAATCTCATCCATCACATTCATTGCTCTGTCCCCAGGACCTTGGGTCAAAATCATCAGATAAATGGACATTCCTGCAATTGCCATAAGTAACTTCTCCTGGAATCTCCAGGGATCACTGGAAATCCAAATATCCAGCAGCTGCACACTTGTATGGGACACAAATGAAAAATACAGACTGGCTCACTTGGCAGTAGCCACTACTAGAGAAGGTAAAATGGCAAAAGGTGGGACATTATCCTGAAAAATATGACAAACAAATAGGATTAATGAAGAGGCCTGGGTTCAAATCCTAGCACTGCTCTTTACCACTTTTAAGTGGGCAAATCCCTTGCCCTATCTCTCTCTGAGTCTTAAAGTTTTCCCCCATCCATAAAATGGGAATGATACATGTCCTAGTAGGTTTATTGTGAAGACTGAATGAGACATTGCAAGTGCCTATTAAGGAGCAAGAATTCAAGCACATAGACCCGTGACAGTACAGGATTCAGGCTTTGTTGAAAGAAGAAATGAAACCTTGTCTAATATGAATTAGTTCGTGGGACCTAAATGTACCAAATTCTAACTCAAGCTCTACTCCACTTTCCCTTCGAAACTCCATTTCTAGTCTCACCTGGTCCAATATGTGTTCTTACCAGGGCCAGGTGTCATCACCACCAAATGTAGCGCCAGGGGTATCTTCTGTATGTTGTTAATGGATGTTAGCTGCTTTTTCAAATGAATGAAGTTGCCTGCCTCATAATGATTGTAAATTCACACACATAGTCCCTCCTCTATACGCCCTTCATATCTCCTTCCAGGACTGCTCCAGTGATACTTCTTTTGAGAGGCTGTCCCAGGCCTCTAGGTGGAATAGACAGGCCCTCCTCTCTGCTCCCAAGTATGTTATCTGAACCTTATCTATCAGGGCTGTCTATCCCATTATGTGTTATTTAGTTGGTATCTCTCTCTCTCTCTCTCTCTCTCCCTCTCTTCTTAAATTGTGTTTTTAAGGCTCAGAGGTGAAATCCTTACATTCCAGACAACTCTTGGCCCACTGGGAGGATAGACTCTGGTCAAAACCCAAGGCCATATTCGCTTACCGTGTCCTGATATCTTGCCTTCCTCTCTTCTCCCAGCTGAAAACTGTTTCTTCAAGTCCCTGGTGCAGCTCATTTCACTGGGTTCCTGAGAAACACAGAATCAGGAAGGTTAACTGGCAAAATTTTAATATAATGTAACTAAGATGAATGATGTGGGGATGGGGAGAGAATCGACACTTAAATATATAAAAAATTGTTGCCTGTAATTAAAAATTAAAATAGCAATTGTCCATTCCCCAGAAGTCACAAAAGAGGCCTCTTGAAATCGGGCAGAAACCTTTAATTATTCATTTCAAATGAGTCTTTCTAGGCACAAAGATATCCCAATAGTATACAATGAAACATAACTATCCACATAGAAAATATGTGTGGGTAACATGCCAGGAAATCCTGAAGTTCTGACAAAAGGAGTTTTTGTTGAGTCAGAAATCCAATTAAACAAAAAGCGTTTTAATGTGTCTTCTTGGCATGGTGGAGAGATGCATCAAATACTTTTAAAATCCGGGAACCGGCCCTTCATGAAGCGTGTTCTGTGGCATCCTCTCCCCAACAAAGGCCTGGCCTTTAAAAACCACCCTCGTGCAGCATTGCAGAAAAACCACCCTCTCTTTACTGTTCCAGTGAGATTCTGCAATATTATTGTGTATGGATTTCAATATCTGAAGATGGCAATTGATAGGAGAATTCACCAAAGTTCCCAAAACAGTAAAACTGCATATTAAACGATTGTTTTGGGGAAAGTACAGCATAGAATTCAGAGCTCGAGTTCAAGACAGGTCAGTGACTTAGCTACGTGACCAGGAACAAGGAACAAGACAGTTAAAATTCAGAAGCCTCTGTGTTCTCATCTGTAAAACAGAGGCAGTAAGAGAAACTATCCTTGGAGTGCCGTGAGGATTTAATGAGATAATTCATATACAGCATTGGGCAGAGGGCACAGGCACATGGTAAGAGCCTATTGGCTGGACTGTTATCATCATTAATATGCAGGGTGGCAATGTCTGCTGCAATGCCAAAACAATGCAGTCCAATGTTCAGGCTGGAGAAATTAGTACCAAGACACATCTTGCCAAAACTGAGTCACTGCATTGAAGATCAGGGAAGGGACTGGAGTCATAGGAGGTCAGAACACATGCTCAGGGGACTCTTCAACACAACTGCTGCCACAGTGGTGTCCCTACATCTCACCCATCCCTCCCCAGCCACACTACTTTTCACATCCCAAGAGTCCTGTTTATACCATCTGCTCACTAAAAGGCACTCTCTAGAGCTCATCCCCCAGCCCAGATGGGTCCCAGCCATCTGGCATTGGTCCCAGGCATTGCGTCCACTTGCAGCCACATATGTGCACATGTTAACTGAGGAAGGTTTCCAGCCAATAGACAGCAATACACACAAGTGCACATATACACACAGCCCTGAGCAGAACATCCAAATAGTCACTGGCATGAGAAAGAGTCTACAAGCCACATACACATGCATGCACGAATATGTACACACACAGGCACATGCATACACACACAGGCACACACCTGTGTAACTCCCTAAGTCACCAGCCATGTCCACTCTCCCTCACCCCAGCTTTGACATCCCTTGTCCCAGCTGTGACATCCCTTGTCCCAGCTGAGTTCTATTTCTCTTCTCAGATCATTGCAGCCCTGGTCTAGAATGACTTAAGGAGCAAAACTGAGCCAAGAAGTCTTGCCAGATTCCTACTGGAAGTAATCTGGAGACTTAGATCTGCAAACAGCATCAAGTGGTTGTAGGGTAGAGCACAGAATTCGGAAGTAGGATAACTCATGTTGAAACCCAGTTTCACCTCATTATGTCTAATCTTGAGCAAGTTCCTTAGTCTTTCTGAACCTCAGTTTCCTTATCCCCAAGGTGGGAAACATCCTGCCCCATGGGATGTTGTGATGATCCAATTGATGTAAGTAAAAGTATTCCATGATCCATGAGGAGCTTTGTAACCATTAGCTTTTCTGGTAAACACCAAGAACCCTGAACTGTTGGTATAAATTCTATTCTATGATTTATGGCTGGGGGTTCATTCTGGAAACAAGAAAACTAGATCACATTGGCATTCAACTTGAGGACTAGATGAACTCTAGACAGAACAAAAGTGTCACATTGTTCAGAGAGTGACAGAGACCACAGAGAAAGGGAAAACCAGTGTGGTTGCTGCCTTGGGCTCATCTGCTTTCCTTGGAGTGGAGCTGAGATGGGATGGGAGAGTGGAGGGTAGATGTAACTATTAATAGTTTAGAAACTCAGAATTTTTTGCCCCTGAGAAAACTCTAGATGCTATGCCAACAAAGCTATCTACCTCCCAGGAGGAGTAAGGGTGAACATGGAAATGGTTTTCCTCTGCCCCTCACAACTCATGTCTTAACAGAACTGCAAGAGTGACAGAGCCCATAGGATGAACAGCAATTGGGCCCATAAGGCCTATCCTAGGCAGGCTGTAAGATGGCTCCCAATAATCTTACCTCTTGGTATTCACTTCCTTGTGAAATCCCTTCCCCTGAGTATGAACTGCATCTAATGACTCACTTCTAATAAACAGAATATGGTCTAAGTGATGGAATGTCACTTCTGAGATTAGGTCACAAAAAAAGTTGGTTTCCATCTTGAGCACTCTCTCACACTCTCTTTCTCGTTCATCTTAAGGGAAGCCAGCTGCCATTTTACAAACTGCCCTGTGGAGAGGCCCATGTGGCAAGGAACTAAGGGAGTTTTCCAGCCAAGAGGCAGCAAGAAACTGGGGTTTTTAGTGCAACAGACTTTGAGGAGCTTAATCTTGCCAATATCCATATGAGTGAATTTGGAAGTGGATTCTCCTCCTGTTGAGCCTTCAGATGAGACCACATCCTCGGCCAAAATCATGACTGTAGCCTCATGGAGAGACTCTGAGACAGAGGCAGACAGCTAAGGCATATCCAGATTCCTGCCCCACAGAAGCTGTGAGATAACAAATATTTGTTTAAAGCAATTAACCTTTGGAGTGCTTTGTTACCCACCAAGAGATAACCAATACAAAGCCCCTACCAGACATACCAAGGAAAAATCCCACCCACAAAACTGAGACAGAGAAGGGCTTCTAATCTGGCAGCAGTGGGAGAAATTTCACTGCATAATTCCTTCTTCGCCATTCCATCTCCAGAGGACACCATTTCTACTAACGTAAGGGAACCTATGTAAGTAAAGAATTTAAGCCTATAACATACCACAAAAATGAACCTGCCCTTCCAACAAAGCAGATTTTGACAAGGCCATTTTGAGACAGTGGATATACTAATATGGCCAGAGGGGTTGCAGGTGGGGTATGGATAGAGGGCAAGATACAGGGGGAAGTATCCAAGATACTCAGAGGTGGAGTTAGGGTGCTTGCCTTGCACATTACTTGAGAGGTATAGACAGCTGACGTTTTCATGGTTTCTTTTGAAAACTAAGTAAAAATGTTCTTGGCACCAAAATGGCTTTGTGAAAGTAGCCAAATCAAAATGTCAGGTTCTGTCATGGGACTATTTTATTCAACCCTACTACATAAACACTGTTTGGACTCCACCTAGGCACTCAAGCCAAGAAGATTGCCACTAATCTTCCTTTCCTTACACACACACACCCGTGCACACACACACACACACACACGGGGCTCAGGAGTAAGTTTCCAGAATTCAACAGCACAGGGTCTAGAATGGAGTAAGTTTTAAGGCCATCATCCGTCCCATGCCTGACTTGGATTTGGGCTGTTCTGATTCAGAGGCTGACAGCTACCTGCCTAGAGGCTAGCGCCCCACTAAAGACTCTATGGAGCCCCGGTCATCATGGGGTCCGATGGGCGTTTTCCCTGAATTGCTCACCAACCCAGAACACAAGAACGCAGAAACTATTGTGCATGGTGGACCCAAAGAGTGCCTTTAATTTGGAATCGATCCTATTTGTTTTCTGAAGCTCTCTGTATCGTTAAAGCCATTGATTTACCAACACTTAATAAAGAGGAGAATGTTTCCTAGAGCCCTGCATGGTTGTGTGGTCCGAGGTGGGATTACCTACTGCACAGCGCCAAGAGATGGAACCAGCTGCACTGGGGCTGGGCCCTTCCAGTTCAACATCCCAACCCTCACGCTACTTTGCCTCTCTGTACCTCAGTTTCCTCCTGGGTAAAAATGAGGGTTGAGGTCTGCTGCACCCTGTCTCCCTTCCAGCTCGAATCTCCTGTATGTCTCTGAAATCTCTTGGCACAGCAGTCCCCAGGAAATGGAATGCACTGAAGTTTCCTAACATCCCACCAAATGAATTCCTTATGAGCCCAACTTCTGGGTTTGTACTCACCGAGAAAACACTGCAAGCCCTGACCTTCCAAAAACTCAGCTTGTTCTCTTTCCCTGATGCGTTTTCAAAAGAGAAAAGCTAACTTTTGCCCTCTAGGGTGGGAAATGCGAAAGGCACAAGTGCAGAGCTCTGTGAATTGAGACCACAACAAACCCCGCCTGGGCATGGAGCCCACAGAGCGGGCGCTCAACAGCCTTTCCAACCACAGAGTGGAAATTCTAGACACAGAAGGTGCCCAGATGGGCCCTGCTTTCGTTCTCTTGCCAACTGCCGTAAACCTGTTTCTGTCCCGTTGGAGCTGCAACGTGGAGCCAGAAATCTGGAAGAATTTAACACCCAGTCAATTCAGACACAGGAAAACATTGTTCAAAGTAAACACTGGAATCCCTCCCTCATCATCCAGGAATGTGGAGCCAGCAGGGTCTGAGCTCAGCAGCTTCTCAAAAAAGCCCCCGCTAAGCTGCTCTGCTTTTGGGGCCACAGACTGGGAGGGCCAGGAGGGGCTCCACACGCTCCACAGGCTGCCAAGACAGGGATGAGGCTAGGAGGTCAGTGCACCGGGCTTCTCCTCTCCCATGGAAACATGGGCAGTGCTGTCCACAGCCTCCAGCTAAAGAACCCTCTGTTCCCCCAGAGGACACAGCCTGTGTGCAAAGGCCGCTGAACTTGTGAAAGCCTGAAGGAAACAGAGAGGGGCTCAGGACGCTGCGAGACTTTTCCATTTCCTTTGCCTCCCAGCAGGCCGTGAAAGAGTCACTTTTCCTCGAGGAAGAAAGAAGGCTCTGTGTGCAGGGCGAGGGTACAGTCCTTCTAACCAAAAGATGTGTGTGCTGCATGGGATTTGGCCACCGACATTCTTTTACTGGGACTTAACGAATTCCATCTCTCAATAGCCGTATGCCAGGATCCCACCCTGTTTCCTCTGGCTCTGGAGGGTGGAGAGGAAGGACTTGCTTTACCCCCGGGGTCTCTGAGGAATCTCCTAGACACTGCACCTTAAATCACCTCTGTGTCACTGTGTCACCTTTGTGTCACTGTGTCCCCTTTATGTCACTGTGTCCCTCTGCCTAAAATTCCGCTAAATTCCATTCACGAAGATGCAGGCCTGAACCGAATTGTTGGAAGATTTCTCACAGTCAGAGTGGAGGGGGCAGCCTTCAGATTAGGAACGTTCAAGGAGGAGAATGCAGAGAGTCCAAAGATGACCACTTGGCCACCAGAAGCTCTGAGTAGAGTCCTACTCAGTGGCAGGGCGGCTGGGCGGTGGCAGAGGCAAATTGGGTCATTGTGAAGAGGCCAAAGAAACAAACTGCTAAATGTCCAGCATGACAGTCTATCTCGTCCTGGCCATCACTCCTGTCTTTCCCCGACAGCCACGGCATTCACCCATTCCTGATCCCTGAGTGACCCGCGACCGAAGGCTTATTAATTCACTCATTTAATCTGAATTATTGAGGGCCTCCTACTGAGCCACGTGAGCAAGAGGGATACAGTCCCTGCTCTGGGGGAGCCTGTATCATCCAGACCAGAGGCTGTCAAGGGGTGGTCCTGCGACCACCATCACCAGCAGCAGCAGCAGCACCAGGGAGTTTGTTGGAAATGCAATTTATTGGATCCCACCTTAGCCTGAACTAGAACTAGAAGCTCCGGGGGCTGGGCCCAGCAATCTATTCTCACAAGCCTTCCTGGGGCTTCTGTTGCTCATGAAAGTTTAAGAAGCATTGAGCAGGTCTGTCACTGCCTCACTTGATAATAAACAAAATCTGCAAGTTTCATGATTTGCCTTGGGCAGGTCACAGAAATGGCATGAGGGCTCCTATGCTCCTAGACTCAGAACAGCTATGCCAACCTGAGCTGTCATTTGGAAATTTTTAGTTCCAGTTTCAGGAACAAATTTTCCACCTCAGTTTGGCCACTGTTTCATGGTGATTTCTAAAACGTGTTTTTTTTTTTTTTTTTTTTTGCAGAAGAGGCAGGAACCTCCCCTCCACTCATGAACAACAAGACAAATGGGGTTTCTTTTGACTGGTAGCACCCATCCCAACAGGGGCTCTGCCATCCTTTCTGAAGGTGGCTGTGAGAAGGCCATTTCCACTGTTGTCTTCAGGCCCCTCCCTGCACCATTCTCTGACTCTTGGTAGGTGTCAAAGAACATATACAGCCAGGTTTCTTTATTGAGTTGATTTCTAAAGAGATGCACCAATCAATGAAGTAGAATTCCATTCATTCACTCGGCAGATGACTTCCGTGCTGCCAAACGGAATGATCTCCTTTGCCTCTTCTGCTTATCTCATCTGACCTGTTGGCAAGGGAGCCAGCAGGCCCCTTTCTCCTGAGTCCTAGCACCTCACAGGCCTCTCTTCTCAGGCTCCATGCTGGCCCCTGCTCCTCTGCTCCACTTAGGGTGAGGGAGCCCCTGCCCCGGCACCCTTCACATCTTCATCTGCAAACTCATCACAGTGCCCGAACTCCTAAACGTGTGTCTCTAGCCATGGGCTCTTCCCTGAACTGCAGGCTCTTATATCCAATCCCTGCCAGACATCTCCTCACAGATGTTTTATAGGTGCCTCAACCTACCTCATTCCAACAGCTCCTGACACCTCTCTCTCCCACCACATTCAAAAACCTGCTTCCCCACTGGCCTTCCTCCAGTTTGTTAACCAGCACCCCTAATGAACCTGTTGCCAAAAAACTAGGAATCCTCTTTTCCTCTTCCTCTCATCTTCAAAATCCAATTTACCAGCAAGTCATGTCAACGCAACCTGTAAATATCCTAAATTCTTCGTTCTCTTTATTCTACAATTATGACAACTACTACTGCTGCTAATAATAATACAAAAATAACTCACACCATAGGTGTTTATGTTTTATGTTTATTAACTCATTGAGCCTTCTCATCAAACCTGTGCATTAAGTGCTGGATTATTCCCTCTTACAGAGGGTAAAACTGAGGTATATAAATGTTCAGTGACTTCCTGAAAGATATACATCTAATACAGTGGAAGCAGAATTCCACGTGATCAAGCGTGTTGCCCCTGTGCTGCCCCCATATCCACCTGGTTGCCCCCACAGCCTCCAAACTGGCCTCCCTGCTCCCACTCTTGCCCCTGTATAATTTGTTTTATCCACACAGCAGCCCGAGTGATCTTTCTAAACCCTGCACCAGTACACACCACTCCCCAACACAAACATCCCTTTCCAGGGGTTCCCCCAGAGCCCTTGGGATGAAATCCAAACTCCTTCCATGGCTGCTTCTGTCCACCTCTTAGGTCTCCCTGTTTCTATCTCTCTCTCTCCGTCCCCCGCCTTCCCCACCCCCAACCACCCTCCAGCCACATTGCCTCCCTTTCGGTCCTCAAACTCACCAAACTCCAACCATTCCCTCCCTCCAGATTGACTTTCACAGATTTTTACATGGCTGGCATTTGATCATTTAAATCTTAGCTCAGTGTTGCCTTCTCAGAAAGGCTTTTTCTAACTTCCTACTCAATCTAGCCACTCAATCCAACTCTATCACGTCACATTGTTCTGTTTCCCTGACAGCACTTATTGCTATCTGAAATTATTTTACATTTGTTTACGATTTATTTTCTGCCTGCCCTCTTAGAACTTGAATTCCATGAAAGGAAGGAATTGTTCTGTCTTTTCTCTCATGTATATCCCAGGACCTAAAGCTAAAGCTATAATACGGAGCTCTGTGCCAGGCATAGGGATAGCAAGGCGAAGGCAGCAGAATCCCTGCCCTTAAGGAAGTCGGCATCTGCAGTTCCACTACAGCATGCGGGCTGCCACGAGGACAGAAGCATTTCCTCACCCATCCTAGGAATGCTGGGAAGACTTCCTGGGGTAGATGATTTGAGTTTATTTTATTTCAACATTTATTCTGGACCAGACCTGCCAGTTACAGTGATAGATGAGACTGGTGGTCTGCTTCCTTAGTACCAATATCACCTAGAGAGCCTTTTAAAACACAGACTGCTGAGTTTCATGCCTAGAGTTTCTAATTCTGGAGTAAGACCTGGAGTAAGCACCAGGAATCTGCATTTCTAACAGGTCTCCAGGTGAAGACCAGTGTCATCTAGGGACCACATTTTGAGAACCACCAGATTGGACCATTTTCTTGCCACAGCTCACCATCAGTATTGCTCAGTGCAATGCTGTGTACCATTTGCTGTGATAGGAATATAGGCTATATATAAATACAGGCTACAAATAAAAGGAATCAGTAGGTACTTCTTGGAGGAGCCGAAACCTAGGTTTCATTTTGAATAATGAGTAGGCATTACTGAAACAAATAAGGGATGAAAAACAGAAAAAACTTGAGGAAAAGGACAAAGTAGTATATAGTCTTAAAAATTAAAATATATTTCAATATTGCTGAAGCATAAAGCATAAAACAAAGACTGGTTGAAGGTGAGACTGAAGTAAGCAGCAGATTCGAGTCTCTTAAAAAATTAGTAGCAGGAGGCCAGGCTGCATAAAAGACAGGTGAGCACAGCACACTTAGGGAACCGCAGAAACGGTGGCCAATACAGAGGGTGCTCAAGGGTCAGGGGAGAGGTCTCTATCAAGAAAAGATTCTAGGCCGGGTGCACGCCTGTAATCCCAGCACTTTGGGAGGCCGAGGTGGGTAGATCAGGAGGTCAGGAGATCGAGACCATCCTGGCTAACCCCGAAAGCGAAACCCCGTCTCTACTAAAAATACAAAAAATTAACCGGGCTTGGTGGCAGGCGCCTGTAGTCCCAGCTACTCAGGAGGCTGAGGCAGGAGAATGGCGTGAACCCGAGCGGCGGAGCTTGCAGTGAGCCAAGATCACGCCACTGCACTTCAGCGACAGAGTGAGACTCCATCTCAAAAAAAAAAAAAAAAGAAAAGAAAAGATTCTAAAGAAAAGTAGAAGTGAAACCATGAAGGGACCCTACCTTGGGGCTGGGTCCTATGGGGAATCAGAGGGTTCCTTAGCTGGAGGCTGCAGACAGAATTGCTCATATATATGGGCATTCATTCAGTAGAATACTATACAGCAATGAAAAGGAACAGGCTATACATATGTGCAGCCTCATGAATGAATCACATAAACATAATGCTGAATTAAAGAAGCCAGGTACAAAATAATAAACATGAGTCGATTTACATAAAGTTCAAAAAACCAGCAAAATATAGGGTTTAGAAATACATTTAGTGTAAAGCAAGTGTGTGACTCCCATAAATTCAGGAGAGTAGTGACCTCTGAGGATTAGAGAAAGGGGTTATTGATGGGAGGAGGAAGGAAGGAAGTTTCTAGAAGCTAGCAGTGTTGTATTTCTTGTCATGGGTGATTGTTACTGAGTTCACTTTAGACACATCACCAAGATGTAAGCTGTATGCCTCACTTTGAGCACTTTATATTTCAAATTTGTTTTTTAAAAAATTAAGACATTAAGATAGTTGAGCAGGAGATGGGGGTGGGAGGAGGTGGACAGGAATGGAACAAAAACTGCTAGAAGGAAGGAAATGAAGATTGTCGAGAGCATGACTGCAGGGCTACGCATGCGTGTGTGGGTGTGAGTGTGCCATTCTCTTCAGTGTCAGTCAGGAGCCCTGGATTAAGGGTGAGGAAAGATCAGGTGTGTTGGGAAACAATGAAGAAGTAGGTAGGGGAGGGCTAGGGTCTTTAGGAGTGGGGCTGAAATCTTGGATCACTGGGCTGGGGTGGAGAACGCAAAGCCTGGAGATGTGCCACCAGGCAGTCGCATCTATCAAACAAAGACCCCACCATCAGACGCTGACTTTGAGGCTGTAATTAGCAAGTTGGTTCATGTCTCTCTGAGGCCAAAAGTAAGTGTCTAAAACCAGAACAAAATCATTCTTTCCCATGTTCCTAAAAACCTTAAATACAAAGGTAAAATAAACATTTATTTTAGAAATAAATGATGAAAACTGAAAAGCAAAGCAGGCCAACTATTTCCCAGGCAGCGGGCCTGACCTGCTGCAAATTCTTGGTGTCCGGTTTCAGCTAGGCACTCACTGTAACTTGGCCAAACTTTCCTGGTTGACTTTCCCCGCACATTCCATGCAGCTCCACCCTCTGAGCCATGAAGCTGCTCCCAGCCGCTCTCTCTGCGGTGGGCTCTCGACCGTGCCATGTGCCAGAGGCTGTGCTGGCTGATTCCAACCTAAAGTACCTCCTCCTTAACACTGTCTTCTGAGCATCCTCCCGCCTGCCTGCCTGTCATCAGAGATGTGGGTGGCCTGAGGGAATGGGGTCTGAGGGAGCCCCCAGAAGGTCCTGGGGAAGATACAGGGCTAGGGTTTGGCCAGGGGCCAGTAGCTGGTGGGGAAGTCTGAGCTGAGACTCACAAGCTGGGTGAAATCAGCAAGGGTCCAAGTCAGGCGGGCAGAGGAGCCAGCAAAGTGATATTCAAAGGTCAAGCAAGTAACAGAGTCAGAAGTCAGACAGAGCACGGGGACCAGGAACCCAATGCCCTCTAGGAGTATGGCATGGAGGTGCAGACCTCGAATGTTGGCATCAGGCAGTGCTAGGTTTGAGTCTTGGTTCTGACCAACTGTGTGACCTTGGGAAACTTGTTAATCTCTCTGGCCTCATTTTTCTCTGGTGACGTGTCACTGAGCTTGGGCACAGGGCCAGGGATGGGGATGGAGACGCCAACGGGTAGAGGTGGAGACCCCTGGGCCAGGCAAGGCTTCAAGTTTGACAGCTGACGTATCCGGACTCCAAACAGACCTTAAGTCCATCAAAGGCAGAGACCAGCACCTGCACTAGGCTTGGCCCCTGGCACAAGTCAAAGGAGGAAATGATTAGCACGGGTCCATGAGCATTACATATCACCCTCACTGCGGCAGCGGCTGCCTTTTCCGAGCTTGCTTCTTCCCTTCCCACCCCTTGCTAGTTGGAGCTGATTCCTGAGTGGCAGCACTAGGTTCTGGGCATTAGCAATCTGAAAGCTGGGTAACAAGTCCTGGGGTGAGGTTGCTGTGTCCTTTCCTGCGCCCTCACCCCAATCCCTGCTGGTGCACCTCCCTGGCAGCCTCCCTCTGCTCTCCTCTCCAGCCCTTTTCCAAATGTCCCTCCTCATGCACCCTTCCCCTTCTGCTTTCAAACCTTGCCAAGTCTCCCCTCCTCTAAAAAGCTCTTCCATTGGCCCCCAAGCTTCCGTTACTTCTATGTTGCTCCTTTTCTCTGCCAAAATCCCCCAGGGAATGGCCCATACCAGCGGTTGCTCTTTCGCTCACTCCAGCCTGGCATCCACACTCACAGCTCTGCTGACAGCCGGCACAGGAAGGAACCAGCAGGGACAAGGGAACAGAGGCACAGACATCAAGCGGGGTTCAAGAAAGTACAAGTGGGTATAACACACACACCCCAACACACAGACACACACAACACAGACACACACCAACAG
>NW_012105143.1:1174488-1224794 GCF_000951045.1 Mandrillus leucophaeus
ACACACAGACGCACACAACACACACAAACACAGACACACACCAACAGACACACCAACACAGACACACACAACACAGACACACACCCACACACACACAACACACAGACACACATCAACACACACACCAATATAGATGCACACCAATACAGACACACACCAACACACAGACACACACAACACAGACACACCAACAGGCACACACACCAACACACAGACACACAACACAGACATACACCAACACACAGACACACCAACACAGACACACACCAACACACACACACAACACAGACACACACCAACACAAACACAAATCAACACCAGACACACCAACACACAGACACATGCAACCCAGACACGCACAACACAGACACATACCAATACCAGACACACCAACATACACACATAATACAGACACCAACACACACACACACAACAGACACACACCAACACAAACATACACCAACACACAGACACATAACATAGACACACATCAATACCAGACATACCAACACAGACACACATAACACAGACACACACCAACACACACACACACAGACACACACCAACACAGACAAACATACACCAACACCAGACACACCAACACACAGACACACGTAACACAGACACACATCAACACCAGACATACCAACACAGACCCACACCAACACCAGACACACCAACACACACACAACACAGATATATGGGTACATACACACTCACACACACACCAACACACAGACACACACACACCAGCACAGAGATACACACTGAGACATTCATACAACACACAGACACACACGCACAAAGACACACACAACACACAAAACACACAAACACACAGACACATCACAAACACCCACGGAGACACATACACCACATACACCTGCACATGCACAGACATGCACACTAACGCCTTCCAACATGGCAGCCAAGGGGCTCTTGCTGTGGTCAGAGAAGAGGGGGAGGCAGCCTGGCCATCCACCATGGGGAGGACACGCAGCATGAGGACTCCAGACCCCTAAGGGTGGCAGCAGCAGGAGGGCAAGGGAGGATCCTGGAGTTGCTACACCTGGGGGCAGGTCAAGTGTTACAGGGCCCGAGCGTTCTACAGCTGGTGGGGAAACCCTCTTTGTGCCCCGCACAAGCAGTAAGCACTTAGAAGACATCCCTGAAGGAGAGACGGAAAGGGAGAGGGAGGGAGGGAAAGGGTGTGGGAGGGACGGCAGAGCCTACCAGGAAGCCTGGAGGAAGCCTGCGACCTAGGACCCAGAAGGTCAGCTCCCTGACCCAGACCGGTGGGTGAACTGACAAGTGGCAGAGTCTGGATTTGAACCCAGGGACTCGGCTGCCCACGTTCTTAACCTGCGTCACCTATCTGCTTCTCTCATACTGACTCAATGTAGCTCAAACGAGTGTAAAGCAAGAGCTTCTAGCACAGTGGGCTTGGGGCTCAGGCCTCCAGAAACACTGCCTGGGGTGGGAGCTTGGGCGCCGGGCCGGCCTCCACCCGGATGCGGAGAAGGGAAGGGCTGCCTCATCTGCAGAAGCAAGTCTCTTCTGTTCTCTTCTCCCCACCCCTGTCTACACCAAGGTGCCTTCATGGATCATAAGGTTTCCTACTAATTTTTTGTTTCATTCACTGGTGTCTTTTATTCCTTGTTCTAAATGACTTTTTTTACATTTTTATTTTTATAGAGACAGTCTCACTGTCACCCGGGCTGGAGTGCAGTGGCACAATCATGGCTCACTGCAGCCTCAAACTCCTGGGCTCACACAGACACACACAACACAGACACACACCTGGGCTCAAGGGGCCCTCCTGCGTCAGCCTCCAGAGTAACTGGGACTATAGGTGCACACCAATGTCCAGCTAATTTTTTTGTTGTTGTTGTTTTTTGTTTTTTTAGAAACAGGGTCTTGCTATGTTCCCTAGGCTGGTCTTGAGTTCCCAGCCTCAAACAATCCTCCCACCTCAGCCTCCCTAAGGTGGTGGGATTACAAGCATGATTAATTATTTTTAAATAAGTGACTTGATTATTATTGCTTTGTAAAAATCCTCTTAGCTATCTTTGTCCCTGTAGGTTTCTATAGGTGCTTAATAATTTTTTTTGAAAAGGCATTTGCCAGTTCTGGCTAAACATTCCTTTGGTCCTGAGCTCTGTGGAGAGGTCATACATCTGTGGGAACATCATCACCCTCGTCCCCAACGTCCATCACCCCCAGGGGAAGGGGGGAGAACGGGGATATATTTTGTGTGTGTGTGTTTTGTTTTGTGTGTGTGTTTTGTTGTGTGTGTGTGTTTTGTTGTGTGTGTGTGTTTTGTTGTGTGTGTATGTTTTGTTTTGTGTGTGTGTGTTGTTTTGTTGAGTGTGTTTTGTGTGTGTGTTTGGTGTTGTGTGTGTGTGTGTTTTGTGTAAGTAGAGTGGTCAGCCGTGTGTGCACAATAGAATTACCTGGCTGTCATTATAGACGCACCTGAGCTCGAGCCTTCTGCAGACACAGTAAATCAGAATCCCAGGAACGGGACGAGCTTGTTGGCAGGCATTGGGCATCAGTACGTTTTACAGAGTCCCGAGGGCATTGGGTGACCAGGATTGGAATCCACTGAAGGGAAGTAATGCTGGGGATTCCGGGGACCCTTTAAAGGCAGGATTATCCTTCAGTGAAGGACCTGACCTTCTCCTGGAAGTTGGGTGTGAGCCTTTTCACTTTTCACCCTCAACTTCCCTCTCTGGGGACACCCAGTGTTCCAGCCCAGACTGTTACCTGAGAAGTTTCTGTGATTCCCCATCCTTCCTTCACTATCTTGGTTGTTTCCCTGCTCGGCGTTTATATTTTGTCTCCAGCTGTCCCCTGTACACTTCTCCTTGGCCCTCTCTTTGCTGCACCTAACCATCCTCTTGTCCCTGCCCCAAAGTGACCCACAAGCCAGAAGTCAGGAGTGAAGGGGGCACTGTGACATCAGAAGTTGTCATGCATCCCCTCCTGAATCTTCTGCCCTGTTCTCTTCCTCCTCTGCAGGCTCAGTGGGCACCAGCAATGCAGTGTTCAAACGCGGACATTGGAGTGATTATTCCCACCCCCAAGAGTGAACACCTACTATGTGCCGAACCCTAGACCAGACACACACACATAAAGATACACAATACACACACACGCACACACACACCCCCCAACATGCATGACCTCGTTTGAGATCTCTGATCATTTCAACAAGCAGTTACTCTGGGCCATACATGGCCCACTACAGAGATAGACGAGACCTGTGGTCTCCTTCTTTAGCGCCAGAATCTCCTAGAAGGTCTATTAAGACAGATTGCTGCGTCCCACTCCCAGGGTCTCTGATTCAGTAGATGTGGGGCGGGGCCCAAGAACTTGCCTTTCTAACAAGCTCCCAGCCTTCTTCTGAAATCAAATGCTCTTTACATAAGCTGCAGAGAGGATGACTGTCACTAACAGGCTGTTGAGAATTAGCCTCCTTCTCCCCGACTCCATTGACCGGCCCGTGCTTGCTTGGCAATGGAGAGAGTGAGAAGCTTCTAACCTCCCCTGTGGCCCCGTGAAAAAGTCCCCAAGATGCCAGGAGGACACAGTGCAGGGCAGGCTGTAAAGTCTGGCAGTTTAATTGCGGTCGTTAACTCGGGGCAGTGCCCAGGAGACAGGCTGGACTTGCTCTCCCTGTGTTATCATCAAGCCCTGTTGACAATCCTTTGCAATATCTCTCCCTGTGTCTGTTCCTCTCCACTGCCCCATCACCTCTCTCATCCCACAGCTCAACCTGTCCAGCCAGGAGTGTAAAGTCCCCCACCTCTGTGCAACCACAGCAAGCTCTTGCGCCTCCTCCAAATCCTACTGACTCAATCATATATTTCCCGTGATCTCCCTTTCTTCATAGTTCTCTATAATCTTCAGAGAGAGGTGCATTCTAGAAAAAGACCAGGCAGAAAATACCTGTGTTCAGCTTCAGTTTTATCATTTAGTTGTAAGAAAACATACATCAAGTGGTTCCCCAACAAAAGTCTACCTCTCCTCGCTGCCCAGGAGCCAGCACCTAGAGCCTCACGCAGAGCGCTCATTGCTGCGGTTCTCAAAAAGCCTTTCTCTATCCTCCCCTCTCTCCAGGCTCTAGTTCTTCTTCAAGTCCAGCCCTAAACTCTCTGAATTCATTCTCGCTCTGGAGCTCCCTTGTCAGCGGAGCCGTGCCTTCAACCTCTCCATGGGCCTCTATTTTGTGGCTCAGTGTCCGTGAGCCCTGAGTACCTCCACTCAGTTCTTCAAGCAAGCTGTAAACAAGGGAAAGATCTGAGCAAAGTCACAGAGGTGCGGGGTGGCCTGGGCGTCTGGAAATACTACAGGGAATGCACAGGTGAGAGGGATGAGGAGGGAGCTGGGGTGGTCCAGTCTGACAAGGTTCTGCTGTCTCTCCCAGCAAGTCTGGGAAAGACGGTGGACATCATTGAGTGCACAGGCCAGGTGTGAAGTGTAGCGGATGAGCAGGGAACCTCCCCTGTGGTTCCACAAGAAGCTCCAAAGACTCACCCCAGAAGTCTTCTGCAGCTTGAAGTGACTCTCTGAGCTGCTGATACCTAGCACTGATGTGCGATGGGCCAGGGCCCAGCAGGAAGTCAGACCCTCAGACTGCAGAGCGAGCCATTTGAGAGTGACATCAGCCCACCACCTGTTAGTGTGCACAGATGGTGTTTCAGGAAGCCATGATGCTAATCATGTCCGTTTCTGTGTTGTCCATGGCAAGACTCCAAGCCCAGAAAAGAAAATCTGTAGCCCAAGTTATTTTCCTCCCACAGGGCTTGCCTGGCCTTTGATTGTTGACTTTGGGGAGGTGCATTTTTCCCTCCTCCATGGGCAACAAATTCCCCGCGAGTCAGCAGGCCGTGTATCTGGGCTCACCATGGGCTTCTATTGGCACTGAGAAGGGGCAAGCTGAGCAAACGTGCAATGTGACCCCAGTGCTGACCACCCCGGAGATGCCCCATGGGACTCCAGGACTTGACCTCAGTGCTTCTGAGGTCCCTCAGTGTCCCTTGCTGGCCTCAGCACTGGGCTGACTGGTAACCTCCCCACAGGCAGGTACTAAGCGCGGCCAGCCCCTTCATTCAAGGCAGAATGAATTTAGGCCGGGCGCAGTGGCTCACGCTTGTAATCCCAGCACTTTGGGAGGCGGAGGTGGGTGGACCACAAGGTCAGGAGATCGAGACCATCCTGGTTAACACAGTGAAACCCCATCTTTACTAAAAAAAATACAAAAAAATTAGCCAGGCATGGTGGCAGGCGCCTGTAGTCCCAGCTACTCGGGAGGCTGAGGCAGGAGAATGGTGTGAACCCAGGAGGCAGAGCTTACAGTGAGCCGAGATTGCGCCACTGCACTCCAGCCTGGGCGGCAGAGTGAGACTCCATTTCAAAAAAAAAAAAAAGAATTTAAAAACTGGGGTTCCAGAGTCAGATCCAGGTCACCCATGCACATGCCCCGTGCCAGGTACTGTTCACAACTGTTCACACGCTAACTTACTCCACCTCAAAACTCCCAGGAATACCTACAAGTCAGCTTCCACTACTCTAATCCCCATTTTACAAAGTGATGAAACTAAGGCACACAGTCCAGTAAGTTGCCCATGGATACACAGTTCCCAAGTAGAAGAATCAAAGTGCAAACTCCAGAACATACACCACTAAGAAGGGGCCACCAGGCAGCTCTCCCCGCCTGAGAATCCCCCTGAAATCCATGGTGAGCCTGCCCAGAGCCCCCACCCCTCCCCAACTCACATGGGCTGCTCTTCCTCTTGCCCCACAACCCCAAATCACTGGCCAAATGGGCTCAGGTGTATCCCTTTGGCCTCCACGCTCAAGCTGTATATGAACAAAAAAATCACAGAAAAAACTCAATGTGTGAGGTCAGTTTATTAACTCTCCTTCTTGGTCCCCAAATTGCCTTTCAGGGTGTTGAGCAGCTGCACACATCACCCCTTCCTCATGAAGTCCTGTTGGCCCTTTACCTCCAGCTGAGTAAGTCAAAGAGGGACATATGATCAAATCAGGCAGTCCACCGGCTGACCTCTGACCTATAGCCTAGAACAAAAAGAGGACCTGGGCCAATCCAATTATCTCTCAGGAATGCAAAAGGAGAAGGAAAAGAACAGGCAATTGACTGCGGAAGGCAAAGCACAGAGGATGCTGTGAGGAACACAAAGGCCACGAGAGGTCTTGATAAACCAAACTTCGATGCAAATTGGTCTATAAACTTCTTAAGTCTCTTTGCCTGTACAGTTCGCCCCTCGCTCTCTGATACTGTGTCCTTATCTGTAGAAGGAACTGATTTTCCCATGGTCTGTATTGCACTGATTACATCTTCATAGTGTCCTTTAGCAAGTGTCTCTGTCCCCCTATAAAGCAGCTGTCATGTCTAGAGCCATGACCAACTCTAGGTTTGCTTTTCATAAATGATGGTATAAATATTTGGAGGTACAGAATCCAGGGCTGTCTCTCCTTTTGCGGTGTTAGCAGCTATTAATGATTTATTGACTAGAAACACTATTTTATTAACAGTTGCAGACTGGTAATATTCTCAAGCTATCATTTCTTTTTCGTTTTTTACTTGGAATACTTCTAAAGGAGACACTTCTCATCAACTGTTTGATTTCATTGCAGTTTATGAGAAAGGCAACACAAATGTTGCATATTTTCTCCTTTATTGGCTAGTTTTCAAAAGAATATATTGAATATTTGCAAACTCCAAAAGTAGGTAAAGCGATTGAGGATTTTTGTAGTGAACTCTTGCAGTGAACTGGTTTAAGGCAGCTATTGGATTTTCTGCCACTCACAACTAAATTTAATCCTAGCTGATACAACACATGTAAAGGAGGAAAAGAGGCAAAAGGCAATGCAATCTTTTCTTCTCTCCACTGAACTATGTGTTCCTTGAACACAGTTTATATCCCAGTCACTCTCATAGCTCCAGAGCCTACAGGGATCTCCAGCTTATAGTATATGCTCAATAAACATTTTCTGCATTAAAGACAAGAACACAACCATTTAAACCTATCAAAAATGAATGAAAATGGATTATATGAGCCTTTACCAGAACTTGTAGGTATTGGTGAGAAATGCTAATTCTACCAGATGGCTGACAGCCCAGGCAGGAAAATGGGCACCTCTAATAGTAATATAATGGTATAGGCCAGGCGCGGTGGCTCACACCTGTAATCCCAGCACTTTAGGAGGCCTAGGTGGGTGGATCACGAGGTCAGGAGATTGAGACCCTCCTGGTTAACATGGTGAAACCCCATCTCTACTAAAAATACAAAAATTAGCCAGGTGTGGTGGCGGGCACCTGCAGTCCCAGCTACTTGGGAGGCTGAGGCAGGAGAATTGCTTGAACCCAGGAGGCAGAGGTTGCGGTGAGCCGAGATTGCGCCACTGCACTCCAGCCTAGGTGACAAAGTGAGACTCCGTCTCAAAAAAAAAAAAAAAAAGGTAATATAATCGTATAAAACTGAATGTACCTGGTTACATGGCTTATAATGTCAAGAATCTGGAAACAATCTAAATGCTGATCAAGGGGAGACTGATTAAAATATGGAATATCCATATAATGGAAATTCGATGTCTCTAAACTAATGAGGCGAATCTATACGTGTAATGATCACGATATATATTTAAGTAAAAATGGCAAGATCTTCAAAATACTACAGGACCCCCCCAAAACAAGCAAAGTCAAAGAAAGTACATGGCAAATTAAATAAGATGGGCAAAATTGGACGACTTTTGGGGTGCTGAGTGATGAGTATGTAGATGTTCATTGTACCAGTCTCTCTGTTCTTGTGTATGTTTGAGAAAATTCTGTAATAAAAATGAAAATAAAAACAAAACCACTTGTTCTGAGCCCTGCTTTTTAGTGTGTTTTTCATTTTGTTTTCATTCTTTATTTAAAATATTTCAAAATTCTTCCCATGTGAAAAATGAAAAGGAGATTAAATCTACATTTAAATGTTTGGATATTCATAGAAGACAGGTCTCTGGAATGCTATGAAATTCCAACGGGAACTGTGATACTGTAAAATACATATTTGGTCTTCAACCTGCTTCCTGACATACAACTCCTGAAACCCTCACCATTTCAAAAGTGTTGTCCTTTTGTATGCTAATGAGCTGACTGAGGGTTAGCATCCTCTAGGTAGCTTCAGGATGAGACTGGTCACCAGACCAAGGCAAGATTAAACAGTTGGGACTTTCAGCCCCCAACCTCTGGAAGGGGAGAAGGGCTGAAGGTTGAGTTGATCACCCTTGACCAACAGTTTAATCAATTATGCCTAAGTAATGAAGTTTCCACAAAAACCCAAAAGGACAGGGTTCAGAGAGCCTCCAGACAAATGAGTGCATGGAGGCTCCTGGAGGATGCCCCAGGGAGGGCATGGAAGCTCGCTTCCCCTTTCCCCATACCTAGCCCCATGCGTTTGTATCCTTTGTAATATCCTTTATAATAAACTGATAAACTTATATGTTTCCCTGAGTCCTGTAAGCTGCTCCAGTAAATTAATGAAACCCAAAGAGGAGTTCTTGGGAACCCCAGCTTGAAGCCAGTCAGCCAGAAGTTCCAGAGGCCCAGACTTGTGACTGGTGTCTGAAAGGGAGACAGTCTTGCGGGATCCAGCCCCTTACTCTGTGGGATCTGACGCTGTTTCCAAGTAGACAGTGCTGAAACTGAATTGCAGGACTCCCAGCTGTGGCCACTGCAGAACTGGCTGCTTGTTGGGTGTGTGGAGAGAAACCCCCCCACGTTTGGTCACAGGTGTCTTCAGTGTTGATTGTTGTTATTGAGTCGGTGAATAGAAAAAAGCACTTTGGGTCATGTGCTTTTTCACTCACAGTAACTGATGAGGAAGAAATGGGATGCCTGCTCCTTGTAGGAATGTTTTACCACATGCCTGTGTAACATATTGATTAATATTACAATTAATAATTAATATTACAATATTAATATAAATAAGAATATTAATTAGATTAAATTATTATTAATTAGAATCTTATTTTATTAATTAATCTAATTAATATTCTTATTAATATTATTAATAATTATTTTTAATAATTATTAATATTAATTAATAAAATATTAATATTAATTAATAAAATAAGATTCTTATTAATATTATTAATAATATTAAAAAGAAAGTATGAGAAAGAGTGACACCAATCACCTTTTGCTCTCTGTCTGGCTAATTCAAAGCCAACCTTTAGGTTCCAGGTCAAAGGTCACCTTCCACCGTGGGGCACAGAACTCAAGCAACATTAATGTCCCTAACAAACCAGTTTGGTCCATTAAGGAGTGGCAGGGGTGGCTGCCTGCCTAAAGGTGTTGAATTTCAAAATCTTTACAACACAACAGTAGCCCCCAAATGTATTTTATAGACCACATCTAGATCTAGGCTCCAGATTGCAATCCCACATAAAAAGGGTTCTACTCCCTGACTACCCACCCAGTGTAGAATTGCTGTTCCCTCTGCTGTGCCCCATGGCCCTTTGATCATACTTCTTTTGACGCACTTATATTGTAACGGACTATAGTTCTTTGAATAATGAACGGTAATCATTGCCAGCCTTTACTGAGGGCTTATCAGTGGGCAGGCAACATTCCAAGAGCTTTATGTCCATGATCTCACTTAGCCCTCACAGCCACCCTCGAAACTAGGTACAATTTTTGAATCTCCGTTTTTCAAATGAGGAAACTGAGCCCCAGAGAGGTTGAATAATTTGTTCAAGTTCATACAGCTAGCAACAGGATGGGCGGACAGAGCTAGGATTGGAACCCAGGCAGTTTGGCTCCACAAACTACCTGCTTGACCAGCATTTTATTTTGAAAGACAGGACTTGTGTCCCAATCCTATTGGGAGATTCAGTGTCTAGCACCTTGGTTTAAATAAAGCAAAATTAATTCAACAATACTTCCTTGGGCAACTACAGAATGCAAAATTTCCTTCTCTCCTTCCATTAAGGCAATACAGAGAGTCGTGTTTATTTGCATCTTACCTTATCCACAAGTTCTTTTCAAGAAAAATGGCTACTGTGCAGATAAACCTTCCTTGAAAACATTAGGCTAAGTGAAAGTAACCAGTCACAAAAGGCCACATATTGTAGGATTTCATTTATATGAAATGTCCAGAATAGACAAGTCCATTGAGACGGAAAGTAGAGTTCTTAGTGCTGGGAAAGGATAGGATATTTGGAAAGTGACTGCTAAAGGCCAAGAGGTTTCTTTTCGGGTGGATGAAAATGTCCTAAAAATTGGTTGTGGTGATGGTTGTACAACTTTAGTAAAGACACTAAAAACCATTAAATTGTATGATTAAATTGTAAAATTATATGGAATGTGAATTACATCTCATAAAGCTGTTTAAAAACAAAACATCTATTGAACTCTCTTTTTCCAAATACATGCTGAAAGCAGGATGAGAAAGAAAATAGATGAAAAATACAAGTAGAAAATAACACAAAGTGACAAATTATATTGCTTAGCTAAGTGGATTATCTAGATAGATGATGAATAGTTTTAGACATCAGTTTCCTGTTGATTTTTCTCATGTTCTCCCTTCCCAACTAGCAACCTGAGAGGATTGGAGATTGATCAACAAATTATGTAAGTTACTAAGTTGTTTAAGAAGATGGCAAACAACAGACAGAATTAAACACCAAGCCACATATACACAAGTGCTCCCTCCATTGGCTCCTTCAGCACTTTTTTACCAGTTCTGGTGACTCAAATCTTTTGAGTTATTTGTAACTTCTCTTAGATGTACATCAAAAACCAGCTCTGAGTTGTGTTTTCATGATGGAGTACAAGACAGATTTTACCCAGTCAACCCTTAACTCTCAACTCAAGAAAGAAAGAATGTGGCAGTGTAGTTATCCAGAAGGGCAGGCAATCCCTTAGGAATTTCTTTCATCTTTGGAACACATTACGTAATTTATTTTGCAAGAGAGTCTCATAGTTAATTCCATTTTTCATTGGCAACTAATAATATGAATTCACACTACCCAAAGTAACTCTGGAGATACACAGCCTGCTGAGACAGGAGGAGTCGAGCAGGCTGTGAAATGTTTTCACGCTTTTAATGCATACAGTGGGTAATGCACATGGAAATGTGTGTGGAGGTTCACAATCACATCCACATAGTTTTCTAGATAGACCCATGAGATTTTCTGTTCCTTCTGTAAAATCCATAAGCCAGCATTTTCCTTCCAACCACAGGTCACCCAGCCCCAAAATGTGCAAATTTTTAAGCGTTCCCCTGGGTCTTATATCTTGGACTCTAGTCCAGTGTTTCTCAATCCTTGCTCTCTGTTTCATTACGATAGCCCCGTGTTCCCAAATGTCACTCCACGAAAGGTACTTCTAAATTACTTGGGAGCTATTTACAAACACCCATTTCCATAAGTCACACACTGGAATGCAGGTTTAATAGATCTGGAGTGAAGTCTTAGAGGCTGTATTTTGTTTGTTTGGTTTGTTAGATTTTGGTTTTTGAGTGTTTTCTTAAATATTTTTAGTGCATCGATGTATTTATCAATTTTAGCTGATAAATAATAATTGTGTGCATTTATGGAGCATAATGTGATGTTTTTATCTATGTAAACATTATAGAAAGATTCAGTCAAGCTAATTAACATATCCTCAGCTCACCAACTTACTTTCTGTGGTGAGAACGTTATAAAATGGGCAAAGGATTTGAACCGATATTTCTCAGAAGAAGAGATACAAACAGCCCACAGGCGTATGAAATAATGCATAACATCTCTAATCATCAGAGGAATACAAATTAAAACCACAGTGAGATATCACCTCACACTTAATGTGTCGGTGAGGATATGGAGAAAAGGGAATCCTTGTACACTGTTGGTGGGAATGTAAGTTAGCACAGCTATTATGAGAAACGGTACAAAAGTTCCTGAAAAAAACGAAAACCAGAACCACCATATCATCCAGCAATTCCACTTCTGGGTATTTATCCATAGGAATTAAAATTCGTATATCGAAGAAATAACCGCATCCCGATGTTCATCACAGCACTATTCACGACAGCCGAGAGATGGAAGCTACTAAGTATCCATCATCAACAGACGAATGGATAAAGAAAACGTGGTACATACACACAACGGAATACTAGCTAGCCTTTAACAAGAAGGAAATCACATCATTTTTCAACAACATGAATGAACCTGGAAGGCATTATGCTAAGTGAAATAAGCCAGATTCGGAAAGACAAACGCTGTGTGGTCTTATTTATAAGTGGAATCTGAAAGCCTTGATCTCGCTGAAACAGAGTAGAAAGCTGGTATCAGAGGCTGGGGTAGGGGCAGCAGGGATGGATAGAGGAAAGAGGCAGGGAAAGGAGAGATGTTGATGGGGACACAATTTCAGTTAGACTGAATTCATTCGTTTTCGTGATCGGTTGCCCTGCATGGCGACCACAGTTAATAATAACGTATTGTACATTTCAAATTTGCTAAAAGAATGGGAAGCTGTATCTTTAACAAAAGTCTGGGAACCGTTGGCCTAGATGACCACAACAGCACCCAATTGTCCTCCTGCTGTAATAGTCTAAATCTATTTTTTTGACTGTTGACAACTTTTTTTTTTTTTTTTTCTGAGATGAGGGTCTCACTCTATCACCCAGGCTGGAGTGCAGTGGTGTGATCACAGCTTACTGCAGCCTCAGATTCTGGGTCTCAAGCGATCCTTCCATTTCAGCTTCCCAAACAGCTGGGACTACAGGTGCACACCATCATGTTTAGCCATTTATTTATTTATTTATTTTTATTTATTTTTTATTGTTTTGGAGAGACAGGAGTCTCAATATTTTGCTCAGGCTGGTTGCACATCTCTGGGCTCAAGTGATCCACCCACCTAGGCCTCCCCAAATGCTGAGATTACAGTATTTCGAGTCACCACACCCGGCCTGCTAACAACTTTTAAGCCTCCCCTTTCCCTAACCCCCTTGTGCCCTATATCTGGGCAAGCTCATGTGAAAGTCTGGATGCTCTTTGTTGGTGCAAGCAGGAAATCCAAACCACACAAGCCCCTGCTCATACTGCTACCACTATTAAAAATTCCAAGCCTTGGCCAGGCGTGGTGACTCATGTCTGTAATCCCAGCAGTTTGGGATACCAAGGTGGGAGGATCGCTTGAACCCAGGAGTTCAAGACCAGCCTGGGCGACATAGTGAGACCTCATCTGTAAAAATAAAAATAAATGAAAATCAAATCCCAAGCCAGTCTTTTTCCTCGCTCTCCCAAGCTGTTTTGAACTAGCCTGGGATGTCTACCCTGTTCTTCCCCAGAAAGCCTCATCATGTAAGTCAGGGGCGTCCAATCTTTTGGCTTCCCTGAGCAACACTAGAAGAATTGTGTTGGGCCACTGATACAATATTCTAACATTGACAACAGCTGATGACCTCAAAAAAAAAAAAAAAAAAAAAAAACTAGCAAAAAAAAATCTCAAAATGTTCTAAGAAAGTTTATAAATTTGTATTGGGCTGTACTCAATGTCATCCTGGGCCACATGCAATCCGCAGGCTGTGGGCTGGACAAGCTTGATGTAAGTAATAAACATGTGCCTGTTCTCTTGGTATGTGTGATGGCATCAATCTTGACATCCAAACTAAATTTGGGGTGGGGATCCACCTTGCTTCTGCAAGGTAACCACAGCATCTGGTCTCTCGCAGTTAAAAGGAATTCTCCACACCACTGCTGGAGTTCTTTCAGAAAACTCCCTTTGCTCAGGTTCCAGATTTGTTTGATGATGTCCCTTGGTTCCCCCCCACCTACACTCCCAGTAGTACTCTGCCCCACTTGACCTTGTCAGCCTCATCTTCCTCCACCGTTCCTCTCACACGCTTCAAGCAGCAACCACACCACGGTGGTGGTGCTATACTTCAAAGCACTGATAAGTTTATTTTCAATGTATTCCCACTGCCTTCTTCTTTCTCACTGAAAAGCTCAAAGAAACCACAAAGAAACCAAAGCACTTCTATAGCTTAAAAAAAAAAAATCTGAAAGCAGACTTCGTTTTTCCTCCCTCTAAGACCAGACAATAGTGGGGCTAGGGAAGTGGAAAGGATCTGGTGGAAGGAAAGTGAGGAGACACAGGAAGAAGGGAAGAGGAGAAAGAGCAGAGCCTCAATCAAGAGGCACTTCCCCGTCCTCCCAGCCCAGCTTCACCTCTGTCAGGCCTTTTCTGATCCTCCCTCTTTGGGGTTCCACTGACATACCACTCACACTTATCTCGTTGTGATATTGTTGGTTGTTCACATGTTTGTTTACTCCAGTGGGTCAATGACTTCTTAAGAGTGGGGAGTGTGTTTTAGTTGCCCCACATGCGAGGCACACAGGGCTGGCAGGCCTCCTGCCATACACTATTAAATTATTAATTTTTAGAAATCCTGTAATTAACTTAAGACGGTGCGATTATATGACACTGCATTTTTAGTAGACGGAGAAGCATTATTTTTCAATGTAAGCATTGTGAATATCGCAGTGAGTTTGGAACCTTGTTTTCTTGTTTCTGCTTTTCACAGTCCTAGGAACTCTGAAGTGACCTGTGGCTCTCTTGATCTCCAACAAGCCCTGTGCATACATCGAAGTCCTATGCAGAAAATGTTCAGGAAATAACCACTGATCATTTGCTACTTCATTGCAAAATTCCTTAAAAATGAACCAATGCCAGAAGCCAGTGGTTTCCTACAGGAAGAGAAACTTGCTACTTCTCCCTGTCTTTTCCAGCCCAAGATGAAAGGGCACCATATGCCCATACTTATCTCATAAAGCAGGTCCCAGCCTCCTGAGCCACGCTGCAGTGATTTCTTCCTAGCGTGTTTCTCCCATGGCTACTGACCACCTATGAGACCCAGGCAGTAAGTATGTCAGTTCCAAGCAGTTTATGGCACAGTAGGAAGTAGGTTCTGCCTTTTACCATGTGTGAGCCTTAGGAAGCTCCCTTTCCTTCTCTAAGAGTTCCATGTCTTCATTATAGAAGGGAAATTATAATAACGTCTGCCCTAGTCACCTTGCAAGAATGCCTTTAGTATTAAACTAGAGAAATAACAGTTGTGGAGAGGTTCATAAACTGTCCAAGGGCCATGCAAAAGCTTTACTCTTAACTTCTCCTTTATAAGTGGATGAGCCTGGCTTGCCAAGGAGAATAGTCCCGTTTGCACGCCAGAAACACTTGACACAGCATATACTCCCTACAATATGATGCTAGAATTAATAATGCATAGAGGTGTAGGCAGGCCCAAGTGTATTCTCTAGTAGGACAGGCTTTTGCAACCTTTTTTATAAAACAATCCATTTTCTGAAAAAAAGAAAATCTCATTCCTTCCTTTAATCTTATTTGAAATTCCAAATAAGTAAAATAATCATAATCATTAAATATCACGATTCCTAGATGACCCCCTACTACTCTGCCTCCCCAGCTGAAAACCACTTAGGGGGTTACTAGCTATCTTGTGTCCAGATGAGGCATTTATAACACAAGCTAATAATACATTATTGCAAATGTATGACGTGTCAGGCCTATTTCTAAACATTTACAAATCCTAACTCAGGAACTAGCAGCACCTGTATGAGATCCGTATTCTTACTTCTCCCATTTTATAGATGAAGGACCTGATGCCCCCTCAAAAGAGGAAAAGTTGGCCGGGCAGGGTGGCTCACGCCTGTAATCCTAACACTTTCAGAGGCCTAGGTGGGAGGATCACCTGAGGTCAGGAGGCTGAGACCAGCCTGGCCAACATGGTGAACGCTCATTTCTACTAAAAATACAAAAATTAGCCGGGCATGGTGGTACACACCTGTAGTCCCGGCTACTCGGGAGGCTGAGGCAGGAGAATTGCTTGAACCCAGGAAGCAGAGGTTGCGGTTAGCAGAGATCACGCCAGTGCACTCCAGCCTGGGCGACAGAGCGAGACTCCGTCTCAAAAAAACAAATTAAAAAAAAGAGGGAAAGTTATTTGCTTAGACACACGGCTAGAGCGTGGCAGAGCCAGGCTTTGAATCCCTAAACTCTGAGTTTAACCCGCTCACTAACATAACACTCATCATTTCAATACGTTTCAATTTGATTTTCATCCAGCAATGGATAAGCCATTTTGGAGCATCTCCAGATTGAACTTCTACCATGTGAAGCCCACCTGGGAACCGGATGCAGCAGCGTTCAGCAGAATAGCTGCGCTGGGAGGCATTGATTCTAGAAGCCCCTGCCTGTACAAACACCATCGCTCTCGTGGAGTCCCTCCTGTGCCACCCCTAACAGCCCTACAAAGTAGGTATTTTTTTAAATCAGTGTTTCCACATGAGGAAGCTGAGCCTAGTGAGACTGTCCCCCAGGTCTTCCCCAGAATCACAGTCTTTTCCCACCTTACTGCACTCCCTTCCCAGACAGAGCCTTTGAGAACCCTGGGGCTGTCCACTCCCGCCACGAATAAACTTGCTTAATGCCGGATGAGAAGCCGCTCTCAACTTGCATTTCCTGGAACAGGCACACATCATTTCTATTTTCCTAATAGCCCAACTCCCTTCTGAGGAATCAACCTCCACCCAGCCTGAAAGCTAAAGAGATTTTTCTAGAAAACATCAAAAACATCCCATGTTTGAAGCATGTATTACATTTCCAAATATGTCTGTGCTACATTTAATGACTGAATTTTTTTCTTCAGCCATGGAGCTACAAGCTGCTGAACATAAAAGAACAAAGACATTCATGGTCTCTGCTGGTTCCAGGCATAGAAAGCCCTAGAAATATGTTAAACCATCAAGAGTATAGGAACCACAGCAACCAAAGAAGAAAACTAAAAATCAGCCTTGTCACTGGGTTTTGTGTCCTTTTGGAAGAGTGTCTAGGTGAAATGAAATCCAAAGAAAGCCTGGTAAGAGACACACCAGGGCAGACCCCCAACCCCTGTTTATGACAAGTGGAAATGACAATGGTGACAGGAAATGCTGCCTCGGCATGAGAAGGATGACATTTACACCCGCAGCTGGGTAGAGGGCACGCAGGACTGGTCCCCACAACTTCCCCTAATTTGGAGGTACACAGGCTGGAGGCTTCCTGATGGAGAAAATCAGAATTATCCATACCAGGCTGGGAGACCAGCCCCATCACCCCAAGAGCAACATCAAAGCAAGGCTTCTCCCGTCTCCACCGTTCTCCACCGTGTAGTGACTTCTCATTAACAATGATGAGGTCAGGCATCTTTACAGCATTGGACTGGCTTCCCCAACCGAAATAGGAACTCTGCTAACCGTATCAAAATATAAGCTCTGTAACATTCAAGTCTGTGTAGTCCTTGCACATTGTTGTGTTCTCACACCTAGAAAAGTGCCTGACACAAAAGAGATACTTGCCATTCTTTTGTTTACTCTCTAAGAAACCAAACAAACAGAGAAGTGAAGACATAAATTTATCCACCCGGCACCTGGGGCATCTGTCACAGAGAAGATGCCAATGAGGACATCAGCTCCTCATACTGGGGCAGCTTCCAGCTCCAGCCTCTGTCCCTCCCTGTGTAACTCTGAAGCTGCTGGGCTGGGAAACCAGCAACCTCTGGGGAGGTTTTAACAGCATCCAAGTAAACAAGGAGAATCGCTTCTGGGGGGACCAGCCGGAGTCAGGTTAGATATGGTTTTTAGTTCAGGATAAACACATGAGGAAGAAAGCATAAAAACTGTGAGACATTCTATATTATATATGTAGAGATGATTGAAAGATGATGGGTAGATAGATAGAATTACATAGATAGAATTCATATATATACACACACATATGTATTTGCATGTATATGTGTACATATATGAAGATATATACGGTACAGAATGCAAGAAATATACAATGTCACCTTCTTCCCCTCAGATCATTTGTTTTGTTTCTGGCCAATGAAAAAATTATATGAAAAAAATGGAAATTCCTTCTCTTTATTTGAATGGTTTCCTATTAAATACAGGATTTGCTACATGGAACTGAAAGGTTAAGCATTAAGGCTCTCAGCTGCAAGAGAGAGTGTTACGAGTTGAATGGCGTCCCCGGAAAAGATGCTGAAGCCCCAACCCCAGGACTTGTGTATGTGACCTTATTTGCAAACAGGGTCTTTACAGAGATCGTTCAGTTAAAATGAGGTCATTGGGATGGATCCTAATCTGGTATGGAGTCAGAAAAGGAGCAAATTTGGACAAAGAGATGTGTACATGGGGAAAATAGCAGGTGAAGACAAAGGCAAAGATTGGGGTGAAGCATCTGCAAGCTAAGGAATGTCAAAAATCACCAACATACCACCAGAAGCGAGGAGAGGGCCATGGAACTGGTTCTCCCTCGCAGCCTTCAGAAGGAACCAATCCTGCCAACACTTTGATCTCAAATTTCCAGAACTATGAAGCAATGAAGTGCTGTTGTTGAAGACACCCAGTTTGCAGTACTTTGTGATAGCAGCCCAAGGAGAATAATACAGATAAGCACTGGCTTAAGCACAGAAAGCAGCAGTATCAGGACTCAGTTCATCTAGGTTTCTCTAAGTTCTGCTTTCCTCAGTCTGGGCTCCATTCCCTGGCAAGCGGTCACTACGTGGTGGAAGTGGTCACTACGTGGTAGCCCCCAGGAGCCCCTTACTTACAACTTTCCAGTTTCAAGTCCTCTCTGGGGAGGGCTTCTCTTCCCAGGAGTTCCACAAAAGACCCGGAATCAAGTTTTAGTGACTTGAATCTTGGGGAACGGGCCAGCCTCCGCCACACCACAGGGTCTGAAAGGGGGATGAAGATTTTTCCCTGTGGAAAACCAGGGTTCTATTACCAAAGAAACAGTGGGTGGAGGCTGAATGCCAAGCATACAAACACACGAATACATTGTATCTGGAATACATTTTAATACAAGAGATCTGTGCATCCATCCAATCATCCATCCAATCAACATCCATCCAATCATCCAATCCATCCAATCAACCAATAAATTTCAGGTATTTATTGAGTGCAGGACATTGTTCTAGATATGTCAGTGAGAAAAATGGACAAAGACCTTTGCCCTCGTGAAGCTTATACTCCAGTGGAAAAAAAAGGACTCAGTGATTGAAGGTCAAGAAAATGACTGTGGCCAATATGCTAACTTGTGGGCTCGGAAGGTCTGTTGAAAGAGTACGTGAACAGAAATGGGATCTAGTGGATCTGCCAATTGAATTCCAGCTACTCTCAGAAGCCCACAGCAGTGGGGAGTGGGGGATTATAGAATTCTCAAGCGCTACATAGCATGGGACTTCAGGGAATAAAGAGGCAGGTGGATCTGCGAGTCCCAGGAAGGCAATAATAACTTCTCTCACACTGGAGAACCTGATACCCAGTGATGTGTCATTCTTAGACAAACACATGGAAAACCAATTTAAAAATTGGCCGGACACAGTGGCTCACACCCACATCTGTAATCCCAACACTTTGGGAGGTCGAGATGGGTGGATCACTTCAGCTCAGGTGTTCGAGACCAGCCTGAGCAACATGGCAAAACCCCGTAGCCACAAAAAATACAAAAATTAGCCAGGCGCAGTGACACGTGCCTGTGGTCCCAGCTACTCCAGAGGCTAAGGTGGGAAGATCGGCTTGAGCCTGGAAGGCAAAGGTTGCAGTGAGTCAAGAGCCGTCACTACACTCCAGCGTGGGTGACAGAGTGAGACCCTGTCTCTAAAAATATATAAATGAACATGTATGAACCCTATTACAATGGTCCTTTTATATAATTAAAACTGCATGCTCCTGGCTGGCGCGGTGGCTCACACCTGTAATCCCAGCACTTTGGGAGGCCGAGGCAGGCAGATCACGAGGTCAGGAGATCGAGACCATCCTGGCTAACACGGTGAAACCCTGTCTCTACTAAACATACAAAAAATTAACCAGGCGTGGTAGTGGGCGCCTATAATCCCAGCTGCTCAGGAGGCTGAGGTAGGAGAATGGCGTGAACCCGGGAGGCAGAGGTTGCAGTGAGCTGAGATCGCGCCACTGCACTCCAGCCTGGGTGACAGAGTAAGACTCTGTCTCAAAAACAAAAACAAACAAACAAAAAAACTGTGTGCTCCTTAAGTACTGTTTTTCTATTCCTTCAGGGAACTCCTCGCCAGGCTACCCCAGCATCAAGAGAATTGTGCTTATTCTAAGGACAAAAGAGAAGGACATGAAGTCACCATATTTTGCTATCAGGTTTCTTCAACAGTCAAGTGTGTTTAAATCCAAAACGCTCCCTCCCTGGATGAGATCACGGATGGAGTGAGCACTTGCAGCTGAGTTGGTGAGCTTTCAGAAAAAGAGAGTCCTAAAATAACAGCTTCCTGAATTCTGCAGCTCCCTCTGAAAGTCTGAATTACCTTGCTTCGTGAGCAAATAATGCAATCTCTTTGCTTTAATTCAAGGGTAAAGACCTTTGATGGAGGCCTTAGTGCATATTTATCATCTTCAAAATCATCAGTGACTTTTTATTCATTTATTTATTCACTCATCAACAAATACCTTTTTTCAGCATGGTGTTGAGGCTTGAAAGGCAAAACCATACCCAGTCCCACCCTCGAGGTCACTAAGGCCTTACCTAGCCTGCAGTTTGCACAGCTGTCAATCAGTCTCACAGATAAACATGTGATTTCGAGTCACATGGGAGCCTAAATATGGAGATTTGGCCCAATCAGGGGAAGTCACAGAAGACTTCTCTAAAAAAGTGATAACTGAACTGAAATTTAAAGGATTGAGTGGAAAGTATCAGGTGAAGAGAAGAAATAAGAACATTTCCAGGACAAGAAACAGAATGTACAAAGGTCTGGAGTGAAAGAGAGCAAGACTCAGCAAGTCTGAAATGCACAAGAGGAGTGTGGTGGGAAATGAGCCTGGGAAAAACCATGAGGAAAAGTCACATGAGGAAGCCTTGTCCTCATCCTAAGGGCATTAGGAAGGCATTAAGCATTTTGAGCAGTCAGTGATGCGCTCAGATTTGTGTTTTGAACCCACAATGGATGCCACACAGTGGATACAACACGGTCAAGAGTGGCAGCAGGCAGAACATTCAAGAGTTTCTTGCAGCAGCCCGTGTGATGGCTGATGAACTAGAAGGGTGGGGGAAAATATAAAGAGAAAGGGATGAATTCCAGAATTGTCTAGGAGGTCAAAGTGGTAGATCTTGCCTTATTAGATGCAGACTTGAATATGAGGAAGATATCAAAGTTAACTCCTGGGTTTCTGTCTTCCATATTTGTATACTTGGTGGAACCATTGACTGAGGTAAGACAGACTGAAAGAAGAGCAGTTTGGAGAATTTGGTCGGTGAGTCTGATTTTTTTAATTAATAGACTAATTTGTGCAGAAGTCTTAGTTTTATAGAAAATTTGAGAAGTACGTAGTGTTCCCATATACCTTATCTCCCAGAGTTTTTTGTGTTTGATATCTGCCATTAGTGTGGCACATTTGTTGTAATTGATGAATCAATACTGGTATGTTATTATTAACTAAGATTCCTGGTATGTTGTTATTAACTAAGGTTCATAGTTTACATTGGGGTTCACTCTACGTTGTACAGTTCTACGGGTTCTCACAAATGCATAATGTCTGGTATCCACTATTGTGCAAAGTATCACACAACATCATTTCACTGCCCTAAAAACACTCTATTCTTCATCTATTCATCCCTCCCTCCCTCACCCCCTTGACAACCACTTATCTCTTTTGTCTCTACAGTTTCTTTTCCAGAATGTCATATGGTTGGAATCATATCAATAAGTAGCCTTTTTAGACTGGCTTCCTTCACTCAGAGATATGCACTTAAGGTCCCATCATATCTTTTTGTGGCTTAATAGCTCATTTCCTTTTATTGCTGAATAGTATTCCGTTGTATGTATATACAAGTGTTTGCTTATCCATTCACTTACTGAAGGATATGTTGACTGCTTCCAATTCTTGGCAATTATGAGTCAACTGTTACGAATATTCATATGCTGAATTTTATGTGGACATAAGCTTTCAACTCATTTGGATAAATACCAAGAAATAAGAATAATAAGTATTGCTGGATCATGTGGTAAGAAACTGATTAGTTGTGTAAACTATCTTCCAAAGTGGCCATACCATCTTGCATTCCCACCAGCAATGGAGAGTTCCTATTGTTTCTCATCATCCTCACCAGCATTTGATGTTGTCAGTGTTTTGCGCTGTTGCCATTCTAATAGGTATGTGATAGAAGCTCCTGGTTGCTTTAATTTGCAAATTCCCTGATGGCATATGTTTCTGAGCATCTCTCCAAATGTGGATCTGCCATCTGTATATCTCCACTGGTGAGGTGTCTGTTATTTTGCTGACTTTTCATTGGCCTGTTTGTTTTCTTATTTTTCAGTGTTAAGAGTTCTTTGTATATGTTGGATATAAATTCTTTATCAAATATCATTTTTGCAAATATTTTCTCCCAATCTGTGGCTTGTCTTTTCACTCTTTTAGCATGTCTTTTGCAAAACAGAAGCTGGTGAGTTTTATTTTGACATTGTTAACCTTGAAGGGTCTTTGTGGCATCAAGGGGAAATGTCAACTAGGTGGCACAGGACAGGAAGGAGCATGGTAAGTTCCAGGAACTCAAAGAGTATGTGGCTGGAGCAAAGAGACAGTATGACATAGGCCAGTCTATGCAGGGGCCTGCAGACTGTGGTGAGGAGTTTGGTCTTCGCCCCACTGAAGAATTAATTCCTGAAATTCTGGTGGATCATCTTTGAAATTAAGCCTTTCAAGTTATTCTGACAGAGAGTAAATATCATAGCCAAATCCCTTTCTTGAAGGCAGTGAGGAGCAATTTGCGTCTAGGGGTTTAATCCAGTGCTTCAGGTTGAGCATATGTTTACTCAATATTTATTGAATAAATGATTTAAATGTCTAATATGTTATGTGGTGACGTTTATATAAATGTCCATGTGATAAATTAATTCATTGATTCATTCATATCTTTTGAGTGACTATTATGTGCCAGGCACCATACTAGTAGCTAGAAATAAAACATATAATGTGATCCTGGCTGTTATGGAGTTTATATTCCAGCAAGGGGAAACAGTTGATAAAATACAAACCTAAAATGTAAATTATATAGGATATTAAAGGTACGCTCTAAGAAAAAAGAAAATGTAAAGCAACTTCAGGGAAGTGTCCAGTTTGTGATGTTTGGTAGGCAAAATATAGCATGCTTCATTAAAAAGGAACAGTGAAATAAATCTTTCTAAAAAATGAGCTGGAATAGCCATATGGGTATCAGAGAGAAGAGTGTTCCAGGCAGAGAGAACAGCTTGTGCAAAGGCCTTGAGACGGAGAAGTGCCTGGAAAGTTCAAGGAATAGCAAGGAGGCCAAGCAGCTGAAACAGAGAAAGCAAGGAGGGAAAAGAGTGAGAGGTGAGGCCCAAGGTCACAGGAAGCCAACTCACATAGAGTTTTACAGGCCAATGTGTGGACTTGCACTCAACTTGAACGATATGGGGAATTGTTGCAGAGTTTTGAGCAGAGGAGCGGCATGACCTGACTTGCATTTTTAAAGGGTTTCTTTGGTCCCTTGCGAAGGACGAAGGAAGAAGATCATTTAAGAATATTTGCACTGATTCAAGCAAGGGATGATAATGGTTCTGTTCTAGATATGTTGAAGATGAGACTGACAAATTTCTGGATGAATTGGATGTGGGATGTGAGAGAGAGAGGAATCAAAGATGACTGCAATGTTTTCGGCCTGAGTAACTGGAAGGGTTGACTTGAAATCAATGGAAACAAGAAAGGATGCAGGGAGAGCAGATTTGGGGTGGGATTGGATTAGGAGTTCCATTTGGAATGCATCAAATGTGAGGTGAAGCAGTTCAGGAAATGCCACTCTGAAAGCTGATGCTTTGGTGTGCTGATTACTTTGAACTGGGGGCATTTGGGGAGCAGCAGATGCAGGCAGAGGCTTTCTCTGAGCTCCCCTTATCTGCCTAAGGATAGATCCTCCAAAAGGAATTCAATTGTCATGAATTCCTTCCCCAGGAATCTCATCAACCAGGGAAGAACAAAGGAAAGGAGATAAGATTGACACCAGCACTGACAGACCATCACTTACTCTTCTGAGGGCTCCTCCCAGGCAACGTTTATTACCTGAGAGACGTTTAACAAGACCATCTTTATTTGCCATACATTTCCACCCCTCACCCTCCCATAACTTGTTCTGCCACCGCCCCCCAGAAGTCCCAAGTCCCTATTCCTTTCTGTAGCGGAGGATGCTATACAAGCTTCAATCACTTCACCTCTCAAGTCACATATTTTGTAGGGCTCCCATGTGTACATAATTAAACGTGGTTTTTCTCCTGCTATTCTGTCTTATGTCAGTTTAATTCATAGCCCAGCCAAGGAGCCTAGAAAAGTAGTGTCTACCAGAGATTTGGTGAGTAGAGAGGTCAAGCAAGAAGAAGTAAGCAGCTAAGGACATATGGGTGGCAGAGATGAAGTTGTGAGTCATTCATATACAGAAGTGTCTTCATCTCCTATAACAAAACACCACAGCCCAGGAGATTTATAAATAACAGACATACATTTCCCACAGTTCTAGAAGCTGGAAGTCTGAGATCAGGGTGCCAGTGTGATTCTGATGAGAGCTCTTTTCCAGGCTACAGATTACTGACTTCTTGTTGCAGAAAGTGGGCAAGAGAGCTCTCTGGGGTCCCTCTCATAAGGGCACTAATCCCATTCATGAGGGTGCTATCCTTATGAGCTAATCACCTCCCAAAGGCCCCAGCTCCTGATGAGGAATTCAACATACAGATTTAGGAGGAACACTAGTGATACAGCTCCGATGAGTGGAGGAACACCAGAGCTCTTGTCTCACGTTGAATTAGATAAAACAGCACAGACACACGTGGAGTGGTTTTCAGGAGCAGAGAGTTTAACAGGCAAGAAAGAAGGGAGAAGGCAGAGGAAGAGGCTCCCCTGTACAGAGACAGAGGGAGGGGGGTCAAAACCGAAAGAGGAGACCCCAAGTGCCACGGATACCAGCCAGTTTTATGAGAAGGCTGGAGGAGGTGGGGCTGATTTGCACAGGGCTCAGGGGATTGGTTTGACCAGGCATGTCATTCACGGAGCCCAATGAAAAAGCTGGCCCTCCCACCCTAGCCTTTTAATATGCAAATACAGGGCTCCATGATGTTCTACACACGTGGGGATATGTGGGGGCAGCCATGCTGCTAGGCACATGCTGGGGCAAGGGCAAGAGGACAAGCGTGGGAATTGCCATGTTTGGGTGCACCCAGCTTCTAATGACTGGCATTTGCCTATCAGAGGTTGCTGACCCAGGTCTAAGAGCCAATACTTTTCTGCTAGACAAGAAATGCTTCTGGAGCTGCTTTAAAAATGAAAATTTTCCGAAGACCCCTTTTCCTCTCTATCTGCCTAAAATAATTTTTTTTTTTTTTTTTTTTTGATGCAGTCTCACTCTGTCGCCCAGGCTGGAGTGCAGTGACACGATCTTGACTCACTACTAATTTTTAGTATTTTTAGTACAGACGGGGTTTCACCGTGTTAACCAGGATGGTCTCAATCTCCTGATCTCGTGATCTGCCTGCCTTAGCCTCCCAAAGTGTTGGGATTACAGGCGTGAGCCACCGTGCCCGGCCTTTTTTTTTTTTTTTTTTTTTTTTGAGACTAAGTCTCACTCTGTGCCCAGGCTAGAGTGGTGCAATCTTGGCTCACTGAAACCTCCACCTCCTGGGTTCAAGCAATTCTCCTGCCTCAGCCTCCCAAGTAGCTGGGATTACAGGCACCCACGACTATACCTGGTTAATTTTTTTGTACTTTTAGTAGAGACAGGGTTTCACCATGTTGGCCAGGCTGGTTTCTAACTCCTAACCTCAAGTGATCCGCCCGCTTCGGCCTCTCAAAGTGCTAGGATTACAGGCGTGAGCCGCTGCGCTCGGCCCTAAAATAATGTCTTAATAACTCCTACCACACTAGCATTCAGTCCATTGCAAGAAGATATGTAAAACTTAGAGACTGGGTGAGGTCATCTAGGAAGTATATATAGATAGAGAAGAGAAACCAGGTCTGAGTCCTGGGGTGCTCCAACATGACACTATTTACCACCTCCACTGCTATTATCCAGGCCCAAAACATCCTCAGCTACATTTCAGCAGCCTCCTAACCAGCCTCCCTAGTTCCACACTTGCCAATCTCCATTTTTCTCCACACAGCAGGCATAGCAGTCCCATCAAAATCAGATCCCACCACTCCTCCGTTCAAACCCTACAAGGGGCATGCAGATGTGGTACATCCATATAATAAGATCATATTTGTCAATAAAAGACCCTATATCCTGTGGTCCATTTACATGATATGACCAGCATAAGCAAATCTGCAGACAGAAAGTAGTCAAGGGTTAGGGGAGAGAGGAATAGGTGTCACTATTAATAGGGATGAAGTTTCTGAATTTACATAACGTTGATGTTTACGTAACTCTATGAATATACTAACCACCACTGAATGGTACACTGTGCATGAGTGAACTTATGGTACATGAATTCTATCTCCCCGCCAGTAGATTCCTGAAACTGTGGATAGCACTGAACCTGATTGCCATTAGTCAGAAAGTAGAACATGTTTCTGTTCATGTCTTCTACCCACAGATATACCGCCTTTTCCATCTTAACTAAGCACTTATCATATACCATGACCAGACTGTTGCAGTTTGAGTTGCGATAGCAAAACTAGTAGGAATTTATTTTTCCTGATTCACAATTTCACAGTTTCAGAGATAGAAGGTTCGTTGTTTTCTTTGTTTTGTTTTGTTTGAGACAGAGTCTCGCTCTGTCACCCAGGCTGGAGTGCAATGGTGTGATCTCGGCTTACTACAACCTCCGTCTCCCGGGTTCAAGTGATTCTCCTACCTCAGCCTCCCAAGTAGTTGGGATTATAGGCACACACCACCATGCCCAGCTAATTTTTGTATTTTTAGTAGAGACGGGGTTTCACCATGTTGGCCAGGATGGTCTCAATCTCTTGACCTCATGATCCGCCCACCTCGGCCTCCCAAAGTGCTGGGATTACAGGCTTGAAGAAGATTCGTTCTTACTGTAGATCTTAGCAACCTCAGCAGATGATTTTTTTCTCTCTTTATTAAGTTGACAACTTTCAACTTTTCACTTGAAGGAAGCACTTTATGGCTTCTTTTTGGCATATCTGAATTACCAGCACTGCTACTCTTGCACCATGGGACCATAACTAAGTAAAATAAGGGTTCCTTGAACACATGCACTGCGATGCCACCACAGTGGATTTGATAACTGAGTCAGCTACTAAGTGGCTAAAAGGTGCAATTTAAAATATGAGTTATTTCTGGAATTTTCCATTTTATATTTTTGGACCACATTTGATGGCTTGTAACTCAAACTATGGAAAGCAAAATTGTCAATAAGGGGAGGGACCACTGCAGAACTATTTTAAAACTCTGCCCTGGCTCCCCCTACCATTCAGACAGAAGCCTCATCATTCAAAGCCTCACATCCTACCGACGCTGTCTTCCCAATCTCTGATCTTCACTTCTCCTACTCTCCCCCTCCTGGCTCCTCCTGCCCCAGCCACCATAGCCTCCCTGTTGTGCCTCAAACATGCACACTCCAGACTCAACTCTTTGCACCTGCTCCTCCTTCTCCCTCCATTTATCTATGTCATTACTATGACATATGTCACTACTTTACCTCTCTCAAGTCATCATCCAAACATCACCCTGTCACTTGCCAAAGTGGCCCTCCTGGCAGCCCACACCTGCCCATGGCGGTGGTATACACTCCCCAATCATTTGCTTGCTTCATATTTCTTCGTTATCCTTCTCATTATTCAGGCCACTAGATGAGTATTCATTTTGTCTATTACCTGCAACCCCAACTAGAAGGTAACTTGCACAAGGCTGGGAATTTTCATGGGGTGTGTTCATTGTTGAATCCACAGGACCTAGAACAGAGGCCAGCACCCAGAAGGCAATCAATAGACATTTACCTTCAGTGGGTATGTGGTTATTTCTGTGCACTGCCTCAAAATCCTGGCCTCAAGCCATCCTCCTGCCTCAGTCTCCCAAAGCACTGACATTACAAGAGTGAACCACTACAGAGGACCTGGTATTTGGAATTAACCTGGCCTGGCTATGATGGTGTCATATTGAGTCTGGCATCTTCTATTAACTTACTGGTTGGCAAAGGAGCTGTTTGGAAAATGAAAACTGCCTTCTCTGTGGGAAGAGAGTCCATCTGCTGTGGGGGTTGTGGGGAGTGGAAAGCACCCCAGATTGAGAGTCAGGAAACTTACATTTGAGTTTTAACAATGTCACTAGCATTATAAAGGTTTAGGTCAATCACCTAACTCTTCCAAAACTCTAGTTCCTCAATTCTAAAGTGGAAGAATTGTAGGGATCCTTCACAGCTCTAAGACTAAAGATCGACTTAAAAAGAATAACCCTTAGGATATCTATTTGCAAAGAACCATCTTTCTTTTTTCTTTTTTTTTCTTTTTTTTTTTTTTTTTGAGACAGAGTCTTGCTCTATGGCCAGGCTGGAGTGCAGTGGCACAATCTCAGCTCACTGCAAGCTCTGCCTCACAGGTTCATGCCATTCTCCTGCCTCAGCCTCCTGAGTAGCTGGGACTATAGGCGCCCGCCATCACGCCCAGCTAATTTTTGTATTTTTAGTAGAGACAGGGTTTCACCATGTTGGCCAGGATGATGGCGATCTCTTGACCTCATGATCCACCCACCTCAGTCTCCCAAAGTGCTGGGATTACAGGCATCAGCCACTGTGCCCGGCCTGCAGAGAACTATCTTTCAAAACGTTCTAGTGCATATAGTACAATCTCACACAGGAAGGCTCCGTGGTCTCCACCACCAGCCAGCAACGTCAGAGGGGATTGTTCATGCCCTTGCTAGTGTCTTCCAAGATGATCCTTTGAGAGGTTTGTAGTAAGTTTGTAGAATACTGGTGAGTTGAGTCAGGGACAGCTTGAGTGTGATTCGCACCCCCCAAAACCACCTCCCTATGGGAAAACCATATCCACAGAGCACATTCATAAGGCTGATTTAGAATACTTGGTGGTTGTGCCTCATCAGTTACCCTCTTTCTGTCCAGGCCTCTTATTCTGACGTAGTGGAAAATAAGGTTGTTACAGCAATGGCTCCATTTGTCCTGTGGGCAAGAAACTCAGGGGGAGAATTAGTCAATTCTTCCTGGACATTCGGGAGCTTCTGGGTGGAGGGAAGACAGCAAAGCAGAAACAAACAGAAATCCTAGAGAGGCAGTCATCTGAGCATTCGTCACAGGGGCAATCCTAGGATCCACCCTCAGGAGCCGTGAAAGGCCCATTGATCTGGCTGGGACAGGGAGTGGTCCTGAGCTGGTGACATCTTAGGCGAGGAAAGGCGCAGATGTCTGTGCTGGCTGTGATAAGAGGCTTCTCAGGAAATCTGAGTCACCTCAGGCTGGCTCTTCGAAGCATAGAGGCCCTGCAAGCACCACGGCCTGGAGGCAAAGCTTCCTGCTAGCCCGGGGACCCTGGGACTTTGCATTTCCTGTTGGTGTCCTTTGACCTGGGCAGCCGCCACCCCTGGGAAGTTTTCCAACACCCTCAGCCATGCGTTTGGAACCTGGTGTTCACAGCTCTTTGTCTCTACTCATCTCGCTTTTGTTTCCTCTGGAATGTTCCAAGCCCCCTGCATCACCCCATGCCAGGAATCTGACATCCCAGGGTGGAAGCCGGTTTCATGTTACTCACCCCACCCTGTAATTTCCTGATGGAGGATCCGGAGACCTGAACTCTGGTCCAGGTCTACAGACAACTCATAATGATAGTTGAGGCCCCTGTCTAGGCCTTACTGTTCTCATACTCCTAACTGGGGATGGGGGCAGGATGGGAAACCTTTGGAGAAACAGACGTTTTAAAACTGGAATGATGCTAGACGTTTATTTGCTACTACCTGCTGGCTGCTGCCTGTCATTTCATCATTACATAGAAAAGAAATGCTCCAACCTTTTCTCATGCATTTACTCCTTGGTATAAGGGAAGGATCCAAGAGATTTCTTATGGAAGCAAAAATAAAAGTAAATTATGCAAAGATACTGGTTCCCTTCAGGGGCTGGAGTAAGACTAGTGAGAGCTGTGGAAAGGGAAGAAGCACAGAGAGAAGATTCCACTTCACGCATATTTTTTAGGGTTTGGCCTAAATAAAAGGACTTTCAGAGATTATAAGAGAATATTTGTGTTTAAAAATAACATTTTAGATAAATGTAACAGAGTTAATTGAGCAAAAAAATATTCAAGAATTAGACAGACTCAGGCCCTCGCAGTGACTCTGGCGCATGGTCAGAGAGGATTTACAGACAGAAAAAGAAAGTGACCTACAGGAAACGGAAGTGAGGTACAGAAACAGCTGGGCTGCTTACAGCTCCGTGTTTGCCTGATTTGAACAGAGTTTGAGCAGTTGATCGCCTGTGATTGGCCGACACTCAGCTGCTGTGATCGGCTGACACTGGGCTACTTGCTACAAGCCTCGGTTACAATCTCTGCACATATCCAGTAAGGTTACCATCTGCACAGCGGAACGTTTAGGTGGAACTTAAAATATGTAAGGAGGCAGCTTGGGCTAAACTTGTTAACATTTGCTAGAGCAAAAAAAAAAAAAAAAAGCATCTGGGAGTCAACCAATCCATCTTTGATTTCTCAACTATGGAGACCACCACCTTGAGCATCTTCTCTAAGGTCCTGTAGCCAGGAGTAATGCCTGGCATCTTGACTTTACAGTCCGTGACATTGGACAAGCCTCTCAACCTCTCAGGTCTTTATTTCCTCAATTGTCAAAGAAGGATGACGGTAGGATTGTGGGGAATTAATGAGTATATTTACTCAACTTTGAGACAGTAGGTGTGCAATAGATGTTATCATCACCATCATCATCATAATCCCGCTATCGCTACAGCTGCTGTTTCTGCCACCCAGGTCTCCCAGCAGCAGGTCGTCCCCTAGAACCACACCCAAACCATCCTCCTAATCAATGCTGTACATCCTTCAGTAAAACTTTTCACAAATGGACACAAAATGAAACAGTTCTTAAATGAGACTACTTCTATTTTTCACATCCCCATTTCCCCAAGACGTACCTGTGCTCCAGATAGAAAACCATCAATTACAATCCTGCTCCTTCTGGGGCAGGGCAATGGGGAGTCACCCAAAGGAGAAACGATGCTCAAGCCCCCCACAGAAGGACTCCCAAACTTCCAAAGAGAGATGGACGTGAACGTGGGTGGAGTCCTGGGCTGATCAGACAGCAAGCAGGGCCAAAGGACATGAAGACAGGTGTGTTCTTGGAGACTTGTCACAGGAAGGAGCAGACTACCTCCCCCCTGCCCCCCAGTCCAAGCCTGGTTCTAGGTTAGAAGCTAATCAGCTGGAAGAGGAACAGCTGCGGACCAGAAAGCACAGCCTTGTGCCCTCCCAGAGAGCAAGGCATGGCGTGCACAGCCTGCCCCAGGCTGCTGCCAGGGTCACCGCGGGGGGTCAGCTTCCATTGCTGAGCTGTGCTACGCCCTGGGAGCACCAGTCTTTGTCAAAAGAATGGATTTGTGCAGCTAAACCCCACAGGGGCTGGCCATTGTGGACCTGTCTGTCTGCATTTCAACTCTGGGCTTCACTCTTTGGTGAAAGTGAATCTCCAGTGGCACAGGCAGCCGGAACAGAAACACCACACAGTCTCACCCTGTCATGCCAAGAGCTTCGTCTGCTTTGGGACAGAGCCCTGTGCTGGGAGCATTGGAGAGACTCACAGGGATCTGGAAACCTGCTGCTGCCCTCAAGGAGCCTACTGTGTAGCCTAGAGAAGGAACTCACAGGCATTTGCAATACTGTCTATCTTGGGGTCTGTCATTCTCATCGAAATTAATGTTAACAGCACTAACTGAGCCTTTCTTACATGGGTGTGGAAACCACCAATATACCTGCTATTAGGAGGTGGGCCTTCAGGAGGTCATTAGGTCATGAGGCTGGAGCCTGATGAAGGGGATTAGTGCCCTTACAAGGAGATGAAGAGACCAGAGCAAGTGGCTTGCTCAGTCCCCTTCTCTCCCTCTCTCCCTCTCTCTTCTACTCTCCTTCTCTCTCTCTCCTACTCCTCCCTTTCTCCCTCACCCACCCCCTCTCTTCCTCTTTTTCTTCCTCTCTCCCTCCCTCTCTCTTTCTCCCTGTCTCCCTCTCTCTCTTCCTCTTTTCCTCCCTCCCTTCCTCTGTCTCTCCCTCATTTCTCCCTTCCTCTCTCTCCCCCTCTTCTTTTCCTTTCTGTCTCTCCCTCCCTCCCTCACTTTCTCTCTCTCCCTCCCTCCCTTCCTTTCTCACTCCCTCCTCTCTCCCTTCCTCTCTCTCCCCTTCTCTTTCCCTCCCTCTCTCTCTCCTTCTCTTTCCCTCCCTCTCTTTCTCCCTCCCTCCCTTCCTCACTCCCTCCTCTCTCCCTTCCTCTCTCTCTTCCTCTCTCTCCCCTTCTTTTTCCCTCTCTCTCTCCCTCCCTCCCTTCCTTTCTCACTCCCTCCTCTCTCCCTCCCTCTTCTCTCTCTCCCTCCCTTCCTCTCTCTCTCTCCCTCTGCAGATGCCTGACCATCTGCAAGCCAGGCAGAGGGCCTTCACTAGACACAGATCTCTGCCTTCCCATCTTTCAGAAATGCAAGAAATGAATGTCTGTTGTTTAAGCCACACAGTCTATGGCATCCTGTTACGGGAGCCCACACTGGGCAAGATAGTGTTATCCAAAGAAAAGGTAACAAGTCCAATTATTCAGTATATTTTCACATATTTGAAAGGTGGACGCAAACAGTGTGTTCCCAGTAGTTCTTTTTTTTTGGAGACTGAGTCTCGCTCTGATGCCCAGGTTGGAGTGCGGTGGCGCAATCTCGGCTCACTGCAAGCTCTGCCTCCCGGGTTTGCACCGTTTTCCTGCCTCAGCCTCCCGAGTAGCTGGGACTACGGGCGCCCACCACCACACCTGGCTAATTTTTTTGTATTTTTAGTAGAGACGGGGTTTCACCGTGTTAGCCAGGATGGTCTCGATCTCCTGGCCTTGTGATCCGCCCACCTTGGCCTCCCAAAGTGCTGGGATTACAGGCGTGAGCCACCATGCCCGGCTGTTCCCAGTAGTTCTTACAAGCTAACTTGTTACATCTAAAGCCTCGGCACAAGTTATACAAACTGCATTATTATTCACCTTGGCCAGCATTCATCTGATAAGGTATAATTTCTCAACCACCATTTTCTCCTGATTTGCATGTTATTGCTTATATTATTTAAATTTTCTTTTGTTATTATTACTTACTGTTGTCTCATGGGATAGCCTCAAATCACAAAATGAATGGGTTTAAAAATGTTTTATTTTAAACATCACTAAAAAATAGTGATGAAAGCAGTGACAGAGTATATACTCAGAATACCACAATAAATATAATAGAAATATAAGCTACATATTTGAATAACATAATAATCATTATGGTACATATGACCTCCACGGGAACACAGATTGAGAATTTATGTGTCCTGGAATTTCCTACACACTGCCAAAAACAATTGTATAGGAATGGGCCAGGCACAGTGGCTCATGCCTGTAATCCCAGCACTTTGGGAGTCCGAGGCGGGTGGATCACAAGGTCAGGAGATCGAGACCATCCTGGCTAACATGGTGAAACCCCATCTCTACTAAAAATACAAAAAATTAGCCGGGCGTGGTGGCAGACACCTGTAATCTCAGCTACATGGGAGGCTGAGGCAGGAGAATGGCATGAACCTGGGAGGCAGAGCTTTCAGTGAGAGGAGATTGTGCCACTGCACTCCAGCCTGGGCAACACAGCAAGACTCTGTCTCAAAAAACTAAATAAATAATTGTATAGGAATTATGACAATTTATCTCTTATGATTGAATATCATTGGAACAATGATCCACTCCTATCTCCAGTGGATTGTTAGTTTAAAAATTCCATTAAAAAACTCCCTGGGAAGTCAATTAATTTTCTATAGAACAGGTGCAAAATAATACTTACCAGGAAAAAAAGCTCGTTAATTTGGTCACTGAAAGAAGAGACCAAAATATAGACATATCTTCTAAATTATACCCAAGTAGCAAAAACAGTTCACACTTGTTTCTAAAATGCCAGAAAAAGAGACTCCATGATAAATGTTGAGCTTAGCATAAAGCAGGTGGCTTTTATTCTAATTTATTAACAGGCAAATTCCTTTACCAGATGATATTGTTGGACACTATAATATCAGTCTAAGAGCACTTACTACTGACAGTGACCACAGATATTTTCATTTGTAATTTGTCTAAGCCCGTGCTTCTCAACAGGGGTCAATTTTGCCCCCCTGGGGACATTTGGCTAAATCTAGAAATATTTTTCATTGTTATAGCTAAAGAGGAAGAGGGACAAGAGAGTGCTGCTGGTGTCTATGTGTCAAAGCCAGGAAATCTGCTAAAATCCTAGAGTGAAAAAGCCAACCGCCACAAAGAATTTTCTGACCCAAAATGTCAGTGGCGCTGAAGTTGAGAAACTCTGATCTCAACCACCAATACACAGAATATGAATCAGCTGTGTGAAGAGAGATGGGGGGGTAAAGGAGAGGAGGAGGGAAAATGATAAACGAAGGGCTTGAAGACCTTTTTTTTCTTTTAAAATTGATGCTGTAGAAGAAGAGAGGTTGTTGTAGCTAAGATAATGATTACTGTCTGATTCATGAAGCTCAGAAAGCACCTTGCCCTCCATAAGATGAAGAGCCAGATATTGGTGCAGCCTGCTTGATTAGCAGAGGTCAGCCCAACAACTGACTGTCGAAATAAATCATGAACACCGGGAATACGGTCACATTGTGGTCACTGAAAGTTCATCTTTTAAATTTCTCTTGTGAAGAAATGAGCCCAAGTTCACGATTCTCCTTTCCCACTCTGAGGAATGCAGTTACTCAAAGGGAAAAGTACTCACATGGGGTTTGAAAAGAGAACTCAAGTTCAATTTTTTTCTTGATGAAAGTTATGTCAGGAAAGGCCATTTTTACCATTTCAAGATAGCTTAACGTGGGTGATATATCACACTGATATTTTATTTTATTTTATTTTATTTTTTGAGATGGAGTCTCGCTCTGTCCCCCAGGCTGGAGTGTGGTGGCGCAATCTCGGCTCACTGCGAGCTCCGCCTCCCGGGTTCACGCCATTCTCCTGCCTCAGCCTCCCGAGTAGCTGGGACGACAGGTGCACGCTACCACGATCGGCTAATTTTTGTATTTTTAGTAGAGATGGGGTTTCACCGTGGTCTCGATCTCCTGACCTTGTGATCCCCCTGCCTCGGCCTCCCAAAGTGCTGGGATTACAGGCGTGAGCCACCGCGCCCGGCCCACACTGATATTTTGAAGATGGATTTTTCAAGGCAAAAGCAACATTCCCACTGGGAGGGAATAGACTTCAGAGGTGGGCTTGCTGTCTTTTGGGGCCTCTCTTATCCACCTCCCAACCTCGTGCTTTGGAGTTAAGCCTGTGAGAGAGGGCAGTGGGTGGGGGCCTTCTAACAAAGCTTAACTGTGTTAAAATAATTAACTGGGAGGCCGAGGCAGCTGCAGCATCTTGGGTTCCTAATTAAGCAAATCAGAACCCAACTGAATGCAAGCAGTGAAACACAATGTAAGCCTAACCAATCGGAAACAGCAGACTAACCTCTATCTAGGGACTCTCCACTTCAACCAATCAAATATTTTCTTCGTCTTGCTTTCTTGAACACTTTATGGAAAGTTCTCCCGAAGCCCCTGCTGTGCTGGTGCTGCCCAGTTCATGAACTGCTGAATGCTCACATAACTGTGTTAACGTTTTAACCTGCCTGAGTTTACCTTTTAACAACTGTTTTGCTTCCCTTTCATCTTTCTGTCCTCCATAAGAAACTTCTAATCTCACGTGAGAATATTTCCAGCCCACAATGGGAAAGAGGCCAGCCACCAGGAGAGTGGAGCAGACAATCCTGCATGGGGTACCCAGGCTTCTGAACCTGAAGTAACCTCATAGAGTCCCACACACCCTTCAGGGCTAGGGAGCAGCCACATGTTGGTTCTCCCATGTAGCACAGAGGGGAGCAGGGATGGAGCTGAGAGCCCCTGGACCGGATGTGTGAGGGCCAGGATGCCAAAGCAGACACAGTGGGCACCACATGACTCAAGACCAGATAGGGATAAGGACACATCACTGGGTACCTGTGCAGACTTATTACATCCCTATGACTGACATCTCTCACCACTACCCCACTCCACCCCTGCCCCAGTGTTAGATAATAGGTGTCTGAACTCAGATGCCTTTCCTGAAGGACACTGGGAGGTGGAAGAATTCTAGACTTAAATTTAAGAAAGAAACGCAGAAAAGTATTGAAGTGACTGAGTGCTCAATGGGTAAGACTGTGCTTTCTGGTATCAGGTGAAACTGAACCTCAGGATTGAGACTCTAGTCTCTAGCAATGATAGTAATACTATATTGATTATAATAAACAAAGCTTCCTTTCTTGCAAAGCCAAGTTACAAGGCTTGAAAATGGGAGCCCACGCCCACCCACCCTACACATTCAAATTTGTGCAGAAATGTACAGGCTGAAAATAAAATGTGGATTTTTATTCTATAGATGGTGCAAAGCTCAAGTGAGCGAACACTTACCCTGGAGTCACCAACATCAGACAATTAAAAACCAAAACCTAAGGACAGTTATTTTTGCCTTGGCTTTCATTCTAACTACCATACAAGCACGTGCTCAGTGACTATGCAAGAAGTGCTTTGGCCTCAGAGACTTTTGGAGAGCACTGAGAACAAACATCTGTAATTCAGAACATTTCCTTGGAACAGATCCTTTGGGCGTTGGGGGCTTCAGAAGCACTAGAATTTCCTTTACAAAAACCAGAGTGAAGGCAGGAACTGGAAAGATGAGGTGGTTAAAAGAAGATGGAGTTCTGAGAAGCCTGTGGATCCTTTTCAATTGAAGAAAATAAGCAGTTTCAGACAAGTTCTATCTTGAAATTTCCATACAGATGCAAGTTGCCAGAAAGCAGAGAGTTAATCCCAACAAGTGATAGCTATAGTCAAAGCAAGTCCTTTTCTACTGGCAAGGGGGACAGGGCGTAACTACACAATTCCAATCATTTTTAGAGCCATCCTTTAAAGCTTACCCCAAAATTAAGCACACACCCCACTCACAGAAATCAACTACAGAGCTCATAAAATGTTAGAACTGAGAAGTGCTTCCAAAACTATCCAGTCTAGGGACCTCATTCTGCAGATAAAGACTCAGACACCCAAAGACAGTGTGCTCCGCCCATTGTTACCAAGTTAATTCGAACTGAAAATAAAACTCTGGTCTTCTAATTCCTAGTGCAGACCACTTTTATCCATTGTTATCATTCTAAAAAACAAAAAAAAAAAGGGGGGGGTGGCGCTGTTTGTTTTTCCACTACTGACTTTCTCCAATATGACAGCAGGATATAGCAAGGAAATAAAACATAACAGTGTGAGTTGGAAGGTGGTAAGTGGACAAGAGGCTTCAGGTGGGCACTGGCCCCCGAGTGAAGAATTAAGTTGGTTCCAATAGTCTGGAGCAGTGGTTTCCAAATGTTTTGATCACAAGTCATTAAAAAGTTTGAACATTAAACTTTTTAATGACATGTGATCAAAACATTTGGAAATCACTATATATATATAAAAAAACATATGCGTGTGTGTGTATATATATATAGAGAGAGAGAGAGAGAAAGAAACATAGCCAAAGATAGGGAATTTTAAAAGATGGTATTTTTAAAATAATTTTTTTTTGTTTTTTTGAGATGGAGTCTTACTCCGTTGCCCAGGCTGGAGTGCAGTGGTGCAATCTCAGTTCACTGCAAGCTCCACCTCCCGGGTTCATGCCATTCTCCTGCCTCAGCCTCCCGAGTAGCTGGGACTACAGGTGTCCACCACCACGCCCGGCTAATTTTTTGTATTTTTAGTAGAGACGGGGTTTCATCGTGTTAGCCAGGATGGTCTAGATCTCCTGATCTCGTGATCCGCCTGCCTCAGACTCCTAAAGTGCTGGGATTACAGATGTGAGCCACCGCGCCCGGCCTTTAAAATAAATTTTAATAGAAGGTGACGTGGTACAGGTGAATCACTATAGCAAATACATCTCCCAAATTTCAGTGGCTTGACAGAATAAAGTTTCTTTCTTTCTCATGTTGGGGTTGGTAGAGAGGGCGTTGGCCCCTTGCATTCATTTGAGGATGCAGGGTCTTTCCATCTCATGGCTCTTTCATCCTCTAAGGCCTTGGAATCCTCTTCTTTTAACCAAAGAATGGAGAAAGAGAGCAAGACTTGAGGCCTGTATGATGCAAGGGGACTTAAGACCTAGACCTGGAAGGGGCAACATTATGGCATCGAGGCTGCCCTGACTCCATTCGTCCAAAGGCAGTCATGTGGTCCCAGCAAGGGAGGCTGGGAAACGTAGTCTAACTCGTGCTTGGGAGGAAAAGGCAATGAGGTTTAGTGAACCTGACACAGAAATTCAAGTCTCCCCATATCCCAGAAAAGTTTTTGAGCATCCTGCAAGGTTTCCCATTTGGAAACTATTAGCCTGGAAGACTAGGCATAGACTGACCCTGTCAGCCTCTATTCCTCTCCCACAGAGCAGGACTCCCTGAGGAGAGCCAGATTTAGGACTAGATGAGAAGATGTTAATAATGGCTAGCATTACTGACAATTTACCCTGTGTCCAGCACCAGCTAAGCGGTTTACACCCATTAACTCATTAAATCCAACAAAAACTCAGTGATGTAGATGCTATTAGTATCCCCATTTTCCAGATGAGGAAATGAACTGAAGCCCACGGAGACTGAGTAACCTGCCCCAAATCACACAGCGTCAGATATGGAATTTGATGTCCATCACTGGCTCCAGAATCTGTGCTGTCCGTCACTATCTTGTGCTGGGCCTAGAGGGAAAATGGGAGATAACTCCCAGCTCTGCAGGCTTTCCACACCAGGTAAAGACAGGGCAGAAGAGCAGCAGGCTGGGGCTCAGTGAGGCCGTACAGGGAAAGCAGAGTCAGACAGGATAGGAGGGTGGGCACAAGGTAAAAGGGAGTGAAGAAAAATGAGCTTGCAGAGTCAGGCTATTGGAGCTCAGCCATGCCATTCAGGAAGCAACTGCTGCATGGAAGACTCAGAGACCCCAGGTAGTGCCCAATGCCCAGAGAAGCCCCTTTCACCCTGGTCCCTGTCCTTGATTAAACTTGGAATGACAACTGGGAAGAAGTCAGCCCCACAGAGGTGGCCATGGCCTGCCCACATCCCAACTGCTCCCAGAGCTCATGCCTGTTTCATCCCAGGACAAGCTCAGCTACTCGCCTGCCCTGGCAACAGGTTCCGAGTGTCACCAGCACTGCAACAACCCCCGTGGTGTGCTGGGTCCTCCAGGCTCACTCTGGCCCTTCTGATGCCCTAGCCCCTTGGGCTGCCTTCTAAGGAGTCCACTGTCCTGGTCTCCACGCCAAATGGACCTAATTTACCAGGTAGAAAAACTCTCAGTGGGTGGCTCCAGGGTACTGTCCCCACTGTCATCATATTCTAAGCCAGTGGGTGAACAACCTCGGTTCTGGCTCCCCTTTGAACGTGACCAGAGTCTGTCCATGGGCAAGAAAACAGACTCTGTCAGATCATGTGTTCTTGTGTCGCTCCTGCCACAACTTTGATCTCCAGCAAATCACTCAGTGACTCAGTTTCCCCACAGTAAAAGTAGCTCAGAAATGTTATGACTCCAGCCCCCAAGGAAATTCTGGGTAGTTCTGTGTGTCTTCAACAAGGCTGAGTCTTTCTTCCAGACAAATCTTCCTCCCTGACGAATCTTCCTCTAGGATATGTGGGGTTATAATTTGCCCTCAGAGATGCAGGTGCCCCAGGGGTCTCCTTTAACACATGAAAAGCCGGTCTCTGCCACATGCCAGGATGCCTGTGAACATCACAGAGGCCACCCTAACCCTGTCACAGACCTTCCCTGCTCTGGTGGCTATTAATTCTCCTGAGAAAAACCTCTGCTGGTCGGAGTCCACTTTTCGTTCAGAGATCCAACCTGGGCTATCGTCCCAGCTCCAGGAAAGAAGCAGCTGTGTGCCTTTGCTGCTTCTATTCTGATTTTTTTTTTTTTTTTTTTTTTCCTGAGATGGAATCTCGCTCTATCGCCCAGGCTGGAGTGCAGTGGCACGATCTTGGTTCACTGCAACCTCCACCTCCTGGGTTCAAGCGATTCTCCTGCCTCAGCCTCCCGAGTAGCTGGGACAACAGGTGCACGCTACCACGATTGGCTAATTTTTGTAATTTTAGTAAAGATGGGGTTTCACCATATTGGTCAGGCTAGTCTCAAACTCCTGACCTTGTGATTTGCCCACCCAAGCCTTCCAAAGTGCTGGGATTACAGGCGTGAGCCACCACACCCGGCCCAGTCTGATTTTTTAAAAACTGTCCTGCATATCAACCCAGCATGTTACCACCTGTTTCAACCAATTTGTATTGGATGTGGTGGGCAGAAAGTGTTAAACTGTGCAGATATTATGAAATATGACCAGCCCACCCTGGAACACTTTGCAGGCCTCTATCACCCCCACATCCTACTTAACCCTTATAGCTATCCCAGGAGAGCCCACTCCCCCCAACATTGTAGAGACAACAGAACTGCTGCACAAAAAACAGAACATAAGCAACTTGGTCAAGATTACTGAAACAACTGGGATTCGAACTGGGAGTCAGGACTTGCCTGACTCCAAATCCCAGCTATTAACACCTCACTCTGCTTCATCAGGAGGAGAGAAAAATTACATAAGCCAAGGAGAGGTCGGTTACATGGAAAGAAAATAAAGAGGGGAAGTGAGTGATCTCAGCCATGGAAGGTTTGACAATTCAGGCCATGCATGCAATGCTTATTATTATGGTAGACTTGCTATTTGACCTCTTCGAACTTGTGAGATCACTTTTATTGTATAATTTACTTATTCATTCTTCCACTAAGAATTTGCTGAAAAATTACCATGTGTGAAAATGTCTTGTAAACTCTTTTTTTTTTTTTTTTTTTTTTTTTTTTTTTTTTACCCCAAGACAGAGTCTTGCTCTTTCGCCCAGAGCTGGAGTGCAATGGCATGATCTCGGCTCACTGCAACCTCCGCCTCCCAGGTTCAAGCAATTCTCCTGCCTCAGCCTCCCGAGTAGCTAGGATTACAGGCGTGCGCCACCACACCAGGCTAATCTTTGTATTTTTAGTAGAGACAGGGTTTCGCCATGTTGGCCAGGCTGGTCTCGGACTCCTGACCTCATGATCCACCCACTTCGGCCTCCGAAAGTGCTGGGATTACAGGCGTGAGCCACCGCATCGGGCCACAATTATTAATTTTTAAACCTCGTGAGAGATGCAAAAGACTTCTGCCCTTAAGGAATTTATAACTTGTTGAACCTAGAATATGTATTTCCCTTCTATTTCTTAGAATAAAAATCAAGCATCCTCTAATAAGAGTGGGAAGGTACAGGATGTAGCTAAAGCATTTCTGTCAGGGTTTTCCCACTGTCCCTTCCTATTCATCACTGTCTCTTCCCGTTGACTCATTTCAACTTGGGATTCACTATGACCACTAGATCCTTTTCCTCTCTATTTCTCTTGAAGTTCATTCTACCACTTGGACATTATTTAATCCCATATTCACAATGCCTACCTTCTCAATCTTTAATTGACTTGGTGAGCTACTAACAAGAGTTCTATTTCACCCAACGACTCACGGAGGAAAGAAGAGAACCTCACATTTGTGGGACTGGCCTCAGTATTCACTCAGGAGCTGTAGTACTAATAGCCACCCCTCAGAGAGTCCTTGGGGAAAGTGAGGCATAACAGAGAGGCTAACTGCAGTAAGTGGGCTGAGACTGGCCTGGTTGCTCTGAGCCTTTTCTGCCACTCATTTCTATCAAAAGACTGCCTTTAGGAGCAACGGAGGTTAATGAAGCTGTCCACAGTGGGGCAGCCAGCAGTAGTGGGACTGAAGTGGAAATCATGTGAATTAGGTGAAAAAGTAGAAACTGGCCAGATTCAGGGAGCTGCCACCCAGCTGGAGAACAGGTGTGACCTGTCAGTGGGCAGAGCTGCACAAGGCCAGATCCTCTCCCTCCTTAGTCACGAAGGCGCCCCCTGGCTCCAAGAGGAGGAGGGAGAACCAGATCTCAGTCCCCAGGCCTGAGAGGGGTCACCACTGAGGCACTGCCCGGGAGGGAGCTCACAGGCCTCATCACCCGCCCCCCCAGTCTCTCTCCATGTCCTTCCCGCCCTGACCTCCTTCAACGGTGTCATCACTCGGCCTGTTAGACACTAAGTAGTAAAACTGGTCAACCTATAAAACTACTTGTCATTACGAAGGCCCAGAAAAAGATAAAAGATGAAATTAAATGGGGGAGAGGGACACAAGGGGGTGATTGAAAAAAAAAACAGATAATTTCTGGAACTGGATCTGTTAAGCCTTACCCATTAGTCCCCGCCCTCGGAAGTAGGAGCCTGTCATTCTGTAAAGGGACACAGCCACACGCAGAGGGGAGGGTAGAGGCCTCCACCCCTTCCCTCTTCGTCCCCGCCTAGGAGGGACCGTGGTGCCAGTAAAAGAGGGACTGGCTGGCCCGGAGCCTTGGGGATCCCCTCCTTTGTCTGGAACCCTCTGGCTCACCGCATCCTTCCTTGGGGCCGCACGGCCCTGCCCCGCAGACCAGGCGTGCTGGGGGTTGCTCGGCCAATGCAGGAAAGCGAGCGCTTGCGGGGACCGCGCTGCTGCCTCTCCTCCGCCCTTTTCCCCTTAGTTTTTCAAGTTTCTTGTTCTCTCTCGCTCCTCTCTCTCTCGCTCCTCTCTCTCTCCCTGTCCCTCCTCTCTCTTCCCTCTCTCCTCTCTCTCCTCTCTCTTTCTCCTCTCTCTCCTTTCTCTCTCTCTCTCCTCTCTCTACTCTCTCCCCTGTCTCCTCTCTCTCTCTCCTCTCTTCCCTCTCTTCTCTCTCTCCTCTCTCTCTCCCTGTCTCTTCTCTCTCTTCCCTCTCTCCTCCCTCTCTCTCCCTGTCTCTCCTCTCTCTTCCCTCTCTCCTCTCTCTCCTCTCTCTCCTCTCTCTCTCTCCCCCCGCCAAGAGGAGCTTCAGATTTGTGGGTTGTTTTTAATGCATTCCAGATGCCAGAAGAAATTTTGGCCCGGGCTCACCAGTTCCTCTGCAATTGGGACTCCCCCCACCTCCCCGCCGGGCCCAAAAGCCGCAGGGAGAGAAATAAGCGGGCGGGCGCCATCTGTTGGCAGCTGCCTGGAGCCGCACGAAGAGGTGGAGGACTAAGGCGGGGCGCAGGTTTCCGGTAAAGAGCCGGATCCGTGATCCTCGTGAAACAATTAATGTCTGCCTGATGAAACATCCTCCAGGGATTGCCGGAGCAGCGGCTCACGCCTGTTATCCCAGCGCTTTGGAAGGCGGAAGCGGGAGGATCTCTTGAGCTCAAGAGTTTCAGACCAGCCTGGGCAATGTGGCGAGATCCCTGCTCTACAAAAACTAAAATAAAAATAAATTAGCCAGGTGTAGTGGCACGCCTGTGGTCCCAGCTACTTGAGAGGCCAAGATGGGAGGATCGCCTCAGCCCAGGAGATTGAAGCTGCAGTGAGCTGTGACCACGCCACTGCACTCCAGCCTGGGCGACAGAGCAAGATCATGTTTCAAAGAAAGTCCTTGAGGCAAAAGGTGATATGCTTTAGAACTCCTCAGTCCTAGACATGAACGGTGAAGGGGGACTGAAGATTGTTGGAGCATGGTGGAGAACCCTCCTGGTCTCGTTTTGCTGCCTCATTATGTTCTATTTCAACTTTCAAAAAAATTTACTGGCATTAGAATGTCGAAAAATTGATGACATTAGAATGTGAAATTCTTTGAAGGATGGAGATTTTTGCATTCAGTTTCATGTTCACCAAAATAAGCTAGCAGAATATTCTGTGCAAGTTAATTTATAAGTATATGGTTTGGTGAAATCTAATATGGAGGAGAGGGAAATGTAAAGTAAATGAAGCAAGTGGAAATAAATAGTTGTTATGGTTAGGAAAAGGCCATCATAATGCTTTTCATGGCTAGCATGCAGGCCACCGAAGTTCTATCCCAGACAGAAGGAAGCTCTTGTAGGATGGTGAGTTATGGTAGAGTTCTAGGAGGAGTGGGTGTCAGCCTGTTGGAAGGGGGAAGGGAAGGGCTGGGAAGGGTGGAGGAAGTGAATGAAGTTCCAAAGCCAGGAAGCTAGGCACAACCTGGTGAGTAGTACCAAAACCTAAGGATGGTTTCTCAGGGACGCTCAGAAAAAAGAGCCCAGTCTCCTGAGAGCAAGCGTGCAGCCCTGTCTCCACATTTTCCCCTGAACATGGTCCTGTCCACCAAATCAGGCCTGAGGATCCCGAAACACCTCCAGGCCCTGGGCCCTCACCCACTAGACAGCCCAGGAACCAGGGGTCTAGGCCTGAATCATGGGAAGCTCTGGTACTGGGCTTGATGTTCCTGCGTTTTCAACAGGAACAAGACTTTGTGGTGTGTGAGTTTTCACTCCCTTTCTCCCTCCCTCTTCCTCTTAGAGCCACCTTTGTCTTTGCCAATTTGTCCCTGGGGTTTGGTGACACAGAGGCAGTGGCCAGAAAAGAGAGGCAGAATTGGAGTCCTGGTCATGGGGCTTTTGCTTCTGGACAAAGCTAAGATTCACTTGGATATGAACATAAAAACAAGCAGTTGCTGGAAGAGAAGAGCTGCACTTCAGATGGGTTTATTAAGAGCTGAGAGCACGGAAGATGAGGCGGCTTTGGAAATCAGCTGCAGTAGCGTAGAGGATACTGAGAATCATTTCAATAAAGACAATTTTAAGAGACGGTCTTGTGCTGTGGCCCAGGCTGAAGTGCAATGGGGCAATCACAGCTCACTGAAGCCACAACCTCTTGGGCTCAAGTTGGGACTACAGGCACGCACCACCATGCCCACCTCATTTTTTAAATTTTTTTGTAGAGACAAGGTCTCACTATTTTGCCCAGCTTGGTCTCAAAACTCCTAGCCTCAAATGATCCTCTCTCCTTAGCCTCCCAAAGTGCTGAGATTACAGATGTGAGCCACTGTGCCCCACGGAGGGTGAGGTTTATAAGGTGATTTCTGGTGCATCAAGAAGGTATTTTCCTCCCCTCCCTCTGACCTTCGGGGGCTTCTTGGGGGACCAAAAATTGGAAGGTACTTTCCATTGATCTTCTGGAAGAAGGAGAGGGTCCAATAAAGTCGCTGTTTATTTGAGTCAGCATCACGAATAGCCCAGGCCACACGGACCCTCAGTTATATTCTGATTACACATTCAATGCATGTGTGTTCTCAGCACTGAAGAGGTAGTGGTACTGAAGGCAGCCCATGGAGCTATAGTCCTAGATGTTTTATTCCTTTAATATTTAAAGCAAACCTATCCAGCAAAACAGAGGAGGCGAAAACAACAACAACAAAACCCTGCATGTCAGTTTTTAGCAAAAATCTGGACTATACATCTTTCCGAGATTCGTGGAAATCTTTGATCCAAGGTGCTGTTGTTGAGCCTGTGGGTGGGCTGGGAGTTTGCTGGTGGACCTACAAGGCTGTGGAGCGCATGTCAGTTCTGCCACCAGTCTCAGGCAGTGACGCCTAGTGGTTTAGAGCACAGCTTCTAGATCGAGACATTCCTGGGTTCAAATCCCAGCACTGTTGCTTCCTTCTTGTATAACTCAAGAAAGTCTTGGCTTTTGCACATGCCGCCACCGCTGGGAGCCCCATACTGTCAGCCGTGGTCAACCCCACCATGTTCTTCAGCATCGCCGTCGACGGCGAGCCCTTGGGCTGCACCTCCTTTGAGCTGTTTGCAGACAAGGTTCCAAAGACAGCAGAAAACTTTCATGCTCTGAGCACTGGAGAGAAAGGATTTGGTTTTAAGGGTTCCTGCTTTCATAGAATTATTACACAGTTTATGTGTCAGGGCGCTGACTTCGCACGTCATAATGGCACTGGTGCCAAGTCCATCTACGGGGAGAAATTTGATGACGATGACTTCATCCTAAAGCATACAGGTCCTGGCATCCTGTCCGTGGCAAATGCGGAACCCAATACAAACGGTTCCGAGTTTTTCATCTGCACTGCCAAGACAGAGTGGTTGAATGGGAAGTGGGTGGTCTCTGGCAAGGTGAAAGAAGGCATGAATATTGTGGAGGCTATGGGGCGCTTTGGGTCCAGGAATGGCAAGACCAGCAAGAAGAGTTGTCAGAGGCCAGTTGTCCAGCTGACTGTGGACAACTCTAGTAAGTTTCACTTGTGTTTTATCTTAATCACCAGACCATTCCTTCTGTAGCTCAGGGGATCACCCTTCACCCCATTTGCTCACACTATCCTATCATCTTTGTGTTCTCACCGCAGTTCCCTTTGGGTTCCATGTTTCCTTGCTCCCTTCCATGCCTAGCTGGATTGCAGAGTGAAGTTTATTGTTATGAAATAAAAATTAAATAACAAAAAAAAAAGAAAGCTTTTATCTTCTTATGCCTCCCTCTTCTTATCCGTACAGTGGGGATAAAAGTAGTACCACTTCTTTCGAGTTCATGTAAGGAGTAAATGAATGAGTAGGTGAAAGTGTCAGTGCAGTGACTGCCTTATTGTAATGTTTATTAAGTGCTAGTTACTAGACAGGCAAAGAGAACCATCTCTCGTCATAGGCAGGCTCAGGACCTTTGTAAACACTTGTGGTCTGACCATTCAGTCAGATCAACCCAGAGGCCAAGCTGCACACGTGTCCCATGGACTGACTGCATCCCTAGGAGGTACTCTTCTGCTGGGTTGAAGGCATCTCTCAGTTGGTGAGGAGTGGCTCCAATGACCTCCACCTGACCCTGGGGTACTCTGATTCTCTTGCCCACTTCCCTGTAAGAGCCACCCCACTTGCCCCTCATTGCAGATGAGAAAGGAAGGAAAAACAGAGCTGGGCTGCTGTGGTCTTTGTCATGTCCTCAAAGCCCTCTGGAAGGAATAGAGAGAGATCAAAGGCTGAGGCTCTCCACCCAGACCCCATGTAATTGCCCGGCCAAAATGGGCCAAGGTAGGCAGCATCCCGCTCAGATCCTGCAAGTACTCACACACCCTGCCCCCACCTGGCCAGGAGCGCCCCTCCTGTTTCTCAGGGAACTAGGGAGTCCCAACTTCCAGTCGTTCTTCCGTTGGGACTCACATACCCTCGCTCCCCTCCCTGTGGCTTCGCTGGTGCTTCTCACCATACCCAAAGCTCCACCACCTTACTGAGTCATGCATTTACATTGTGCGGTGCTGCTCTGGGGCCAGGAAAATGACCCACTAATAGAGCTTACAAACAAGCACTGGCCAAGATATGGTTGTAATGTTTAAAAACACTGCTGGGTATTTCTGGATCTACTTCTTGGTCTTGTCTCTTATCGCTATTTCCTTCCCTGTGTTCCTCGTGCCTCTAACATGAAGGATGACTTCACTGCAGCCCCAGCCTCTCCAGTGTCTAGACAGCACCCTGGTAAACTGGGGGCACTTGCCAGGTGGAGAGACCCCGATGGGTCCCTGCACTGGAGACAGAAAATGTTCTGACTTCAATGGTTATTTATCTCATTTTTTAACTTCTATTTTGGGGTATGTTTTAGATTTACATAATGGCACAGTAATAGCTGTTTACATTAATAAATAAATATGCAGTTACTGAGGATGCATGAGCAAATGTGGAAGGGCACCATTTTAAAGATTTGGCGGCCAGTGTCCTGGCCCACAGCACCCGTCTGTCATTCTCTGATCTGGCTTCAGGGAGGTTTCCTTGCTATATCAGCTCCCAGGGTTGTTCTCCAACCAGAGTAATAAGCACAACCTCTAACAGACGGAAGCGCCTGGCACCAACCAACCAATCAGAGGGACCTGGAGGCTCCGGGCTCGGCCCACATAAACCCCTTAGTTGCTGGACCAAGGGGGAGATGGCAGGGGGACAGCCCAGGTGACAGGATGCACTTGGGAGGCCTGGAGCAGCTGCTGGTTACAACTAGTCAGGAAATACTTTAGAAAGTTGACAGCCAGGAGTGCTGAATATCAGCGCTGACCACACCTTCTTTCCAAGTGATGATTCCTACCACCTGCACCTTTGCGAGTTTCTTGGTCTTTGCTTATACAGATTCCTGAGAGTAAAATGCCCTTCCACCCTTCCTCTGCCTATTAAAATTCCACTCATCTGGCTGGGCACAGTTCACACCTGTAGTCCCAGCATTTTGGGAGGCCAAGGTGAGAGGATCGCTTAAGCCCAGGAGATGGAGGCTGCAGTGAGCCATGATTGTGCCACTGCACTCCAGTCTGAGCGACAGAGCAAGGGAGAAAAAACAGAAAAATCCACTCCTCCTTCAAGCTCTAGCTCAGATCCTCCCCTATCAGGGAGAACCCGCTGATGCTCCAGGTTAGAAGGAAGTGCTCCTTCCCTGGCTTACACGGAATGCCCTCACTTAGCTCTTACTGTGCTCTTGCCTCACCCTGAAGGCAGTCTGTAAGTTCCTTGAAGGGAGAAACTACTATATTTCAGCAAACCTAAGATGCCATGGTTGTAAAATGCATCATTGTTTTATGTACCTCTAAGAAAGACAAGAACCCGGGAGGCGGAGCTTGCAGTGAGCTGAGATCATGCCATTGCACTCCAGTCTGGGTGAAAGAATGAGACTCTGTCTCAAAGAAAAAAAAAATAACAATAAAAATACAAAAATTAACTGGACGTGGTGGCGGGCGCCTATAATCCCAGCTACTTGGAAGGCAGAGGCAGGAGAATCGTTTGAACCTGGGAGGCAGAGGTTGCAGTGAGCTGAGATCACGCCATTGCACTCCAGCCTGGGTGACAGGGCAAGACTCCATCTCAAAAAAAGAAAGAAAGATAATGGAAGAGGCAGCCACCCACAGGTCATGTGATCTTGGACAAGCCCCTTCCTGCATTTCATAGCTAAGGAAACAGGATCATAAATGTTAATCACAGGTACTCACAGTAGAGAGGTTTTATGAAAATAAAATACAAGACCAAATTCAAAGAGCTTTAAAAACCACAGAGCCAGACAAATGTGAGAGGTTATTATGAGCAAACAATGACATTACAGAAGTGAAAGTGCTCAGTGCCATCAAGAACAAGGGCTCTATTTCACTCCCATGTGTCACCATAATAAAGACAGAGTCCCTGATTTCAAAGGCATCAATTTTGCCCCATTGGAAGCCTTCGGAAAATGTTAAAATTGTAATTCATTAATAGAGCAGCATCCTAAAAGTTCCTGCCATTTCCAGGAATCCAAACAACTGGTTTTAGGTCCTAAAGAATTGGAATCATTAAGAAATTTAAAGTACTAATAGAGTTTCTGGTAGTCCTACAAGTTTAGGTTTCTGCATGGTTAAGAAACTGAAAGACAGATGATTTTTTAATTGGTTCCATTTTCCCAGTTCTTTTTGTTCTAATCCAAGAATTGTTCCAGTCCATATGCTTCCTTCAATCAAAATGTCCCCAAGTTTATGGAATGGGCTTCCCTTGTCCCCACTTAATGGCTCAAGAATACCACTGTTATATTCTCTTTTTCCTTTCAATTTTGTTTTGTGACTCTGGAAAAATACTGGATACTTTCAATATCTAATATGATATGATCTCATGATAGTTTCATATTATTTTCAATCTCTAATATGTAAAATTAAGTAATCTGATATTTTTAATGTTTACTAGCAGACAAATTAATTACAGAAGTGCCAGGAAGACTCAAGGAATTGGAAATTAGGGTTTAATTAGTGGTTACTTAGAACAGCTGTTCTCAAAAATCACCTGGACAACCTGCTGAAACACAGGCTGCTGGGTGTCATCTCCCCAGTTGCTGAGTCAGTAGATCCAGGTGGGACAGCATGATTTGCACTTTTAATAACTTTTAATAACTCCCAGGGAATGGTGAAGGCTGCTTGTCCTGGGACCACCCTTGAGAACCACTTATTTACATGGTTATTGGAAGGGTCAAGAAAGACAAACCACAGAAGCCTCCTCTTCTGTCTTTCTTGGGATGTGGGTTGCTCTGATGTTGAAGTGGGTGGGGTTAGGAAGTGACTGGGAGAGACACTGTAAACCAGGATGACAGGTTTCGTTTTTAAAATCTTTGCCACAATTTCCTGCTTTAATCCAGGCTT
>NW_012105143.1:1228149-1229851 GCF_000951045.1 Mandrillus leucophaeus
AGTGCTCCTTCCCTGGCTTACACGGAATGCCCTCACTTAGCTCTTACTGTGCTCTTGCCTCACCCTGAAGGCAGTCTGTAAGTTCCTTGAAGGGACAAACTATTATGTTTCAGCAAACCTAAGATCCCATGGTTGTAAAATGCATCACTGTTTTATGTACCTCTAAGAAAGAAAAGAACCTGCCAATGGGCTATGAGTGGTAAGACATACCCTGATTTCGGAGACCTTGACATGTTTTTAAAAACAGCAAAAGTGCTACTTAGAATGAATGACAAGTGGTGGCCAGCTGGCCTGTGTCTCTGCATCGCCCATGTCTAGAATTGCGTTTGATTTGCAGCAAGCATTCAGGAAATGTTTCTGGTTGCTTTTTTCGGGGTTCTAGTAAGGAGTTCCAGAGGAGGAAGTAGAGAGGAGAGCTGGGCTGGAGGAAGATGATGGTGAGACCTGAGGGACTAAGACTTGAGCTAACAAACAAATCAACAAGAAAAAAGCAAACAACCACATAAAAAGTGGGCAAAGGACACAAACAGACACTTATCAAGACAAGACGTACAAGCAGCCAATAAACATGAGAAAATGCTCAATATCACTAATTATCAAAGAGATGCAAGTCAAAACCAATGAGATACCATCTCACACCAGTCAGAATGGCTACTATTAAGTCAAAAAATACCAGATGTTGGCCAGTCTATGGAGAAAAGGGAATGCTTATACAACACTGGTGAGAATAGCTGGCTAAGAGCCCAGTCACCTTAGTCATAGTTTCAACTCTGCAATGGCCTGTATGTCACTAAAAAGCCCCTAATTCCTCTAAGATTCCCCATATTAAATGAGACAATAGGATAAGAATAAACTACCATTTACCAAGTTGTAGCAACATGTCAATGCTTTTATACATATCCATGTATTTTCCTTAAAAAGCAGAAAAGCAGTACCACTGGCCCTTTTTATTTTTAAAAAGATAATGGGGCCGAGTGCAGTGGCTTATGCCTGTAATCCCAGCACTTTGGGAGGCCAAGGCGGGCAGATCACGAGGTCAAGAGTTCGAGACCAGCCTGGCCAACATGGTGAAACTCCATCTCTACTAAAAATACAAAAATTTGGCCGGGCGCGGTGACTCACGCCTGTAATCCCAGCACTTTAGGAGGCCGAAGTGGGCGGATCACAAGGTCAGAAGATCGAGACCATCCTGGCTAACATGGTGAAACCCCGTCTCTACTAAAAAATACAAAAAAATTAGCTGGGCATGGTGGCAGGTGCCTGTAGTCCCAGCTACTAGGGAGGTTGAGGCAGGAGAATGGCATGAACCCGGGAGGCAGAGCTTGCAGTGAGCTGAGATCATGCCATTGCACTCCAGCCTGGGTGAAAGCATGAGACTCTGTCTCAAAGAAAAAAAAAAACTATAAAAATACAAAAATTAACTGGACGTGGTGGCGGGCGCCTATAATCCCAGCTACTTGGAAGGCAGAGGCAGGAGAATCGTTTGAACCTGGGAGGCAGAGGTTGCAGTGAGCTGAGATCGCGCCATTGCACTCCAGCCTGGGTGACAGGGCAAGACTCCATCTCAAAAAAAAAAAAGAAAGATAATGGAAGAGGCAGCCACCCACAGGTCATGTGATCTTGGACAAGCCCCTTCCTGCATTTCATAGCTAAGGAAACAGGATCATAAATGTTAATCACAGGTACTCACAGTAGAGAGGTT
>NW_012105143.1:1232226-1241318 GCF_000951045.1 Mandrillus leucophaeus
TTCTTCTTCTAGAAAGCTAGATTTCATTCTCTCAGAAGCACTTTTGGTTCCGACGGCCATAAACACAGTAACTTTCTGTTCTTTTGCATGCCACTCCTGGGCCCCTTCTCTTTGTACTATGCAAGGAACTTGCCCCATCATCAGATTTGAGTGGGGGAGTTTGGGGGCTCCAGAAGGCCAGGAACAGTCCTTACAAAGCCAAGGCAGACTTCAGAATATACGGTCAGACTTAAATGGCAAGGAGCTTAGACAATGTCACATTGTGGAGTTTAAAAACATGCATTTTTAAGAGCCTGGGCTTACTGAGTCAGCGATCTGGAACATTCTCAAGAGACTAAAAATACCCTGAAAGTGGACTGAATTTTAAACTAGGCTTTAAAAAACTTTCTATGTGAAAACAATTGAGTATTTCTTCTTTAAAACAGTTATCCATTTTCTTTACTTCGATTTTCACAACTGGAATTGGTAAGTATAGAGGAAGCTCCAGCCTGAGATGGGGAATTGAACGTCATGGTTCAAGGGCTGTCCAGTCTTAGCGTCGATAGCAAGGGACGAAGATTTATAACTTTAAATCTCTCAAGCAATTTACATTTTCAAAGCGAAGAGGTAAAATGCTTTCTCTTTTCTTTCTGACAGTTTCAGGATTCTCTTTCATAGCATCAAATAGCAGGACAAAGGGTTCTTTTCAACCAGGAGGTTAGTATCTGCCAAATGCTTAGCTCTTAGCATTGCCTGGCTTTCCCCAGCAAGACATGAGCAGCAGATCTGTAAATGGTCTGAAACATCCAGTAAAATGGATATCTGAGTCCCCAACTATCACCACCCCACTGGCTCCATGCAACCTTTCCCTAATTCACACTAAAGTAATACAGAAACATAAAAAAGGCAGTGAAGGAAAGCTACTGTCTGAATCTCAGCATAGAGCAGAAGAAGCTGGATATAGAAAGTGCTTTCCATGATTTTCTCAAGCGTGCTCTGAATGCAGGGGCAGACAGTGAGGGAGGCCCAGAGACCCAGGGCCTGTCACTAACCAGAAAACCACAGCATTGAGAAGCATCCTCCACATGTTCCAAGAGAACGTTCTTATCACCGTTTATGGGGTGCAGCCATTTACTCCGGGCTACTTGCTTAGGAGAGGATGCTGGACTCTGAAGGTGAATACGGCCCATCAATCTGGCAGCAAACACCCTTTTTAAAGCTAAGAATCTTTTTTCAGATTGGAGCAGCCTTTTCAACTGTCCTACCTCAGCTGTGACATAACGAAATACCATAGCCTGGGTGGCTTAAACAAGTCAAACAACAATTAAGTAGGGTCACTTCAAAAGAATAGGAAATGTTTATAAACAGACACTCAATCTTTAAAAATAAATATTAGGATTTCTGTTGTAACATTAAACACGTTACCTCTTTTCAACTTAATACAGCATGTTAAAATGTTTGTAAGACCTATATAGCTGTCTGATTTCTTTACATGGTTAAAGAAGTGCGTGCATGCTCTGGCATTTAGTTATGACTTTTAAGAATGACAAAATGGCTAAACTGTATGTGACAGAAAACAAACAGCATGAAAGAAAGGAATAAATGGAAATAAGGAGCACAATATTCCAAAGGTCAGGGAATTAGGCAAACTGACATCAGTGTGGCAGAGTATAATGTAGGCAATTTATGACAAAACTGGCAAAACGGAGAGAGTTCTACAATGTAAACGACTGGGGTCAAAGATTAAACACATAAAATCATACAAAATCTTGCCATGTCAAAAAGGGTTCACTACTCAGCACTTGAGACCTCTCCTGTTACAAGGGCTACTTACAGGAAATACACATGAAACAAAAAGCCACAGAGGACAACACAAGTGCGAAACTGAGCAATGGGATCCAACCTGAGCCCCTTCTCTGGTGGATGAGACAACGGGGACTTACACTTGGCTGCGGCGGACACCAGGAGCGTGCCACCCAGGTCCCCGCGGATCCCTTTTACAGGTTAGGGGCATCTTTCCCCAGCTTCAGTGTGCTTTAGGTTTCCAACAACCCAGAAGAGCAACTCCTTTTTCAAAGATTGTCTTTGGGATTGTATTAGAAACACAGCTGCCAGAATACATAAGCCAGAAGTGGCTAGAAGTGCCCATACCCACAGTGGGCGTGGCCCTGAGTCGATGACTGACAGATGTGACAGCAAGAAAGCCCTGCTCCCTGAGTCCCAGGGACAAAGGAAAAATGTACAAAGGTATAACGTACACTCCAGAGTCCCCCTGTGCAATCCAGAACTTAGCCTAGAACTCCCTGGAACTTAACTTAAAATTAGACCCCCTCCCACCTGATGCTCCTCCGACTCAACTCTATTCCCCTGGAACCAGAAATGAATCATTTGTGTAGGAATCCTCATGTAAGCATCTGGTCCTGAGGACCTGACCTGAGACAAGCATCCATGTGAACCAGGCACCGGGCCAGACACTGTTGGGGAATTAACCCCTCAGAGGGGAATCCTCCCTCCACTCAGGAAAAATACACGCCCAGTTGGGAGCCTGAGACGTGAGCAATGAAAATTGAACTACACGAGATACGATTTTCATGCCGAAAAAGTACTTCGGATTCAGAGGAGAGTGCAAATATGGGTATCGTTATAAATTGTTTTTATTAGTGGAGAATCAGAACCTAGGAAGGCCAGGTGATAGAGGACAAGTCTCTGAATGCCACACTCAAGGAATGGAGACCCTAATGATCCTAAACCCCAGCTTTTACCACGCCCTTCCCTTGCCCCAGGGTCTCCAAATGTCTTCTGGGTGGATTGCAGACCTGAGCAAGATGAGTGAATGACAGGTACAGTGATAGAGTTTAGATCTGTGTCCCTGCCTGTCTCATGTTGAAATGTAATCCCTAAAGATGGAGGTGGGGCCTGGTATCAGGTGACTGGATCATGAGGGTGGCTTCTCATGAATGGTTTAGCACCATCCCCTAGTGCTGTTCCCCTGATAGAGTTATCACAAGATCTGGTTGTTTTAAAAGTATGTGGCACCTCCACCCCCTCTCTTGGTCCTTCTCCTGCCAAGTAAGATGCCTGCTCCCCTTTTGCCTTCTGCCATGAGTAAAAGCTCCCTGAGGCCTCCCCAGAAGCAGATGTTCCCATGCTTCCTGTACAGCCTACAGAACCGTGAGTCAAGTAAACCTCTTTTCTTTGTAAATTACCCAGTCTCAGGTATTTCTTTAGAGCAATGAGAGAACAGACTAATACACACAGCAAGGCCAAAGGCCACCTGCCGCAGTGCCCAGACAGGAGACAACAGCAAGAATGGAGAAGAAATACAGGTGTTGGTTGTGAAGGAAATCTAGGGGACTTGGTAACGGATGTGACAGGGAGAAGGAAGAGACGGTCAGTACATTAGTCAGCCCAGACTGTCATAACAATGTTCCCTAGACTGAGTGGATTAAACAACAGAAATGTGTTACTCACAGTTCTGGAGACTGGAAGCCCAAGATCAAGGTGTCAGCAGGGCTGGTTTCCTCTAAGGCCTCTCTCTCCTTGGCTTGTGGATGGCATCTTCTCCCTTTGTCTTCACATGGTCCTTCCTCTGTGTGTAAGTGTGTCCTAATATCCTCTTCTTATGGAACACCAGGCAGACTGAATTAAGGCCTACCCATATGACCTCAGTTTATCTTAATCACCTCTTTAAAGATCCTGTCTCGAAATAGTCACCTTGAAAAGTAATGTGGGGTTAGGACTTCAACACATGAATTTGGGGGTGGGGGTGGACAATTCATCCCTTAAGAGTTAGCAATATTATGGTGGGTTTGATTCCAGAAAGACTCCATTTGAGGGGATGGCCACACATCCCAAGTATGAACATCCAGCAGGTGTATCACAGACCTGGGCATAAACTTCAGGAGAGAGGCCTTGGCTACAGGAGACTAGAAGATCCTGCTTGCTTGCCCTACTTCAGCGGGGCATCCCACGGTGTGTGCTGTCTGGGAAAACACAGGCATGGCAACTCACCCCAGGTTTGCAAGCTCAGAAACTCAACTGTATCTATTCAAGTGCTGAACAAGCCCCCCATCAGTCAGTTCCCTTGCCGAGCAAACCCCAAAGAGGCTGCTTTATAAATGAGAGTGTCTATTTAATAATTTACCCACAGAGATTCCTGGCAGGATAATGCACACCAGTCATTTCCATTGGTCACACCTTTCCATGGACTACTTTGCTGTCTACACTTTCCACCTCCCTGTCACTCCCCAACTGGTAGTAAACTTTCTGTGGCCTGGGACTGTGTCCCACTCAATCTCATAGCTCTTTTCATTCAGTCCTAAATGTACCTAACTAATACGTGTATCTTCCCCAGCATCTAACGCAGTTTCTTTCAGGGAGCAGGGGTCAATAAATATGCATCAATAGTTATGCAGAGAAGTGGGTACTGATCTCTAACAGGTTCACAGTAGTTAAGAGCACAGACTTTCATGATCTGCATCTTGTCTTTACCAAGTATTAGGTGTGTGACCGTCCCTGAGTAGAATTAGCTACTCCATGCCTCAGTTTCCTCATCTTATCCAATAAGGGTGATAATTACTTTTATCATCCACCTCATCAAGTTGTTGTGAGCATTAAATGAGTTAATACATGTAGAGGGCTTAGAGTAGCACTCGGTGCACAGTCAACCTATATGAGTGCTGGGAATTGTTTATATCCATCATGTGCTTGACACATTACCTAGGTTGTCTCATTAAACCTCCAAACAATGGTTTGAGGTGGATGTTGCCATCCCACCCTAAAGAGGAGGAAGCCACATCTGATGAAGTTAAGTAACATCCAGATGACTACACAGCTGGCAGGCAGCAGAAACAGAAGGTGAGCTCAGAAGGGCTGAGTCCCATGCCCATTCTCTTCCCACTGCACCATAAGAGAATTCTCACTCAAGAATGTTACCAGCCTCAGTTGGACACGGTGGTTCACACCTGTAATCCCAGTACTTTGGGAGGCCAAGGCAGGTGGATCATGAGGTCAGGAGATTGAGACAATCCTGGCTAACACTGTGAAACCCTGTCTCTATTAAAAGTTTTTTAAAAAATTAGCTGGGTGTGGTGGCACGTGCCTGTAGTCCCAGCTACTCAGGAGACTGAAGCAGGAGAATCACTTGAACCCAGGAGGCAGAGGTTGCAGTGAGCCAAGATTGCACCACTGCACTCCAGCCTAGGTGACAGAGCAATACTCCGTCTCAGAAAAAAAAAAAAAAAGAATGTTCCCAGCCTGTCACAGAGAACCCCATGGGCACTAAGAGTCAGGAGGTGAAGCCAATACAGCATCAAGATCTACCCAAATATAAGGGGGTTCAGAGATGTGATCATGTCCCAAATCCTACTCTATATGGTTGCAATGCTGCATACTGTGTCAACAGCATATCCAAGCTAAAAAGCTTTTCATGTGCATCATCCAGAAGGCATCCCTAGCATTCAGGAGCCCAAAATGTCCCCCTTGGCACTCAGCTGAACCATCAGCATGCCAGCAATACCCATGTAACTCCTACATCTGGAAAGCAGATGACAGTTGGGCTCTCAGCAGCTGGTCAACAAAGTAGACTGTGACTAGGACAGGTTGTCACTGCCTTAGAGAATCCTAAGTATTCCCATTCCTTTAGCTCTGGGATGACAAACAGACAGTGTCCATGCTAACTCTAATTAATTAAAAGTGACTGTCTAGAATCTGTGTTTTCCAAAGAATTCCATGGCTAAGACTGGGCTCAGTAGAGAAGAGCTCCACGATTGACTAGTGATGTCTGCCCGGGATACAAGAGGGAGAGGAGAACACTAGATGAAGGTTTTCCAACCCCTCCTCAGGCCAAATCACCTTGTGATATGGTTTGGCTCTGTGACCTCATTCAACTCTCATCTTAAATTGTAATCCCTACGTGTTGAGGAAGGGACCTGGTGAGGGCAATTGGATCATGGGAGTGGTTTCCCCCATACTGTTCTGGTGATAGTGAGTGAATTCTCACAAGATCTAATGGTTTAAAGGTGTGTAGCAGTTCCCCACTCTCTCTCACTCTCCTGCCACCATGTAAAACGTGCCTTGCTTTCCCTTCACATGACTGTAAGTTTCCTGAGGCCTCCCCAGCCATGCAGAACTGTCCATTAAACCTCTTCTCTTTATAAATTACCCAGTCTCAGGTGGTTCTTTACAGCAGTGTGAAAACAGACTAATACACTTTTAATTCACTTAGGTATTGAAAAAGCACCTGGTATCCACATACTACCATACTAGAACATGAAAACATGTATATGACATGATCCCTGCCTTCAAGAAAAGACACACAAAGGTAAGAAACCAAACAAAAATATAAATACAAGCCAAGCACGGAGGCTGCTGCCTGTAATACCAGCACTTTGGAAGGGTGAGGCAGGAGGATCACTTGAGCCCAGGAGTTCGAGGCTGCAGTGACCCATGATCATGACACTGTATTCCAGCCTGGGTGACAGAGTAAGATCCCATCTCAAATATATATATATAGATATATATATATATACACACACACACACACAAATTATGTGGTAAGCATGGGGAAAATTCTCTTTTAAAACCCTGCCTACTCAGTTTTATAAAGGTTGGGGTCTTCAAGGACTCATTTTTCTCAACATGCCTTAAAAGTACTGTCAGTCAGTGGCCGGGCGTGGTGGCTCACACCTGTAATCCCAGCACTTTGGGAGACCGAGGTGGGTGGATCACAAGGTCAGAACATCAAGACCATCCTGGCTAACATGGTGAAACCCCGTCTCTACTAAAAAATACAAAAAATTAGCTGGGCGTAGTGGCAGGCACCTGTAGTCCCAGCTACTCGGGAGGCTGAGGCAGGAGAATGGCGTGAATCCGGGAGGCAGAACTTGCAGTGAGCTGAGGTCATGCCACTGCACCCCAGCCTGGGTGACAGAGCAAGACTCTGTCTCAAACAAACAAAAAAAAGTACTGTCAGTTGGTGACAGCTGCCTTTTATGGAGGCCAAGCTATGCAAACCAAACTATGAAAAACTTTAAGAGTAAAAGGGACCCTGGATGCCATTTAGCTTGATCACTTGCCACTATGGAAGCTCCTTCAGCAACAACCCAGCATGCTTGCTCAGTGCCTTCATCTACCAGCTGAGGAAGGCTGCCCACTCCAGCCTGATCAACCATGATTGCTGGAAAGTGTTTCCTTGGACTTCACCAAAATCTTCTTCCTCTCATTTCCATCCAGCTGTCCTAAACTCTGTCTTTCAGGGCCATACAGAACACAAACAACCCCTGTTCAACATGACAGTTTTTCTAATCTCTATAGGTTGTTTTCATATTGCCCCTCAGTCTTCTCTACTGCCAGTTAAACAGCCCAAGACTTCTAACTATTTTCCAGATGACATGGTTTCAGATCACCCAGCCTCCCCTGGGCTCCCTTTTTTGGGTCATCTTTGATCTTCTCAACTCAGAGAGGATTTCAGGCTCTGTTTAGATTCCTCCTCCCTTTTCCTCTTGTCAGAAATTGCCTCCAGGTAGAAATCCAAGGCAATTATAGAGTTCATTTCACTTATGTCCATTTTCCCAGGGATCACAATCATATACTTCCTGAAATAAGTTATTTTATGTATCTTGTCCACTTTCTAGTTACTTACAGTGGGAGGATAAGTCTGGTTCTTGTTATCACATTATGGCTGAAACTGGACATCCACACATATTCAAACAAAGCTTTCAATATTTTACCATTAAATGTGATATTATAAACATTACCCTTAATATAGGGGGCAAGCTTGATACCACCATGTCTTTACAAAATTATATTGGAATACCTAGGGAAAGCAGTAAGGCATAAAAACATACAAAGATTGGAAATGAAGGAAAAGAATCTGTCATCATTTACAGTTTCATGTTTGTCTAGATAAAAATCCCAAAATATCTACACAAAAATCCTAAAGTATATACATTTAAAATGAACCTTTAAAAAATGTGATTGCATAAAATACTGCTAATGAAAGCAACAAAAAACGTGAAGTACCCAAAAATAAAGCTAGCCACAAATGGAAAAGACCTCTATAGAGAAAATTATAAAAACTTTACTTGAAGAAATCAAGGACTTAAGAGACATACAATGTTCATGGATCAGAAGATTCAGTATTGCAAAGATGAGAATTCCCCCTACTTGATATATGGTTTCAATGGAGTTATGATCAAAATTCCAGCAGAGCTTTTTTGGTACTTAACAAGTTGATTATAAAATTATTATAATCTATACTAATTAAGTTCATGGGTATTGGTGTAGGGATATTCAAATAGAGAAATATAATTGAAAAGAGAGGCATAAAAGAGAACCACATATGTAGAGAAAGTTTATGATAGAGTTGGTATTGGAGATCAATGTGAACAGGACAGATATTTCAATAATTGGTTGGCCATATGGGAAATAAAAAGGAATGTGATTATGTGTTAGTCAGCCACGTTGCTGCAATTATGCTGTGTAACAACTTCCCAAATCTCAGTAGCATATAACAACAAACATATATTTGTCACACAGAGGTCTATAAGTCAGTTGTGGCATACTGCAGGTCAGATCAGGTCTACTCCACATGTCTCTCATTCTCTGACCCAAGCTGAAGGAATGTGGCTACCTGGGGCATGCACTTCTCATGTTGCAGGTAAGGAATACACAAGAGTAAATCAAACCACACATTTAAGGTTTCTTATTGTGTAGGACATACATTATATCTGCTCACATTCTAATCACCAAAACAAGTCACATGGTTAAGCTCAAAGACAGTGGGGAAGTTGAGTATATTCTGCCCAAAATGAATCACGGCACAGGTAGGAAGCAAAGAAAGAATTGTGAGCAAATAATACAAATTACTACAGATGCTAACTCACACCATACCAAAAAAATCAATTTGAGGAGGCTTAAAGACATAACTTATGAAACATTTAAGAGAATATAGGAGAATATCTTTATGTTCTTAGGGTAAGAAAGAGATTCACAAATATGAAACATAAAACAGAAGCTATAAAAGATTGGTAATTTTCTTTTTCTTTTTTTTTTTTTTTTTTTTGAGACGGAGTCTTGCTCTGTCGCCCGGGCTGGAGTGCAGTGGCCGGATC
>NW_012105143.1:1242988-1293599 GCF_000951045.1 Mandrillus leucophaeus
CCATTCTCCTGCCTCAGCCTCCCGAGTAGCTGGGACTACAGGTGCCCGCCACCACACCCGGCTAATTTTGTTTTATGTATTTTTAGTAGAGATGGGGTTTCACCGTGGTAGCCAGGATGGTCTCAATCTCCTGACCTCATGACTCACCCGCGTCGGCCTCCCAAAGTGCTGGGATTACAGGCGTGAGCCACCACGCCCGGCCGCCAGAAGATATTTTTAACATGCCAAGAAGACAAAGGATAAATATCCAGAATTTTTCAAAGGTGTCCTATACCCAGTACAAAACGCTGCTGAAGAGAGCTTGGTGCATTTGAAGAACAAAGTGTTTCTTGCGGTTGTAGCACAGAGTGGGGTGTGTGCGTGTGTGTGTGTGTGTTACTCTCACATCTTTACACAATAAATTCCTTTGACTTAGAATGCCCTTTCACCATTTTGTTCCTGGAGTTAGAAAATACCTCATGAAAATTAGCATGACCTTCCTTTATGCGTCTCTGGTTTGCTTTATATTCTCTATCAGACAAATTTTAAAATATTATAATTCACTGAGAGTACCATTTTGCCTCCCACTACTCCCTACTCCCAATATGGGTTTTTCCTGTTTGATTAAACAGCCTTTGAGCATCTGTCACATATCCAGCTCTGTCCTAGGTACTTTAGAATAAAGATGAATGCTTGGTTGTTGCCAGGCTATGCTGTAAATTCTAAGGAAGGGGGTTAAGGACAGGATTCTGGGAGGCAGTATGACGTGATCCCAGAGAGAGGAGAAAAGAAAAGCACATGTTCTAGATGTGTTTAAATTCTCATCAAATAGGAGGTGGTGATGCCATTCTCTTTGATGAGGAAGGAGATATGAAATCAGACACCCAAAGAGGCTTTCCGGAGGACATCCTAACTTTTGATAGATGTTTCCACCATCTGGATGGCGTCCTCTTCTCCATCCCTCTGTTTTCTCAGAAGCAGCTGCTGGGGTCCCAGAAGGATGCACACAGTGGCTATAGATGCTCACAGATCCACAGTGAAACACTCTTATCTAACCCTGGAAGGTTTTGCTGCTTGAAAACCTTTATGCCTTCATCCTAAGATACAAAGTTGCAAATAGCACCAAGAGCTGGAAACAGATGCCAGCTGAAACCTAAGAACAGACACAATGTATGAGCAGTGTCCTACCAGGACCACCACTCGGCTCTTGGCAGCGGCAGCCCTCCTCATGGCTGTTGGCAATGACCATTGCTTCATCTTCTGAAAAGGAAAACTACCCAGTTGGCCAAGCCAGATCTCCAGGAAGGAGGTGTATCTGTCTCCTGCTTTGAGATCAGTCCTTCCACTGCTCTATCCAGGCAGTCCCAGAGAAAGTAATGTGTGAGCTGAATACACTGAAAATCTGTACCTAGCCCAGGGCAGTAGCTGAAACCAGCATATATACAGTGGCTTTCACCTACACTGTTAAAAGGTGGGTACATGCCCAATAAATGTTTATTGAGTGCCATTAGGTGCCTGGCACTGGGCCATGCACTGACAATGTGAAGGCAAATGAGAAAGATAGGCTTCCTGCTGTCGTAGTGTTTACAGACAACTGGAGGCGTGTGATGGTAAATTTTTTGCATCAACTTGGCTAATACTGAGTTATTTAATCAAACACTGATGTAGGTGTTGTTTGTTTTGAAGTTATTTTATGGATGTGGCTAACATCTACAATCTGTTAACATTAAGTAAAATCGATTGCCCTTTTACTGTGTGGGAATGTCTCATCCAGTCAGTTAAAGGCCTTACGAACAAAACTAAGATATCCCTGAGGAAGTAGCAAGTTGACCTCAAGATTGCAACATCAGCTCCTGCTGAGAGTTCCAGCCTGCTGACCTGCCCTACTGAATCCCGACTTGTCAGTTCCCACAACCGCGTAACCCAGCTCCTTGAAATAAATCTCTCTGTGTGTGTGTGCGTGTGTGCACACGCGCCTGCACGTGCCCGCATTCATCTCTGGCACAAGGAGACCCACATACAAAGGCGGTGTCCTAAGGGGTATGACTGGGGAAACTGCGTGTGGTACTTAGCACTGTGAGCCTAAGGCAGACTGTCCAGATCGGAACCTTGGATCCATCATGTACTAGATGCACCATGACCTTGGGTCAACTCCTACATTCTCTAACCCTCAGTTTCCTCATCTGTAAAATGCCAAAACCCTCGTAGGGTTATGGCAAAGAGTCAAAGAGATTAAGTACCTTGTGATATTTAAGAAGTTAAATGTCCATGAACAGCACAGCAAGTAAGTATGAAGCCAGGATTTAAACTCAGGTTTGTCTGTGTACTGTGTATGCCCTTTACCCTCTGCCATATCACCTTCCTCTTTGGGAATTACACTTCAGCTATCAGTTCTTTAACAGACACAGTTGCCATAGACCACTCCTACATTGTTACAGCTTCCACTCTGCACCACAGAGACGCCTCTTAAATGTATACCTTTAGCCTAATCCTAAGGTTGAGTTCCAGGTTTCCACTGCACTTTGCTACTTTGATATGATCCATTGGCTTCAAATCTGACATATCTTAAATTCAAGCTCATCATCAAAGCCTCACCATTGACAAGTCCTAGCTTCACCTCTCTCTAGTTACACGACCCCGGGAAAGCTACTAAACCCCAATGCTCAGTTTCCTCACTTGTTAAATGGCAGGGTTTGCTGAGATCAGGGAAGTAGACACGTATCACACATAGTTCTTACGTCTCTCTGTGTCTACAGTACCTGTCTTGATGTCTGGTACATTGTGGGTGTTTTATTGTACTTATTTATTCAGCATCTATTCATTCCCTGGCACTGATTTTGACTAATTTCACAATAAGATGCATGGATTTAGTCCTAACCCACCACTTGTAGGAAAACCATCATTTCTTACTAAACTGAGTATATTGGGTGCTCCAGTACGCGTTTATTTCATTTACATCATATGTTCCTATATTGCCATCTAGAGGACTAAGTGCAAGTTACAAGCAAGAGGGAACCGGGACTTGTGCAGAAAGGCAACATCCTAGAAGAAATGTTTAAAAAACATTAAGACTCATCCGCAGCAGTTTGGATTTCAACAATTATGTGAAAAAAATAAATAACAGGATGTGTTTTAACTATAAATTAGAAATGAATGCTATAGTAAGTTACCGGCTCATAAACTTATGATCTCTGTTAAATAAAATTTATAGGAGGTCATTGGTTTGAACTAAGTCCTGCACTAGGCCGCAGTAGACCAAACCAAAATGGAGTTACTCACGGTAAAGTTCCAGGCCACCAAGCCAAAACTACGTTGTTTACCTGACCTTCCAAGAAATCAGGAGAGAGAGGGAGATAATAGCCACATCTCCAAACAGCCAGTTTTAGCCTGCCTGATAAGGAAGTCCCCTCTACTTTAACCTTTACCAGGAAAGTAATTTTGAAACAACCAATCCACCTTGTGTTCTTTGTTTCTGCATTCTTCAGCCTTTTTCTGCCTGTAAATACTCATTGCACATGTTTCAGAGCAAAGCCCAACTCCCATGAATCATTCTTTGCTCCGTTAAATTTATTTTGTTTAAAGTTTTTCTTCTATCATCTCTAACTTGTTCTAAACAAAATAAAAAATAAAATAAAATCAGCATTCTTTCCTGTAATTGACTGCTTTGCTACTTTTGGATTATCCATGCCATATACTAGATGAGAATCTAAATTAAAGAGGAACCACTTAACTAGGGGTTAGGTCTCCTGACTGCTCCACCTTTAGCTTAATAATTCGGTTTTCCACCTAAGCAAGTTACTATTATCGAGTGCTTACTGTGGGCTTGGGACTATACTGAACATTTTACATGAGTTATCTCATTTAATCCTCACAAGCTCCTCCCATCTCGAGGGTATTTATTTGTGCTTATGACTCTGAGCCTGCAGCCTCATCTGTAAAAATGGGGTAAGTGACTTTCTCAAAGTCTAAAAAAGGATATTGAACTGGATCCACAACTCAGATCTGCCTGAATCAAATACAAGTTCTTAATGATTAGTTTACTAAACACAACAGCTTCTGCATTCTAAGAAAGTCACAAGGATGAAACAATTCGTGGAAAGCACTTTTTGGAGAAACAACAACGTTTGAATGCTTTCATAACGGAATGTTCACACAAAAAATAGGTGTAAAGTGGTGTATATTCTACTGGGATAACCAATCACTTCACAAACGCATTCAGTAAGGGTTGCTTTTTCAGTAAACAGTAGTGGTATCTTCTCTTTCAATCTGATTCCAGGTTTGTCAATTTTGTTAATCTTTTCTTCAAATAACCAACTTCTAGTTTTGTTGATTTTCTCTATTGTTTTTCCAGTCTTTATGTTTTTTATTTCCTTTCTAATCTATTATTTCCTTCCTTCTGCTTACTTTGATTTACTATGGTCATCTTCTAGTTTCTTAAGATGAAAGGTGAGACTGTTGATTTGAGATCTCTTCTTTAAAAAAAAAACAAAAAACTGTACAGTTACAGATTTCTCTATAAACACTGTTATAGCTGCATCCCATAAGTGTTGGTATGTTGTGTTTCCATTTTCATTAATCTCAAAATACTTTCTAATTTCCCTTGTGATTTCTTCTTTGACCCATTGATTATTTAGCAGTATGTTGTTTAATTTTCTCATCTTTGTGAATTTCCCAAATTCCCTTGTGTTATTCATTTCTAATTTAATTCCATTTTGACCAAAGATTATACTTTGTATGACTTCAATTATTTTAAATTTATTGAAGCCATACTTTGTATGACTTCAATAATTTTAAATTTATCGAAGCCTGTTTTATGGCCTAACATGCAATCTAGCGTGGAGAATGTTCCATGTGCATTTGAGTAGAATGTGTATCCTGCTATTGTTGGACAGAGTCTCTACAGATGTCTGTTTGGTTTTTGTTTGTTTGCTTGTTTTTTGAGACAGACTCTCACTTTGTTACCCAGGCTGGAGTGCCGTGGCGTGATCTTGGCTCACCGAATCTTCCGCCTCCCAAGTTCAAGTGATTCTCCTGCCTCAGCTTCCCGAGTAGCTGGGATTACAGGCATGCACCACCACACCCGGCTAATTTTTGTATTTTTCGCAGAGACGGGGTTTTACCATGTTGGCCAGGCTGGTCTCGAACTCCTGACCTCAAGTGACTTGCCCACTCCAGCCTCCCAAAGTGCTGGGATTACAGACATGAGCCACCGTGCCCAGCAGATTTAGTTTGTTTATAGTGCTGTTGAATCCTCTTTTTCCTAGTTGATCATCTGCCTACTTCTATGCATTATTATAAATGAAGTGTTGATGTCTCCAGCCACTATTGTTAGATTTTCTGACTTCTTTACCTTTAACTAGCAAAGAAACTCAGTTCTTCTTTCTAAATAAGAATTATCACTATCAAGTGCTTACCACGTACCTGGGACTATGCTGACTCTTTCACATGGATTATCTCATTTAGTTATTAATAATTATTAAGAGTATATTGTTATGCCAGGCTCAGAAGCTCATGCCTGTAATCCCAGCACTTTGGGAAGCTAAGGCAGACAGCTCACTTGAGGTCAGGAGTTTGAGATCAGCCTGGCCAACATGGTGAAATCCCATCTCTACTAAAAATACAAAAATTAGCCTGGTGTGATGGTGCAGGCCTGTAATCCCAGCTACTCAGGAGGCTAAGGCAGGAGAATTGCTTGAGCATGGGAGCGGGTGGTCACAGTGAGCTGAGATAGCGCCACTACGCTCCAGCCTGGGTGATAGAGTGAGATGCCATCTCAAAAAAAAAAAGTAAATTAATTGTTAATAATTATTAAATCGTTTAGTTTTGTCAGCTTTTGTTTCCTGTGTGGGATTTTTTAAGTGCATATTTGTTTTTAAGTGTTATGTCTTTCTGATGGATTGGTCCTTTTATCAGTATGTGATGCCCTTCTTTGTCCCTTGAAACAATTTTTGCCTTAAAATCTACTTTGTTTGATATTAGCATAGTCACTCCAGCTATCTTTTCATTACTGTTTGCATGGTATATCTGTTTCTATACTTTTACTTTCTACCTGTTTGTGTCTTTGAATCTAAAGTGTGCCTCTTGTAGACAGCATATAGTTGGATCATGTTTTTTGCCAACTTGTTTTTTTGTGGGTTTTTTTTGGTTTTTTGGGTTTTTTTGGTTTTTTTTTTTTTTTTTGGTTTGGTTTGGTTTTGTTTTGATTTTTTGAGATGGAGTCTCACTGTCACCCACGCTGGAGTGTTGTGGCGTGATATCAGCTCACTGCAACCTCCACCTCCCGGGTTCAAGCAATTCTCATCCCTCAGCCTCCAGAGTAGTTGGGATTACAGGCACCCGCCACCATATCCAGATAAATTGTAATTTTAGTAGAGATGGGGTTTCACCATGTTGGCCAGGCTGGTCTTGAACTCGGGACCTCAAGTGATCCGCCCACCTCGGCCCACCTGGGCCTCCCAAAGTTCTGGGATTACAGGCATGAGCCACTGCGCCCAGCCACCTATCTGTCTTTTGATTGAAATATTTAACTGGTTTTCTTCTAATATAATTACTGATAAGGTGGGAGTTATTTGTGGGATATCTGCTCTTTTCCTTTCATGCATCTTATGTCTTTTGATTTCATTTCTCCACTACTTCCTTTTGTATTAAATAGGTATTTTCTAGTATATCATTTTAATTTCCTTCTTGTTCCTCTTATTGTATTTTTTGAGTTTTTTTCTTAGTGGTTGTCCTAGGGACTATGATTAATATCTTAACATAATCTAAGTTCAGATTAATGCCAAGCTAATTTCAGTAATACTCGAAAACTTTAGTATAGCTCTATTCCCTCCCTCCTCCTTTGTGCTATTATCATCGTACAAATTGCATCTTTATAAGTTATAACCCTATCAACATTATTTCATAAGAATTGCTCTATGTAGTTGTCTTTTGGGTCAGACAGGAAAAGAATTACAAACAAAAATAGATTTATACTGTATTTCATATTTACCTATGTAGTTACCTTTAATGATGCTTTTTATTTCCTCATGTGGATTGGAGTTATTGTCTAGTGTTCTTTCATTTCAGCCTAAAGGACTTCTTTTAGCATTTCTTGTAAGGCAGGTCTGCTAGCAATGAATTCTCTTAGTTTTTATCTGGGTGTGTTTTAATTTCTACATTTTTTTTTTTTTTTTTTTGAGAGGGAGTCTCACTCTGTCACCCAAGTAGGAGTGCAGTGACGCAATCAGGCCTCAACCTGCCAGACTCAAGTGATCCTCCCACCTCAGCCTCCTGAGTAGCTGGGACCACAAGCACACGCCACCACACCCAGTTGTTTGTTGTATTTTTTCTAAAGATGGCTTTTTGCCATGTTGCCCAGGCTGGTCTCAAATTCCTGGGCTGAAGCAATCCTCCTGCCTCAGCCTCCTAAAGTACTGGGATTACAAGTGTGAGCCACCATGCTCATCCTTTCTTATAGTTTTGAAGGATAGTTTTGCTAGATCTAAAATTCTCTGTTTTCTTTTAGCACTTTGAATATGTCATTCTACAGCCTTCTGACCTCTGTAGTTTCTGATGAGTGGTAGGCATTTAATCTTATTGAGGATCCCTTATATGTAATAAGTTGTTTTCCTCCTGCTACTTTAACAATTCCTTTTGTCTCTGGCTTTTGACAGCTTGATTGTAATGTGCTTAGTAATAGATCTCTGAGTTTATCCTACTTATAATTTGTTGAGCTTCTTGAATGTGTAGCTCATGTATTTCATTGAATTTGGGAAGTCTCAGTCATTATTTCTTCAAATATTATTTCTGCTTTTTTCTCTCCATCTTCTGGAACCCCTATAATGCATATGTTAGTAACTTGATAGCATGCCACAGATCCCTCAGGCTCTGTTCATTCTTCATTCTTTTTTCTTCCTGTTCCTCAGACTGGATAATTCCTATTTGTCTTATTCTCAAGTTTGCTGATTCTTCTGCCTGTTTATATCTGTAAACCCCTCTAGGAAATTTTTCAACTATAATTTTTTAGCTCCAGAATTTCTTTCATGATTTCTGTTTACTGATATTTTCACTTTGTTTACACATTATTTTCCTTTCTCATGTTCTTTGTCCATGGTTTCCTTTAGTTTTTTAAGCATATTTAAAGGTTGACAAACTTTTTGTTTAGTAGATCTAATGTCTGGGTTTTCTCAGGGATGGTTTGTTTTCTGGGTTTTTTTCCCCCAATATATAACATAATTGCTGTTTCTTCACATCTTTTGTTGTTGTTGAAAACTGGAAAATTTAAATAATATGAGGTGGCAACTTTGCAAATCAGATTTGTCCCACACCCCCCACCCTTGTAGGGTTTACTATTTGTTGTTGTTATTTTTATTGCAATGGTGGTATGTCTAGTACCTTTCCAGGACTAATTCTGTTTACTCTGTATTCTGTCATGTTGGAGTCACCGAAATCTCTGCCTGGTTACTTTAGTCTTGAGCATGTGATTAGACAGGGATTTCCTTAAGTGATTGAAGCAGTAAGTCTCTCACCTTTACCTGACTTTCTAGCTCCCGAGAATATTTTGGCACTTTTCAAAGCCTCTATAGAAATCACACTCCCCTTATTTTTAAGTTTTCTGGCCAGTCTCTCATTTGTCCCAGCTAGTATAGCCATGTCAGACAACTGTGCTGTTTAAATAATTGCCACCAATTGTTTCTGACAAACAACCTGAGGATACTTTCCTCACTGAGTGACCTGAGTTGGGTTAAATGAAGACAAGCCCTGTGATTGGGACTATTCCAGGGAGCTGCCAGGCAGGTCAAGGAGTGACAAATCTCCGGGAATGGGGCTTCTTGGATAACTCCAAATCTATCTTAGAGGGACTCTAAATTCATTCAGTGGCTTCTAGGCTACTGGTTTTCACTGCTACTGTGGTCTCAAGGTTGCTGATTTTCAAGGCTACTGTGGAGGTGAAAAGAAGAAGATGGGGACAGGACAAGTTAAAACACCACAAAGCTTACTGATCATACAGAGATTCAGCCTTTTTCTCAAACACATTTTCTTTGGGTTGTTGCAATCCTTTGGTTAATTTCCAGAGTTTCAAAAAGTTTATTTTGATCACTTCTGCCAGTGTACTCGTTGATTTTATGCAGAATCAGATATTCAAAGATCCATACTCCACCATTCTGGAAATGTTTCTCTAGGAATTTTTTTTTTTTTAAATGAGATGTATAGGATTTCTCTTAAATTAATATAAGCAGCATCTACTACATTCACTTGGAACACTAGACATTACCACCCATGATAGACCATCTAAATGAGAAAATTGCTTCTCTTATTTCACAGAATGTCCATGCTGATTTCCAAAGCACATGGCATCTACCTTCAGTAAACAACACAGAATATTAGAACACCAGAGTTCAAGTTCATGTCTATCCACTCTCCAGCTCCAACTAAAAGGGCCTAAGGGACAGACTGTTCATCAATGGCTGTAGACTAATGGTTTTCACCCCTTCAGGCTCACAGCCACTTTTTATCAGAAATATTTTAAAACATGTTTTATTATTCTAAAACACAAACAATATAACTTAACCTCAGGCATATTTTTAATCATCTATCATGATTAAAGGTATCTTTAATATCTAACTGTAATGTAACAGAGAAATAAAAGAAAGCAACTTATGATAGTATGTAATTCAATCTAGAAATGGCCAAAACTCCTGATGACACAATAATTAGGTGCTTGCATATGTACATATAATTACCATTAATGTGCCCACTACAAATGCAGACTACTGCAGTACTTTTGACCTGGAACTCAAATGCCACAAGCAATGTTGCCACTAGTGAGTTTTTAAAATGATAGAAAACTCTTGGTTACGTACTGAACAAAGACTACAACTTTCCCTCACTTAACTGGTAATTGCATTTTTGGGCAAATCAAGTATTGCAGATCTGCAACAACAAAAATATGAAATGGAATTATAATATATGCTCAAAAAATTATTGTCGATGTCCACCAGAGATCGTGAGGAACAGATCTGATTGAATCGAGTTGGGTTTATCAGCATGCTTTTGCACAAGAGAGATCACATACCATGGGGAACCATGGGGTGCCTCAGTATGGGAGTGCTGGGAAGGGCTTTTTATAGGATTTGGGGTTGTGTTGGGTGATTTCAAGAAGGGCTCCATGAATCCTAGTTTTACTCTGGATTGAGTACTTTCAGAAAGCAAGGGCAATTCTAAATGACTGTAAATATTAAAATTTTTAATCTAGGAGGAAGAAGGAACACAGTGATCCAATGGGTAATGAACCAACTATCACACATGTAAGCCAAGAGACAGGAATGTTTGGTCGCTCTATGATTTACACAGAATCTTGTTTCTAAGTTTAACATGACTATGGAGTGTCTTAATTTTTGTCTTCCACCACCACATTCAGAGTGGCCTTGTCAGATGTTGGTGTTCTATAAAATTGTTTATATTCAACAGAATAGCCTAGCCATTAGAGCCAGGTCAGCTTCCAACTGACAGCTGTAAGGGTTGCTTTTCTTTTCTCATTATAAACAGGATTTCCATGTACATAATTATTCAGCGAGGTACAAAGAAGTCATGAGATACAGGATAATTCTTTGCTGTCTAAAACTGTCCTATGCTATTCAGGCACCCAGCATCTCTATTCACTTTCATTCACATTTCATTGGCCATTGTTCACTCACATTTCATGGCCTCAAACGAATTAAGGAAGCTGGGAAATGTAGAACAAATGGAACGTTTAGTGAGCATTACTATCTCTACTATATGCAACCTTCAATAAATTATTTTACTTCTCTATTAGTTACCTACCTGTAACATGAGGTTACATGGTACATAATTGTCATTTTTCCCTCTTGGGGAGAATCATACGAGATAATACATAAAAGAACTTTAATAAGCTCTAAGAGTTACACAGATTTTAAAAGGCCCATAGTACCTATATGTTGGAATTAATGTGCCATCACCTCTGCGTGCGCACACACACATCTTTACCTATCTATTTAGAGGTCTGGGTCAAAGAATACTCTGGGAGATGTGGAATTAGAATGTGATTTTACTAGGGCTAGGCGCGGTGGCTCACACCTGTAATCCCAGCACTCTGGGAGGCTGAGACAGGCGGATCACCTGAGGTCGGGAGTTCAAGACTAGCCTGACCAACATAGAGAAACTCCATCTCTACTAAAAATACAAAATTAGCCGTGGTGGCAGACACCTGTAGTCTCAGCTACTTGGGATGCTGAGGCAGGAGAATCGCTTGAACCAGACAGGTGGAGGTTGCAGTGAGCCACGATCATGCCACTGCACTCCAGTCTGGGCAACGAGAGCGAAACTCTATGTCAAAAAAAAAAAAAAAAAAAAAAAGATTCTACTTTCATTTTACTAGCACCATTCAGTCAATTCACCTGTATCCAAGGCTGACCAGGGACAATAGAGAGGAAAACCACTTATCCTCAGTCTCTCCTAATTTCTTCAGTCTTGATGAAATGATTAAAGTGTCAGATTTTATTTTCCAAAGAGTATCTCCCATCCCACATACTCTTATTATAATGTAATCTTAACACTCCTCTCATTAAGTACTGGGCTCTATGTACCCTTCTATTGAAGCTGGATGGACCTTGGTTATTGCTTTATCCAATGAAGTATGACAGAAGAGACATAATGTGAATTCCAAGACTAGTCATTAAAATGCCATGCACTTCTCTTGCTCTCTTGGAAGACTCATTGTTAGAACCCAGTGCCAGGTTGTGAAGAAGTCAAATGTGCCCTCAGGGAGAAACTACACAGTGTAGGTGTTCCAACCAACAGCCTAGCTGACGCCACAGCTGACAGTGAATGTCAACCTCCAGGTCAGTGGCTGAAAAGCTCCATGCCACTTCCTGGCTCCTGCCCCAGCCATCACCATGCTCCATCCAAATTCCTGTCCTACAGAATTTGTAAGCATAATAAAATATCTTGTTTTTCACCAGTACCAGTAATTCTGGGGGTGGAGTTTTATGTAGCAACAGCATCTGGGACAGTGCAACTCAGTGGCAACTATAATATTCACTTAAGTACTACATAAAGATCAACTATGTATTTACTAAATTATTACATCTCTAATACTGTACTAACAACTGGAGTGTACTGTACTAACAACTCCAGTTAGTACAATATGGAAAGTTAGTACAAATGGAAATAATCATGGATAATGCTCAAAAGTGCACTGTATTGACAAGAATCCAGTTAGGCTATGAGCAACAGAGAAGTCAGAACAATAATACTTGAAGAAGATAGTTCCCTTCACTTTTATTAAAAGTTCAGACAGCTGGCCAGGCATGGTGGCTCACGCCTGTAATCCCAGTACTTCGCGAGGCCGAGGCGGACGGATCACGAGGTCAGGAGATAGAAACCATCCTGGCTAACACGGTGAAACTCCATCTCTACTAAAAATACAAAAATTAGCCAGGCGTGGTGGCAGGGTGGTAATCCCAGCTAGTAGGGAGGCTGAGGCAAGAGAATCGCTTGAACCCAGGAGGCAGAGGTTGCAATGAGCCGAGATCACACCACTGCACTCCAGCCAGGGCGACAAGAGCAAAAGCTCTGTCTCAAAAAAAAATTCAGACAAGCAGTTCACAAGACGGGATTCAGACAGTATCTACCTCATTTATCTGCCATTCACAAAACGAAGCCTTTACCACATAGTCCAAGATGGCTGCTCTAGTTCCTGCACTGTGTCTACCTTTCAGGAAAAAGGGGGAAGGGATGGGCATGCCTCCTCCTTTTAAGGATACTTCCTGGAAATGTATCCACTGGCCCGAACTCGGTCATGTGGCCACACCAAGATACAGCGATAAAATTTGGGAAAGGTTATCTTTATTCCAGGATGCCATGCCCTAGCTAATTAGGTGGTAAATCTATAAAAGGGGAAAAATGAGTATTAGGGAATACATGGTAGCTCCTGCCACATGCATATTCTAAAATTCAGTTGTTACTTGGTTTAGGATTACAGTTCAAATAACACAGTTATCTAAAAGAACTATACCAATGTATCCTCTGTTAGACTCTCAACCCTAAAGATTTAGGTTAGATCCTTCAGATTAAATTTTAAAATGTCTTCAGTGCAGTATCAATTCTTCTCACCAGACAGAACAGCTGAGTATAAGTAAAATAAACAAGCTCTTAACAAATTATTAATTTTTAAGAAAGGAAAAGGCATTTAGAGCAAATATTTTCTCTAAAAATACTAATATATCATGTTTTATATCCTACAGATATTCCTGTAATCTGTTTTCCTTAGGAAAGTCACTCAATAACCAGAAGTTCTGTTAAATCGTCTAAAGTATTACATATTTGTCATGAGGATTAAATGAGATTACACATGTCAAATACCTTGTAAACAGTAGAATTTTATACAAATATAAAGTTTTGCACCTTCAAAGCTATCACTCCAATAAGACACTTATTCAATTAAACAAATAATCTTAAAAACTATTTTAACAATGTACAAATATATTCACAACATAATCTGCTGATTAAGACTTCAACAAAGTTTATAATACCTACAACAGAATTTACAAATGCCTACAATAGTTTGTAAACTGGTTTACAGTTACACAGAATGCTTTAAGAAATACCATTAATACAAATGCATAATTTACAATATCCCCATTATAGCAAGAAAAAAAAATAGATTCAGAAAATAAAATGTCTTTTAGGCATTTATTATGCCAAGTATGTAAATGATTATTCTCATTATGACATGAGAATAATGCTCTTTTAGTGGTAAAAGATCTATTAGCTCAAGGTCCACTGAAGAGCTTTCAATCTAGCTATCCTTTCTGTAAAATAAATAGAACAGCAGCAATCTCTGGGTATTCCTTAAACAAACGATGATGATTCCACTTATATTAACTGGGCCTTAAGTAAATGACTTCTTACAAATAAAAATAAGATTTTAGAAAGTAGTTAATACCACTGGCCCTAATTGTTTTCACTTGCTTGTATATGTCTAAGAAATTTCCCCATGAAGTACATATTAAAAACTAACAATAATTTCTAACTTATACATAAGCCAAAGTGCTCACTCTTACCATGGAAGCAAAATTTACTCCTGAAAATCATCTACAGAAATAATATGTAAACACATAGAGCTTTGAGACAGACTAAGACCATCCTCCCATGTTTTATGGATCAAAATGCAAAGGTCTCCATTACCTATGTAAATGAACACTTTCATTAACTTGGGATACACTGATACTACATGGCTGTGTGCATACCTATGGAACATGTGCATACCTACACCACAGAATAAATCTTGACAATGTTTCTAGTGCCAACATATACTTTCTAGCCCCAAATGCTGGAAAGGAAATAAAAACTTAACATGAAAACTACTTTTCCTTTTTATAAATAAAGTTTTTAAGTGGAAAAACAAAGCCAACACTCCTCGTTGCAACATGGACTAAGCTCTAAAAGGTTCAGAGTCAAGAATCTCTTCAGTTGTTCCCCCAATGTAACAAAGCACATTAAGTTTTCTCTATTCAGGAAGTCTGATCATCTCCAGTGTTCTGCAAAAGACAAAAAAAAAAACAACTCCGTAATATCAAAGTTATTTCACTTCACACACCATGGACTTCAAGGCCTATGCCTAGGAAAACATTCTGTATTTCTAAGCAGAGCATTACCTTACATACAATGGCCCAATCACATTAAAAAGTAGACATGCCAGGACAGGAGCGGTGGCTCACGCCCTGTAATACCACCACTTTGGGAGGCTGAGGTGGGCGGATCGCAAGGTCAGGAGATAGAGACTATCCTGGCTCTAACACGGTGAAACCCCGTCTCTACTAAAAATACAAAAAATTAGCTGGGCATGGTGGCGGGTGCCTGCAGTCCCAGCTACTCGGGAGGCTGAGGCAGGAGAATGGCGTGAGCCCAGGAGGCAGAGCTTGCAGTGGGCCAAGATCACGCCACTGCACTCCAGCCTGGGTAGAAAGAGCGAGATTCTGTCTCCAAAAAAAAAAAGTAGACACGCGCTACTGAAGTAAACCCATGGATACCATCATCCACCCAGCTGTCCAGTTTGTCCCATTTGAGCAGATGCCAGTACCATGTAAGACACTAACCCTATCCATGTTATGCCAGGTTTAAGGTTTAATTTCACCTGTATTCCATGTCCCTCCCCAGACCTTCAGAAACACTGAAAATTCTAAGGATAAAAACCTAGTAAGTACATACATGAAAGTTACCCTAAGGTGGACCACAGTAAAGGTATACTGGGACCATGCAAATATCCTTCAGAATGAGATGATCATGTCCCTACGTGAATATTCACTTTCTCTACTTTTCATCTTCTGGAAGAGAAACTGTACAGTAGCATAAAAAGAACAATAAATCTTGAGTATGAAGGGCTGGGTTTAAGATCTAGCTTTGTACCACTTATTAGCTGTATAATCTTAAGTAAATAATTTAATTTCTCAGGGCTTTAGTTATCTAAAATGTAATCCCTGCACCAGCACCCTCAGTACCACCCAGAAACTTGGGAGAAATGCAAATTATGAGACCCTACCCCTAGATCTACTGAATAAGGAGTCTGGAGGTGGAACTCAGCAATCTTGTGCCCTCTAGGTGATTCTCATGTATGTTCGAGTTTGAGAATCCCTGTCCTATATAACATCACTTGCCCAACCTACTGTACTAACCAAATGCAAGGTATTACCCATATAAAGACCTTGTCACTTTTCTTTTTTTTTTTTTTTTTGAGACGGAGTTTCGCTCTTGTTGGAATAAGAGCGAACTCCCAGGCTGGAGTGCAATGGCGCGATCGCAGCTCACCACAACCTCCGCCTCCCATGTTCAAGAGATTCTCCTGCCTCAGCCTCCCTAGTAGTTGGGATTACAGGCATGTGCCACCACACCTGGCTAATTTTATATTTTTAGTAGAGATAGGGTTTCTCCATATTGATCAGGCTGGTCTCGAACTCCCGACCTCAGGTGATCTGCCCGCCCCGGCCGCCCAAAGTGCTGGGATTATAGGCATGAGCCACCGCACCCGGCTGACCTTGTCACTTTTCCCAAGAGATTTAACCAATAATTATTTACCTACGACGACTAATCCTCCTGAAAACCCTGATGTTGGGGTATTATAGTAAAATCCTTATGTTCTAGGGGGAAAAAAACATCTGAGTACAAATGTTATGGTCCTATTGTGATTCAACTGTTCTCCCTAAAACCATACAACATACAGGCTGGGCGCCGTGGCTCACACCTGTAATCCCAGCACTTTGGGAGGCCGAGGCGGGCAGATCACAAGGTCAGGAGATCGAGACCATCCTGGCAACACAGTGAAACCCCATCTCTACTAAAAATACAAAAAAATTAGCCGGGTACGGTGGCTGGTGCCTGTAGTCCTAGCTACTGGGGAGGCTGAGGCAGAAGAATGAGGCGGGGCTTGCAGTGAGCCAAGATCGTGCCACTACATTCCAGGCTGGGTGACAGAGCAAGACTCCGTCTCAAAAAAACCATACAGCATACATTCTTCAAGAATATTCACTTAAAGCTCCCATAATTAATGAAAAACAACTGAACTTAAAAGTAATTTTTAAAAAATAAGTTATTATCAATGATAGTTTATCCTTCCTGGCTTTAAAATAATTTTAGGATACTGATAATACACTTCCAGAATGTCTGGAACACCCCCAAAGAGCAATTAAAACATCTTTATCTTTATATTTAAATAACTAAATGCCTTTAAAAAACTTCTGTTCAGGAGCATTTCATAAAAATTAAATTATGGGCCAGGTGCAGTGGTTCACACCTGTAATCCCAGCACTTTGGGAGGCCGAGGCAGGAGGATCATGAAGTCAGGAGATCAAGACCATCCTGGCTAACAAGGCGAAACCCCGTCTCCAGTAAAAATACAAAAAAATTAGCTGGGCGTGGTGGCGGGCACCTGTGGTCCCAGCTACTCAGGAGACTGAGGCAGGAGAATGGTGTGAACCCGGGAGGCAGAGCTTGCAGTGAGCCAAGACTGCGCCACTGCACTTCAGCCTGGGCGACAGAGCAAGACTCCGTCTAAAAAAAAAGATTAGAAATAATTGCATCAGTTACTGATCACATCCAGAAAACACTTACTTGTCGTAAGAACTGCTTTCCAAAATATGAAGTAGCCATGCTGGTTAAATTCTTTCTGCTGCCCACCTTACACCTGATGTAACCATACAGGTTGGCACCTTGTAGCACCACACCCATGATAACCACCGCCTGGGACAAGGGAAAAAATAATCAGTGGTTACTGGCCTGAAATTGACCTTTCTCTGTGCCATAAATGAGACAAGGCAGATTGTCATGAGAAAGAGAGGGAAGAGGAAGCTCTGCAAAGCCATGATTGTGCCAGTGAGACTTTTCCAGAGACAGCTGCCAGAATAGACCCAACTGATAGACGCTCTGCACAAGGCATGAGTCATTCACCCAGCAGGTATTTACTGAACACAACTGCTCTATGTGCCAGGCACATACTAGCTGCTGGGCATGCAGTCAAGGGGGAGCTTTCTTGCTCTCTGTTTCCCACTGGTCTGTGAGTAAAGTTAGGAAAAGTAAATGAGACTCAGGAAAGGCTCAAATGTTAATTATTCCTGTAAGAATTACAAAAGAACAGTCAAGAGGTAGATCAAGTCCAATAAACTGGGAGCAGGCAGGGGTGAATCTCTGCTCTATGTGACAAGTGGCTTCCAGTAGAGGGGATGCAATGCCCTAAGGGAGCAATCAATAGATGCCTGCCTTAACTGAGAAGGGAGACCGCTCCAAGGGGAACTGTACTTTTGCAGAGCTGTTTGTTCCTTTGAGTTTCTTTTTCTCACCTATGGTGATCCCACTAGGATCAATGAGAAGTGAGAAAAAGAAACTCAAAACCCATTCTTTAAAAATTTCTAATTAATCTCAATTAGAAAAATTAAGACAATGTGAGGAATTCCCATGGTTAAAGATTCTAATACAGTGATCAGCAAAGTTCTTCTGTAAAGGGCCAAATCATAAATATTTTAGATCATACGGTCTCTGCTGCAATTACTCAACTCTAATGTTCTAATCCAAAGGCAGCCATAGATGATACATAAATGCGCAAGGCTGTTTTTCAATAAAAACTTACAAAAACAGGTGTCGGGCTGAATGTGGTCTGCAGGCCATAGTTTGCCAACCCTTGTTCTGGAATAAACAGCTCATCGACCATTCTACTCTTTTATATCTGTGACAAGCAAAGGAGCTCAATGAAATGTCTTTTTCCAATCTAGATTTATTCTCCTTACCCTTAACAAGATGTATGGCTGATTTTAATGTTTAATTAATAGATTTAAATGTTTGATTAATGAACAGGTTCACATTCCTAGTAAAAGATGAGGAGGTGGTACTTTCTGTTCTAAACTTATGTTTCATGGAATTAAACGTGTTAGTGTAATAAGAGGTTGCTAGTTACCTACATAAACATAAAACTGTGTCTTTATTTGAATAAATGTCCTTTTAACTTCCCATGCTTCTCAAATAGTGGCGCTGCTGGGTATGTAATATATCAACATGCCATGCCAGGGTACACCTGAATTCACAGACCAATCACAGGTCCTGCTAAGGCATCAATTTACTCAATGGCAACAAATGTTAAAATCTGTAAGTTAAACTTCTGGTTTAAGATGGTGCAGTAAAGTCAGGCATGAAGATCTTCCTCCCTTTAAGGTATAAACAGCAAACAGCGTTTTTAAAAACGCAAATAAACTAATACATAAAAAAGGGCTGGTGGCCGAAGAGCCAGCCTGGAGCAGCTCTCCACAGCTCCACAAAGAAGCTCTAAGGAAGATTTCACTAATAATTGCCATCCCCAGCAACTTACAGAAAAGCAAAAGACCCAAGAAAAAAAATGCAGAAATAGCCATGACAACAGAAACTCCTCCCAACTAACAATGGCCCAAAAAGGCAGGAAAATCCCTGCAGGCCATAGTGGTGCCACCAGGTGGGAAGAAGGCAGGAGAGGAAGCACAGAAGCATCAATAATCATGAGAGCTGATCATCTTAAGAGAAGTGAGAAGGTGGGAGACTCATGGAGAGCCTGGGTGAAGCCCCTTCCTGTCCTGTGGTCTTAACCCATTTATTTTTATTATTTTTAATTAATTATTTCTTTTGAGATGGAGTCTCGCTCTGTCGCCCAGAATGGAGTGCAGTGGCACGATCTCTCCCTGCAAACTCCGCCTCCCAGGTTCACACCATTCTCCTGCCTCAGCCTCCCGAGTAGCCGGGACTACAGGCGCCTGCCACCATGCTAATTTTTTGTATTTTTAGTAGAGACAGGGTTTCACTATGTCAGCCAGGATGGTCTCGATCTCCTGACCTAGTGATCTGCCCACCTCGGCCCTCCCAAAGTGCTGGGATTACAGGCATGAGCCACTATACCCAGCAGTCTTAACCCATTTATGCTGTAGGTTGCAATTTTGTAAATTTTTGCATGAGTGAAAAATCAGACCTTGGTGATGACCTTGAGCAGTAGGATATAAATAACTCCTACATGCTTAGCGTTCCAATAATGGAACACTAGGCATAAGTAGGTTAACACAGGATCAAACTGGCTTTCACATAACCTCTCCCTGTTTTGTTTTAAGGAAGTAGAAACACTGCTAGAAAAAGACTGGGCTGACTCTCCTGGATGGATGCTAAAACTCCAAGGTCTCATAAACAATCCAAAGCAGAAGGGAAAAACCAGAGAGTGCACAGCCAACCAGGAGACAAGAGCTCCACTAAGGAAGAGAACGCAAAACCAGGCAGCCCAGCCAAGACAGCCAGAGCCTGGCGAGGTCTCCACCTCACACCTCACACCTGTGTCTTAATGCCACCAAACCCAGCACCACAATTCCAGCTCAGAGCAGCAGCCACATGCCTCAGACATCAGGGGAAGGTGGTCAAGGAAGATTCACCCTCACTAAACCAGCAGAAAGAGAAGGGCTGGACAGGGCTGTCACTGTAAGGATAAGCAAAATGGATAAGGACAAAGGGAAGTGCATTTATGCAGAACTATAGCAAAAAAAGAAGCACAGTATACAGAAGATAGGTGAAGAATCTACTCAGAAAGAAAAAAAAAACCATTAAAATAAAAGCATTCCTGGGAATATTTCACCCTATAGAAAAATCTAAAGATAAGAACTCAAAAAGTACGCGGATGAGATAACAGATGAAAACGGAGCTGACAAAGCTAAGGAAATACAGAGAGAAGCCTTAGCTGAGCACCTAAAATAGTTACTGTTCTCTCCTCTGTCCTCTCTACCCCATTACTTTGTATCATTAAGTAACATACCCTACTGTATTTTTTACTGTCTGTCTACCTTCCACTAGAACACAAGTTCTACTGGAACAGTCATCTTGTTTACCTGTCCCCTAACTTATCCCCCTATGTCCCCAGGCCACTCTGACATAACAGTGAACTCTTAAAATTGCTGAATAAATAAGGAAATGAATAATTACAGCAACAAGAAAATAGTAGACGAGAACAAACAAAAATGATCCAACATAGACATAACTAATACTTCAAAATTAAAGGTCAAAACATAGAACATAAATAAATGCGAAGATTTAACAAAAAAAAAATTTTCCTGATTCCAAGTAAAACTTTAGTCTCCCTGTCTCAGAAAGGCACACAGGCTCCAGAAAATTGATATGGAAAGATAAATACAGATACATCCGGGTTACACGAACTAAAAAAAACAAAACAAAACCTTATGGGGAGAGATTACAAAGGTTAAGTAAGCCTGGCCTCAGACTTCTCCAAAATATTCAATATAAGAAAATGATGGAATAGCATCTTCCAAACGGAAACAAACTGTGACCCAAGAATATTAATCCAGCCAGGTCATCATTCAAGAATGGTCAATAGGCTCATATGTTTAAACATGAGTCAAAAGAAAATGTAACCAACCAATAAGTAAAAGGAGAAGCTGCAGTAAGACTGGTGATAGGCAATGAATCGATTTTTTTAAAAACCAGATCAAAGACTGAACACCCACTAAGAAATATGTTTTCAAAAGATAACTATTATAATACTTGGTAACACAAAAATAACATTGGAACAAACAAGAAAGAAAGGAGGAGATGCATAGGAAGGAATATGAGTGTTTATTTTCTTCCCTTTCTAAACAGAGTCTATTAAGTCAATAAACAGGTTTAAAGTACATTAATTAATGTTACAAAGAAAACCACTAGAAGGACTAAAATAAAGACCACAATAAGCAAAACTCTAGAGGTAGGAGCAGAGAGAAGTTAAAGAAACCATATGAGTGTAAACTTTCCCATTTTCCAGAGCAGGAAATCTACAAATATTGAATAAATTTCCTAATTCATGAAAGAGGGTAATAATATAAAGTAATTAACGGTAACTACTAGAAGAACTGAAAAAGATAGTAAGTTTCCAAATCCAAAGAAGTATGAATGTATGAGCACACACAAAGAAAAAAAGAACCTGCATCACAAAACAGAACTAAAAAAAATACTACAAATTAGGAGGAAAAACATAATTAAGGTCAAATATACCTGATATCAGTAAATATTGTGTGAAAAAATTTCACACATCCCTAATGATAAGGACTCGGTTGTTGCTTCCTATGATTACCATCAGACATCTTAATGGATTATTTGAAAGTTCTACATTGATACTCACCAACCATTTTACTCTGAAGGAGAAGAGTGCACTAAAGGCAAATATCACCCACAGCACTGGACAGGCAATAAGTCCCAACCAAAAGATTCTTGATTCAGCCTCTGACACAGTTTTATTCTCTTGAGAGGACTCCTATAAAAGAACATAAATTCAATTATCATGTTGTGAGATTTATCAATAAAAAGTTCAACATGTTTAATAAAAAACATATTACTCACAAGTTCAAATATTAATACAGACAGCCCAAGTCCTAAGTCAGAAGCCAAAAAAACATGACTTCCACTCTTGTAATTTTAGGAACTGATCTATATTAACTCAAGAATTTTGCATTTTGCATTTTCAGGACAGGATGGATGGTTTACCACAACACATGACAGTAAAGAGTGGTCTCTGATAGGCTTCTATTCAATTCTTCTTGCACTTGTACTACTTATTCATAAGAAAGCTCTAAGTGATACCTTTCTGACTAAGGATCAAGGAAATCACAGTTATAATCATTCTGGAGACTAAAAGGTCAAATTAGCATCCAGAGGGGGGAAAAAATGGAATTAAGGGATTCAAGACAATTATCAAAATGTCTTAGCAATACTCAGGAATTTACAAGGGTGGTAAGTTGTGTCCAAGGTAGATTCCATAATATAAAAGAATACAGGTTCATTGAACACAGTGCCACTTTCTTAAAATAACTTGTCAATACCCTTGATGTCCTGTCGCCAAGAATTTGGTCCTCTGTTTCCAAAACTTATTTCCATGAGGAAAGTGAATATTCACTATAGTGTAGCAGGCTAACCCAAAACAGACCGGGACCCCCAGGGCTCCTGAAGGCAGAAGTTTGAAGAATAGAGTGCTCTGATCAGCTTTTCTATCCAGTTGCACTCCTCCTCCTCCTTTTTCCTGCCCAGAAAGGAAAGACGACCACAGGAGCAAAGACAGAACAAGATGTTGAAAGCAGTTATCTGCTGGGCATAGAGGGATTCATGGAGATACTAACGAAGGCAACACAGAGGTATTTTATCAGCAGTCCCCGACAGGCAGCTTAGCACACTGTATAAACGCTGACCCAGTGTCTTTCCTCAAAGGATTCTGTTCTGTGTATTGCTTGTTTCTGGTCTGAACTAGACAGAAAAATGCATTAAATTCTAGAAGGCCATCTCCTTTAGTACTGACATGCCAAGTGATTTGCTAAGTGTTTTCAATTCTGAATACTTCATCTTCTAATATTTAAATATAATCTACAAATAATTTAGCTGATAACACTATTTAAAATAAAAAAGGCACTTTACCTTTCTAGATTCAAATACCCAGTGGCTCTTTCCATCTTCATCAATGTGATTCCACCAACGTAGGCCAACCATTAGTCTACCTGTGACATTCTTGTGAAGATTAATGTAAACAGGCACATTTTAAAAGTATTATTTAAAGATCTATCATCAGCTCATATCTTAGTGTAACATTTCACAAACAAAAACCTTCAGCTTTACCTTCATAATATCCAGTTAGCAAAGACTACTATATAACAGGCCTGGCTAAATGATTAAGTAAAATGATAATGGCAGTACTAGTAAAGGTAGAGGTAACAGAGCAAGCCACAAGTCTACCCATAAACATTACCCCTTCTCTTTTCCCTCATGAACAATTTGCCCTTTCTCCCGTTCCCTAATTTTCCCTAAACTCCTTGCTATTTGGTTACTGTGACCTACCTTACATCCTGACTACAGCTACATATATTTTACAACTACATATCCCCAAAAATGGTTATACACACTAGCCTTCGGTCAGTCTCTCAAGTGTACCAAGCTCTTTTCCTACTTACTAAGTTAACAAACTCCTTTGATAGGTTTCCTAATGTTTATTTACTCAACAAATATTTACTGAGCATCTACTATGTGCTGGTAATACAACAGTGACTAACAGATACCATCTCTTTTCTCAGAGAAAGAGGTGAAGAGGAAGCAGACAACCAATGCACAAATGTACCATTATCAACTGAGGTAAAGTCCTGCAAGGGAAAGGTGTGGGATGATTGAAGAGTATAACAGCGAAATGTGATCTAGTCTGGGTATCAGAAAATGACTCTCTGAGGAATCAACATTTGGAATGAAATTTAAAGAATAAGTAAGAATCAACAGTACCGGGGATGTTTAATTAATGATGTCCACTAATAGATTCAGTGGTTCTGTGAACTTCGATGGGTAAAAAAAATGTTATCTTCATTTCCATTAACCTCTGGCTGAAATTTAACATATCTTTAAATTATGAATGTAGACAACAAACTACGAATGTAGATAAAAACACCCTGACGAAACAGAAATCACAGACATTTTTTTATTTTGTACTATACCTGCTACAGTTATCTCAAAATATTGTAGGTTTTTTTTGTTTTGTTTTGTTTTTTGTTTTTGAGATGGAGTTTTGCTCTTGTTGCCCAGGCTGGAGTGCAATAGGGCGATCTCAGCTCACTGCAACCTCTGCCTCCCAGGTTCAAGTGATTCTCCTGCCTCAGCCTCCCAAGTAGCAGGGATTACAGGCATGCGCCCCACGCCCAGCTAATTTTGTATTTTTAGTAGAGACGGGGTTTCTCCATGTTGGTCAGGCTGGTCTTGAACTCCTAATCTCAGGTGATTGATTCACCGGCCTCAGCCTCCCAAAGTGCTGGGAATACAGGAGTGAGCCACCGCGCCCAGCCTCAAAATACTGTTTAGGCTCACCACTGCTTTGACAGTAGTTAGCATATCTTTAAATTATTAATGGAGACAACAAACTACAAATATAGATAAAATTAAAAACACCCTGACACAATAGAAACCACAGACATTTTTCATTTCATACTATACTTGCTGCAGTAATCTCAAAATATTGTTTATGCTCACTACTGCTGTGAAAGTAGTTATTAGACCTGCCACTAGATCTTACCATTAATAAATTTATAAAGTATCGTAGTCCTCCCGTATCTGCAGGGTATACAATGCAAGACCCCCAGAAGATGCCTGAAATTGTGGATAATATCGAACCCTATATATGCTATATTTTTTCCTATACATACATACCTATGATAATGTTTAATTTATAAGGCACAGTAAGAGATTAACAAGAAATAAAAATAGAACAATTGTAACAACATAATCTAATAAAATTTATGTGAATGTGGTTCTCCTCATGCAATATCTTACTGTTTAGTATAGTGTACTACAGTAACTGAAACCACAGAAAGTGAAACCTCAGATAATGGGGGGACTACTACACATATCACTCAATCAAAAATTTACTTTTTTAATATTTTTAAATTATATTTCAATATAAGTGACTTCCTTTGTAATCTTATGTACCTTATATATGTGAAAACATTATCATGAGTCTATGAAAGGGGCCCATGGCATAAAAAGATTAGGAATCCCTGTCTTAAGGTGATGTGGAAGCAAGAAGAGCATTCCAGATAGAGTAGTAGGCACTGATGCCCTAATGAATAAAGTATAATCTATGGATTTATGGGACTTGGTCATTAATAGCATATGGAGTAGGAAGGAGGCAACTGATACATTTCTGGTTTACTCAAGTAAAAACAGTAGTGATTCCAGAGCCCGTGAAAGGGAACACTTAAAGAAGAAGAGTTTTTGGGGAGTGGAAGATGACAAGTAGTATTTTACACATGTTAAGATATGAGATGCCTGGCCAGTCATGGTGGCTCACTTGGGTTCAAGACCAGCCTGGCTAACACAGCGAAACCCTGTCTCTACTAAAAATACAAAAATTAGCCAGGCATGGTGGCACATGCCTGTAGTCTCAGCTACCACGGAGGCTGAGTCAGGAGAATCGCCTGAACCCGGGAGGCGGAGGTTGCAGTGAGCCGAGATCGCACCACTGCATTCCAGCTTGGGCAACAAAGCGAGATTTCTCCTCAAAAAAAAAGATCTGAGATGCCTTCAAGACAGCCACATAAAAACGTGAAGAAGACACATGGAGAGGCCTTGAGTTGTGAAGACAAACCTGAATGGAGATACAGATCTGGGAGGCAACACAGTTTACAGATCAGCAATCAAAACCAGAAGCACAGATGGCACTCCTTAGGAAAGGAATACAGAAGAAAAGGAAGAGTCTTATGAAACCAAAATTCCTATGGGAGAGATGTTAAGTGGGGAAAAAAAAAAAAAAGAGCTGGCAAGGGAGATCTAAACCAGAGGTATTTTCAAAGAATGCTCTCAGAATACTTTCAAACTCTTCCATGTTCCCATTTTCCAACTCTTTCCTGCTTTTATCTTTATTAGCTTATTTTCCTAATTTCTCAGGCCTATTGCTTATTTTTGAAACTTCTGGATTCAAGTAGTCCATTATTTTCCCTCTTTCTATTATTTTCACTCTGAATTCAGTTTTTGACATATTCAGAAAGCTTGACTGTAAATGATCACCATTAAGGTATAAATAACCTATATTTACAGTTTTTTGCTTCCTTTTAAACCCAATTACATAGCAGTTGGTTTTTTAAAAAGAATTCCAATTTTGACAACCACTTTCTATTAATTTCTAGTTCTGTTTCATTGGACTAGAAAATGTAGGTGCCCTGGGCAATTTTATTTCGATTTTCTTCACAGTGATATTTAGTCAATCTTTGTAAATGCTCCACAGGCACTTTACAAGAAAGTATTCTGTCATACAAAGTCCCAAAAACTGCTATTAAATTGATGTTGCTAATTATTTCATTCAGATCCTTCAGACCTTAGTTATTTTTGGCACTTTGGTTTGTTAAAGATTGTAGTTTGTTAGACTTATCATAATGCTTTTCTATCTTCTAATATTTCTAATTTTTTTAATACATAGTTTGATATAATTTTACTCTGAATGATCTTCACTGTGATTCATAAAATGACATTTTTTTGTTCCTCTTTGTGCTTTCTTATTCTGATTCATATCTCATCTGATAATCATACAATGTCAAGTTTCTTTTTGTTTGAGTTGATCTGATGTTATCTTTGCCTTCTTTTATTTTTTCTAATGTCATTAATTTGGTTAGATCTTTTGTTTGGACTTTGATTTCTGACCCAATCTTAATATTCTTGTCTTTAAATGGGTATATTAATCAAATTACATTTACTATTATAATGAATTTCCTATTACTTACATCACCTTATACACGTGCTTTCTGATTTAAGCTTCCTTGACACTTGCTTTGTTTTCCTTCTTTTGCTCTATGAACTGTTTTACTTGTTCCATCTTCTCTAATGTTTCAGAAGATACATGACTTGTTTTAAATTTTACTAATAGTTGTCATTAAATTTTTAAAACCATTATTTAACCTTTTTTACTCAATTTGTCAGAGTGAATAAAATAAAAACCAATATAAGCTTTAGCATTTAAACATACCTTTAAATTATTTTCCGTTCTCTACCTCTTCTTTATCTTCATTAACATCACCTAGGGCAAGCCTATCCAACCCTCTGCCCACAGGCCTCATGCTGCGCAGGACAGCTTTGAATGTGCCCCAAGAGAAATTCATAAACTTTTTCTTTTTTTTGAGATAGAGTCTCACTCTGTCGCCCAGGCTGGAGTGCAGTGGTGCGATCTCAGCTCACTGCAAGATCTGCCTACCGCATTCACGCCATTCTCCTGCCTCAGCCTCCAGGTTAGCTGGAACTACAGGCGCCCGCCACCATGCCCGGCTAATTTTTTTTTTGTATTTTTAGTAGAGGCGGGGTTTCACCATGTTAGAATGGTCTCGATCTCCTGACCTCGTAATCCGCCCGCCTTGGCCTCCCAAAGTGCTGGGATTACAGACAAGAGCCACCGCCTGGCGGAGAAAATCGTAAACTTTCTTAAAACATTATGAGATTTTTTGTGTGTGTGATTTTTTTTTTAAGCTCATCAGCTAATGTTAGTGTATTTTATGTGTAGCCCAAGACAATTCTTTCTTCCACTGTGGCCCAGGGAAACCAAAAGATTGGACACCTAGGGGTTTAGATAAAGATTGCTTTTTTGTTTTTTTAGTAAGTACATTGAGATTTATAACAATTATGACACATCTCTATTTTAACTGTTTCAGAACCCTGCTTATCCGAAGTCCACTTAATAACTTCCCCATTCTTGACTTCTTAATTTTGCTTCATATCTCCATTGTTTGGCTATCTACAATTTTGCCAAGGATAAAAGGGTGCCATTTTTTAAGCCCTTGTTTAAAAACAAAAAAACAAAAACAAACAAAACAAAACCTTATCAGAAAATAAACTATTTTGATCACATTTTTTAAAACTCTAAACCCAGAAAAATTTCAAGAGTTTGGAAATTACCAGGAAGATCTGACTGGAAAGCATATTCTATTTGGCTGAATAGAAATTTTATGAACAACAAAAAGAAACGCATATCAAAACTGTGAGTAGGTATGTACTAAATACTTTAGAGCATAAAGTAACAGAAGAAATTCAAATAAATGCAGGCCAAAGAAGAGTGGACAAAAGAAAAACCTAAAGAAAACAGACCTTTGAAATCTTCCTTCTCGGCATTATGTGGCCTATGGAAACTGGCCATCACCAAGCCAACCACTTCTGATAGCTATAAGAATTAAAAGATGGCCAGGCGCGGTGTTTCACGCCTGTAATCCCAGCCCTTTGGGAGGCCGAGGCGGGCAGATCCACTGAGGTCAGAAGTTCGAGACCAGCCTGACCAACATGGAGAAACCCAGTCTCTATTAAAAATACAAAAAAATTAGCCAGGCATGGTGGTGCGTGCCTGTAATCCCAGCTACTCAGGAGGCTGAGGCAAGAGAATCACTTGAACCCAGGAGGCAGAGGTTGCTGTGAGTGAGCCAAGATCATGCCATTGCAGCCTGCGCAACAAGAGTGAAACTCCATCTCAAAAAAAATAAAACAAGAATTAAAAGATCTAAAAATTGATACATTGGTGGGTGTGAATAGGATTGTAACATCTTACTGGTCTTTAAAACAGTGTATGTCTCTGAAACTCCAAAATTAGCCTTTGATTTTTTTTCTCCACTATTTTACTATGAATATTTTCAAACATACAGAGTTAAATTTTACAGCGAATACCCAAATATCATCTAGAGTCCATATTTAATATTTTATTATGCTTGATTACCTATTTATCCATGTACCTATCTATCCATCCATCCATCTCTCTAATCATTGTTTTGAGTTTAAAACCATTTCTTACACTCCTTTCTATCCCCTACAGCAGGGTGTCTCAACCTTGGCACAACTGACATTTTGGGTAATTCTTTGTTGCAGGGGGGCTGTCTTGTGTGTTAGGCAGCATATCTGCCCTCTATCCACTAGATGTCAATAGCACACTCCTCCCATCTCCAATATTTGGACACTGACAAATATTCAGTGGGTGGCAAGCTTGTCTCTGGTTGAGAAACACTGCCCTAAAGCATCTATAGGAGCTTCTGCAAAAGGTAGGTATTTTTTAAGTATTTGTGGACAACCTACACTGGGGCCTTATCTAGAAATTATATACAGCACACCTACAGGTAAGCCTGAAGCAAAACCCATGGTATGGATTAGAAGCAACATTGTAGGGTCTATGATTGCTAGTCACATTTGTTTATTTGACTTTGAAGCTGACGTAGGTTAGAATATGGCACAGAAAAATCAGCAGCACAGTAACCTACATGTCTCATCTTGTATTGTCAAAGGGAAAAAATGAAAAAAAAATCTACATGCAATTTGATATAGCTAGCACTTTAACACAGACAAGGTTTGAAGTAACAAAAGATTAATACTAATGCAAAATGCTCTCATTATTTTATACATCATTTTCATATTAAATATAATTTTCAAATAAAAACAATCAAAATTACCTTCACTGCCCAAAAGTCACACGACAACAACAAGATAATTGTCACCATACAGGTAATAAAGCTGCTGCTGAGCAACTCACAGAGAAGATAGACGACGATTGCACTGACTCGAAAGAATAAGTGGAAAAATGATGCTACTGGATGTCTGAAAACCAAAACACAATATGCAATTACATTTTACTACAGGTACTAGCAAATATAGAGAAAAAATGTTTTAGCCGTGGTGTAACTGTGAAGAGTTTTGCCAAAATAAGAGATGACTTTAGGAGGAAGCAAACGTCCTACCTCTCTTTTTCTTAAGTCTCACTATTTGACTAGGCCCTGTTGTCACAGAAAATACACTATGCACAGATGACTTTAACACTTCATTGAATATAAACTTTCACAAAATATATAATAAAGAACTTTACCTCGCTTGGAGAAATAAGGAAACTATATCTTAGAATCTGAATCATATTTTCAAACCATGCCAAAAGAATTCCTTAGCCCTCAGAAATCACTTCAGAAATTAAGACAAAGTTATCAGGTAGGTTGTTTCTTGTTTTGTTTCTTTCTTTTCTTTTTTTTTTTTTTTTGAGATGGAGTCTCGCTCGGTCGCCCAGGATGGAGTGTGGTGGCACGATCTCGGCTCACTGCACTCTGCCTCCCAGGTTCACACCATTCTCCTGCCTCAGCCTCCTGAGTAGCTGGGACTACAGGCGCCCACCACCACGCCCAGCTAATTTTTTGTATTTTTTTTTAGTGTAGAGGGGGTTTCACCGTGTTAGTCAGGATAGTCTCAAAGTTCTGACCTCGTGATTCACCCACGTCGGCCTCCCAAAGCGCTGGGATTACAGGCGTGAGCCACTGCACCTAGCCTGTTTCTTGTTTTTTAACACCTTTTTTGAGATATAATTCACATATCATACAATTTACTTACTTAAGGTAAACAATCTACCGGTTTGTAGTACATTCACAGAGTTGTACAACCATCACTCCAATCAATTTTACAACTTTTCATTACCCCAGACAGAATCTTTGTACCCACTGGCAGTCATTCCCCATTTACCTTCAAACCCCTCAGTATCTAGCAACAGCTGATCTATCTTGTCTCTACAGATTTGCCTATTCTGGACTTTTCATACAAATGAAATCACACAATATGTGGTCTTTTGTGACTGGCATGAAAGATGAAAGAAAAGTGAACAGCATTTTAGCAGGGTTCAGGTAGAATTTGCTTTCAGTAAGTGAATTTCTTTAGAGAGAATTAAATTTAGAATAGAAATGTCACGTGATTTTGAAATGTGCACAATAAATCAAAATGTAATGTATCTATAGAAACTATATGAAGAAATGGTACATTCTTGGAAAACAGCACAGAATTAAAACACAGGTGTTCAAATAATTGGATTTGCTAATTTTAAAACTCAGTATTAAGTAAAATTCCATATGCCAATTATTCGCAAGAAAATCTGAAATGTCATCTTGGTCTTACACTAAATACTGCATGTTGTCAAACTAGCAACAGGCAGTATTCACAAGCACAGCGAAACGACGACATACATACAGAACAGCACTGGACACTAACACAGTTCATGCAACTTCTCCTCCTACCTGATTTTGGATTTTCTTGGTCTATTAGTCGTCTCCTCTTCTGCATCAAACAGGGAAACATCTTCAGTGTCATCATTACTATCCTAGTAGGAAAAATAAATGGTCAAGAAGCAAAAGGATATTCAGTGTTTACACAGTCACTGCATGCAAAACTGCATACTCATCAAAATAGAAGATAAAATAATGTGGTTACAGCATCAGGAATTCAAAACCTAGGAAAAGGACACATGTAGATCCTCCATCCCATCCTCCTCAAATCATCTGGCAAAAACCCCAGGCAATAATCCAAGTCTCAGCTGCTCCATTCCTGCCCCTAGGCTGCACTTTCTGAGAAAACTCTGGTGTGCAGATGATGCTACTACAAACTTAACACCTATCCTCACCTGTTCTCTCCCAAGTCACAGAGCAAGCCGAGGCTACTGGGGATAATCTCAAGGTTTCTGGCTCCTTCACAAAATCATCTGACTGCATCCTTAGTTCCAAGATCCCTTCTCACAACTCCTTCTCTTCTTATCCAAGGCTAAACCAATTATTTGTGCTCAGAATAACTTCTTTTCATGCCTCCTCTGGGACTTGTTTCATCATTTTCCCCTTTATTTACATTTTCTTCTACCTTCAAGTCTATCTATTGGATCTTTCTTTGTTGTTGTTGTTGTTGAAATGGAGTTTTGCTCATCACCCAGGCTGCAGTGCAATGGCATGATCTTGGCTCACTGCAACCTCCGCCTCCTGGGTTCAAACGATTCTCCAGACTCAGCCTCCCAAGTTGCTAGGATTACAGGTGAGTGCCATCACGCCCAGCTAATTTTTGTATTTTTAGTTAAGACGGGATTTAGCGACGTTGGCCAGGCTGGTCTTGAACTCCTGAACTCAGGTGATCTGCCTGCCTCGGCCTCCCAAAGTGCTGGGATTACAGGCATGAGCCACCAAGCCCGGCCTCTACTGAATCTTTCTAATCAGCATATGCATATAAACTTCTTCAAGGCCACTTATTAGGCAAAAAAGATTTTAAGAACCCTGATCTTGAATCTCCCCTTCAATCCTCTACCTTCCCAAAGCATTGCTTCCTTTTACAACCTTAGCCTGTTTTTTTTGTTGTTGTTGTTGTTGTTTTTGAGATGGAGTCTTGCTCTGTCGCTCAGGCTGGAGTGCAGTGGCACGGCCTCAGCTCACTGCAACCTCTGCCTCCTCGGTTCAAGCGAGTCTCCTGCCTCACCCTCCCAAGTAGCTGGGACTACAGGCGTGTGCCACCAAGCCCAGCTAATTTTTTGCATGTTTTTAGGGGAGACAGGGTTTCACTGTTAGCCAGGATGGTCTCGATTTCATGACCTTGTGATCCACCTGCCTTGGCCTCCCAAAGTCCTGGGATTACAGGCGTGAGCCACCATGTCCGGCCCCATAACCTTAGGCTTCTAACCACTTCTAAGAGTGGTTCACACCTCAATTCACTGCAATTCCCCTCAACGACAACGAACCTGCTCCTGTTCCTCTCCTAGTGCCACTCAACAGCCTCCCTGCCTTTATCCCTCTCTATTCCAGCCTCTCCTCTACATTACCCAGAGCAATCCTCCCAATATGGAAATCATACCATGTCACTCTACTGCTCAAATTTTTCAATGGCATCCCTACAAGTATAGGATAAAATTTAACTCCTTCACATAAAGCATAGAGGATCACAGAATCTAATGCCCCATACTTGCTTCTGACACTGTCTTCATTGAGCACTGTTGAGCACTGAAGCAATACTGTTAACTACATGGTCTCTAAGAAACACTGCAATCTCTCTCCCATCTCCTGCCTTTCACATGTTGTCTCAGAAAACTCTTCCCTTCCCCATGCCCTGCTCACCACCAGGCAAATACCAAATCATCCTTCAAGTTTTTTAGCTCAAATACTGAAATAGCTGAAAATCTGTCTCTGAAAACCCCATGTTCCTACAGCACTTGGACAAATCTCCATTTGAACAATTATCTCGGAGTATTCTTATTGCAAGTCTACCCACTCCTACCTCCATATATAAACTGCTGGAAGACCTGGAGGACAAGGTCTTTTGTGTGTGTGTGTGTGTGAAACAGTCTTGCTCTGTCGCCCAGGCTGGAGTACAGTGGTATGGTCTCGGCTCACTGCAACCTCCACCTCCTGGGTTCAAGTGATTCTAGTGCCTCAGCCTCCTCAGTAGTTGAGATTACAGGATTGCATCTCAGCTAATTAGCCTGGCTAATTTTTGTATTTTTAGTAAACAGAGTCTCACCATGTTAGCCAGGCTGGTTTCAAACTCCTGACCTCAAGCGATCCGCCCACCTCACCCTCCCAAAGTGCTGGGATTATAGGTGTCAGCCACCACGCCCAACCAGGACTGTCTTTGCATTATAATAAATCCTGGTGTCTAGCAGAGCATTTAGCCAAGTGATACAATATTTGTTGAAGGCATGAGTAAATAAGCACAGGAGGCTATAATATACAGCTGACTGTGATCAGGGCTGAGAAATCTAAGTACAAATGGGAGCTGGGGAAGGAAGCAAATCATTCCTACTACAGGGCACTGGAGAAGTTTTCTGGAGGTGAGTTTAGCAGGTGGGCCCTGATAGTCCACATAGGCCTCCCTAGACTAGGTATATTTTGAAAGGCACAGGTGGGAATACAGGAAGTTTGTCTAAGAAATGGCCAAGTAGCCCATGCAGTAAGTGACGGATGGGAGAAGCTCCTATTGAGCTAAGGCTGAAAAAGTAAAATGGATTCAGATCTATGAGACTAGTGGTTCTCAACCTTCGCTACAATTAGAATGCTCTTTTTATTTAAAAAAAAAAAAAAAAAAAAAGCTGATAATTGGGTCCAGCCCTAAGTGTTTCAGATATAACTGCTCTGAGGTGTGATCACAATGTAGAGCCAAGATTGAGATCCACCGTATGATGTTATGAATAAAAAGCTGAGGCCTTCTGCTCTTGATCCCAACAGTCTAATCGCCATCCAGCAGCCGGGGAGACTTTTTCACATCAAATCATATCATTCCCCTACTGAAACCCCTCAGCACTATGACTGAAAAACAGACTCCCTATCATGATCTATCATGATCTGGTACCTGCCAATATCTAAGACCTTATCTCAGGCCACTCACCCTTCATGAACTGTGGCAGGCTGAATACCTCCTCACCCCTGCCAAAGATGTTTAGGTTCTAATCCCTGGAACCTGTGAATATGTGAATTTACTTGGCAAAAAGAGTTTCACAGATGGGATTAAGTTAAGGATCTTGAGGTCAAGAGATTACCCTGGATTACCCAGGCTGGCCAGATGATGTGATCACAAAGGTCCTTACAAGAGAAACAAAGGAAGGTCAGTCAGAGAAGGTGATGAAACAAGCAAAGTAGGGATCAGAGACAGAGATTCGAATACGCTGCGCTGATGGCATTAAGATGGGGAAGGGATCCCAGGTGTTTAGAAGCTGAAACAGGTAAGGAAACTCATTCTCCAGAACCCCTACCCACACCTTGATGTTTAACCCCTGGAGCCTCATTCTGGACTTCTGACCACCAGAACTTTACAACAGTACATAGGAATTTGCTGCTGTAGTAGCAATAGGAAATTTATACAGTACCTAAGCTCCTGCCAGACTGGCTTTTTTTTTTGAGACAGGGTCTGGCTCTCGCCCAGGCTGGAGTGCAGTGGAGCAATCAGGGGTCACCACTGCAGGCTCTACATCTCAGCCTCCTGAGTACTGCAAGCCACCATACCTAATATTTTAATTTCTTGCAGAAATGGGGTCTCGCTGTGTTGCCCAGGTTAGTCTCAAACTCCCAGGCTCAAGCAATTCTCCTGCCTTGGCCTCTCAAAGTTCCAGGATTAGAGGCATGAGCCACCATGTCCAGGCTGACCCTCTTTTCAGTTCCTTAAACATGCCAAATTTAGGCCCCATCAGGTTCTTTTGCACTTATGGTTCATACTACTTAGAACACTTCTCTTACCCTGCTCTTTGAAAGACTGATTTCTTCTCATTTATTCAGTAAATACTGAGTGCCTACCAAGTGCCAGGTACTGCTGTAAGTGGTACAGATTTAAAAAAAAAAAAAAAAAAGACAAATAGCTTTGCACTCCTGGAGTTACATTTACTAATGTACATTTACTAAGATGGGGAAGACACAAAAGATTTCGGGGCAAAATCAGCAGTTTGATTTTGGACATTTTAAGATGCTAGTATTTTTAAAACCAAAAAGCATTGAGAGGGAGATCCACTGGAGTGTTCTAACTGTAAGACTGCATGTTCTGACTCATCTGTTAAATACAGAATTCTGGCTACTGTAGTAAAAATCTGGAGGGGTAGGGGAGAGGAAGGAGGGACAAAGGCACGAAGCTAGGAGACTGGTTAGAAAACTACTTCAATCACGAGGCCAAGAAGTAATGGCTTGGTCTAGGGTGGATGCAGTGGAGGTGATGAAAAATAGATCCCAAATACATTTTAAGGTAGAGCTGACAGGATTTGCTGATGGGTTGACTGAGGAGGTGGAGGAAGGGTAAATAAAAGGAATCAAGGAAGATTCCAAAGTTTCTGTCCTGAACAACTAAAAAGATAAAGATGGCTAAGACAGATTCTTGGCATTCCAATAATTAGAGATCACAAAGATAAGAAGGAATAGGCAGTGGGGACTGAAAAAGAAGTACCAAGGAACATGAGGTGAGCCAGGAGGGGGTAGTGTCCTGGAAACCAAACAAAGTGCCTCCAGGAGGAGGATCCATCATCTGTGTCAAATGCTGCTCACAAGTAAGATGAAAACCAAAAAGTGACCACTGTATTTTTTCTTCTTCTTCTTCTCTTTTTGAGACGGAGTCTCGCTCTGTCGCCAGGCTGGAGTGCAGTGGCGTGATCTTGGCTCACTGCAACCTCCGCCTCCCAGGTTCAAGCAATTTTCCTGCCTCAGCCTCCCGAGTAGCTGAGACTACAGGCAAGGGCCACCACACCCAGCTAATTTTTGTATTTTTAGTAGAGACAGGGTTTCACTATGTTGGCCAGGATGGTCTCAATCTCTTGACCTCATGATCCGCCCACCCCGGCCTCCCAAAGTGCTGGGATTACAGGCATGAGCCACCGCGGCCAGCCACTGTATTTTTAACAGGTCATCGGGGACCTCAGTTCCAGTATGGTTGGGAGAGGAGAAGAAAGGTTGACTAGAATGAATACAAGAGAGAATGGAAGAATTAAAAGACAAGTATATATGATACAAGTCTTTAAAGGAAAAAGAATGGGGTGACAAGTCAAAGAGCATATGGTGTCAAGTTTTCATTTTTTAAGGTAAGAGAAATTAAAACATGTTTATATGTCGATGTGAACAAACGTTTAAAAGGATCAAAAAATTGACGACGCAAGAAAGAGAATTACTGGAACAATGCCTTCCAGTAGGCAAGAGGAGATGGAAAACAGGACACAGCAGACAGGAAGACCTAAGAATGGAGCACGGACACTCCAATTATCATACAAGAATATGAGACCATGAGTAAACATGCAAATAAATAGGCAGCTAGTGTGAAAATTGTCTTCCGATGGCTTCCATTTTCAGTGAAACAAGAAGCAACATTACCAGCTGAGAGAGGATAAGAGAAGAAATGTTGAAGATTTGAGTTTTAATAGTTGCCTAAGGTGAGAGGGTGAAGGGGCTATAGAAATGGAGAATGACCGCCTGGCAGCACTAAGGGCTCGACAGAGGTTCGCATCACAAACTTACCAAGTGGGAACAGTCGGCTGGGCCTTGCTCTCGCCTGTAATCTCAGCACTTTGGAAGGCCAAGGTGGGTGGATCACCTGAGGTCAGGAGTTCAAGACCAGCCTGGTTAACATGGTGAAACCCCATCTCTACTAAAAATACAAAAATTAGCCGCACATGGTGGTGGGCGCCTGTAATCCCAGCTACTCTGGAGGGTGGGACAGAAGAATCACTTGAAGGCAGGAGGCGGAGGTTGCAGTGAGCCGAGATCGCGCCATTGCACTCCAGCCTGGGCAACAAGAGTGAAACTCCGTCTCATAAATGAATAAATAAATAAATACATAAATAGTGGGAACAGTCGGCATGGTTGTGTTTCTCCAGCCTCATCCGGCCTGGGTGCCAGGTTCAGATGTCAGAAGCATGCGAACCTGAACAACTCCATCTTCAATAGCAGCTGGGTAAAATGAGCCAAAACCCACCAAGACCAAGACGGCCACGAGAGTCACCACTGGTCGTCCTCACTACTACACTCCCATCAGCGCCATGCCAGTTTACAAATGCCCCGGCAACATCAGGAAGTTACTATGTTCTAAAAAGGGGAGGAATGAATAATCCACCCCTTGTTAACCATATCACTAAGAAATAACCATAAAAATGGGCCACCAGCAGCCCTCCAGGCTGCTCTATGGAGTAGCCATTCCTTTACTTTCCTAATAAACTTGCTCTCACTTTGCCACTTTGCACTGCAGACTCACCCTGAATTCCTTCTCGCCTGATCCAAGAACGTTTCTGGGACAGAGGAAGTCTCCCTCTGTCGCTAAGCTGGAATGCAGTGGAGGTTGACTGCAACCTCCGTCTCCCCAGTTCAAGCGATTCTCCTGCCTCAGCCTCCGAGTAGCTGGGACTACAGGCATGCACCACCACGCCCAAGTAATTTTTGTATTTTTAGTACAGACAGGGTTTCACCAAGTTGGCCAGGATGGTCTCAATCTCTTGACCTCATGATCCACCCACCTCGTCCTCCCAAAGTGCTGGGATTATAAGCGTGAGTCACCGCGCCCAGCCAAGGACCCTCTTTTCGGGTCTGAATCAGGACGCCCTTCCTGTAACATAGCTGAATTTAACCATTATTAGATTTTCTCCACTCAAGACATCTCCTCATAAGCACTCTTTTCTGACCACAAATCTTCGTTGTCCTATCCTCAGACACTTGCTATTTCATCACCCTGCCTTTGCAATTATCTGAAAATATCTTTGGTTATATAATTTATCGTGTCTCCCCACCCCACTCCCATCTCCTAGAACCCACTTCTCTAACCCGAAAATAAGGGGCAAAAAACTTGTCTGTACTGGTCACAGCCCTATCCCTGGGCCTACAACCATGTCTGAGTCATAGTAACCCCTCAATAAATTATGTGTGAGCCGAAACAAAAAAACACGTAAGACAATCTAAGTGACTATAAATACTAGTTTTTTTCTAAAAAGAAGAGATTATTAAATTAATCTTACTAGTCTCCGGTTGCCAACATGTGCACTACAATTTAAGAGCACAAAAGAGAGAATCACCAACAACATTAGTTTGGGAACAGCAACTTGAAAGCGAGGCTCTGGCGGTGTCGCCGATTCCTACAAGATCGCATCGCAGCTCTGGGGGTCAGGGATCTAAGAGGCCCGCAGGCCGCTACTCCGCACCTCCACCCCCGCACTAAGGGCTGAGGAAAGAGAGACCCCCGCTCGGGCTGGTCAACAACGGGCGTCTCCACAGCCGCAAGCAGTACCTGCTCGGCGCCGCACGAGTCACGCCTCCTCCAGAGGCCTCAGAACCCCCAGCTACCCTCCTCAGACAACTACCCACAGCCTTCCACTCCCGGCCGCCCCGCTCCTCCTCGAGTTCGAGTAGCGAGCGCAGGGAAGGCGGACTCCAGTCCCCAGGAAGCTGCAGAGCCCGTCCCAGGAGCCGCCATCCTCCCTGAGCGCCCTCAGCCCCTCACCTGCTGCAACATGGCGGCCCTACGCCAGCCCTACTTCCGGGAGCCACGTCAGCGCCGCAGCGTACGGGTCCGGGTCGGAACTGACGCGACTCGTCACCAAAGGCCAGGAGGTACCACGGTAGGAGCCGCAGTCCGGCTTCACTTCCGCTTTGAGGGAGCAACGCCGGAGGAGTAACTCCGGGGGCGGAGCGAGCGGGGGCGGAGCTGCTGTGTGGGGCGGGGCGAGAAGCGCGGACACGGCGGAGGCGGAGCCTGGAGCAGGAGCGAAAACCGGCTGGGAAAAGCATTGGGACCACGGTGGGCTCTCAAGTGGAAAGCTTCATGGTCTGTTTTGAGGAAATGTTTGCTGTCCATCCAGCGCAAATTCTGAAGTCATTCCCGCCAGCGTCGCTGCCCGGAATGCAGGAGGTCGGGGTTTTATTCTATAATTTAATTTTCTTTGAATATTTTACAAAGACGTACTCCTGTACAGTATTACTTTTGTACTTTAAATTGTAGAAACAACTTTTTAAAATATGTGCTTGCGAAGAAGTAAAACGTTAAGAAAAACAAGGCAGGAGGACTCTAGAGTAAGTAATGGACGGCATTATTATGGGAGGTATAACCTTAGACGCCAGGAAACTAAGGAATAGGAGTTGAGACCTTGCACCCTGGAGCTTGGACGCCTGGGTCCTCTATTGCCAATCATATCACCAACCTTTATGTACTTCTTTCGTCAGTCGTAAAGTGGGGATGATAATGGTTTCCTTACTAGTAAATGGGAGTCGTTATTCTTATTACTGTTTTAAGTCCAGCAGCTCATTGTGATCTTGCCTGAACAAAGGATGTGAAATTGAGGGGCGTTAAGTCATTTTTGAAAAGGTGATGATGACAGTATCCTGTCTGTCCTAGTCAGACTGCTGTTGTTGGCATAGTGATATTTACACGTTTCCTTGATTGAAGGGATTTTCTCTATTAAAATAACAAATTTTACGTGGCTGTTTGCCAGTGCCATTTAAAACCTAATATTCTAATAATGAATGAAAGGGGAAAAAACACACACGCGTTTCTCAAAGGCGAGAAAGTTCGGCAGCACAATCGCATTCGTGCCCTTGGAGATGAAAAGCTGACAAATTTGGGGCCTGTACATCCAGCCTGCCCATGGCAGGTTTTCAGTGGTCCACTCAGTGCTGTGGAGTTTTGTGGTGTTTTTGTTTTTTAAGGCATTCTGTTTTAATTCATTACCGTCTTTTAATTTTTAATAGCTAGTTGTTAAAGCTTATTTTGTATTTTTAGTAGAAACGAGGTTTCACCACGATGGTCAGGCTAGTCTCGAACTCCTGACCACAGGTGATCCACCCGCCTCAGACTCCCAAAGTGCTGGGATTCCAGGCGTAAGCCACCGCGCCTGGCCAAGGCTTGAACTTTCTGATGGGCCATAGCTCTTGTAGTGGGCTGCAGTCTTCTAAATTACCTGGTCCCTGACACCATAGTCCAAAGGTTTAAGCAGAAACCTCAATGCCCTTGATGGTACTGGCCCTCTTTGTACAGAGGATATTATGCTAATTCTCTTCCTTAGGAGTTAGCCCTGAGAAGGAAAAGCTCAATGTCATCAAATGCAACAGGTCAACCCCATTAAGGGCTTCCCCTTTTAAATTCTTAATGGGTTTCATCAGGCTTCTATGCAAAAATACCAGAAAACTCCAATGCATTACCCTGATATAATCCCATAACTTCATTTGCTGGAAGAACTAATAGCACTAAATCGATAGTGATGAATGGTATCTAATTTCCAATGATCGTCTCCCCATCCCCCATCAACGAAACTGGGCTTTCCTAATGCTCACTAAATTTTTTTCAGTGGGAGTACAGATGCTAATCTCACCCAACCTCCTTCTGTTTTCTTATTTTGATGATATCAGATATTTGGCTCAGAGGAAGATAATTGGGAGTTCCCACGTTAATTACCTGGAAAAAACAGTCAAAGAAAAAAAAAAGAAAAAGGCCAAATAGCAACATCCACTTGGCTGTTTATTGTAAAACATTGTAATTTCCCAAGGCTGGTTCAGATAAATACATTTTGTCCAAGTTCAGGGGCCGCTGTTTTCCCTTGCTTCATGAAATTGTCAATAGGCAGGCCTTTGATTTTCCTGATCCATGCAGCTTTGCTGGCTTTTCCTGGATCAACCACTCCAGTGGACTCCCTGGCCTGATATTCCTTCATCTTGGCTTCCTGGTGCTCTTTCTCCTCCTTCACGGTCAACAGCACGAACTCAGTGTTCACTCTAAGGGGATCAAGGGCTGTGTAGATGCGAGGCCGTTCTTTGTTAAGAGACAGGGTGGCTGTGCCCACTTGTGGAGCTAGCATGCAGTTTGGTTTAATGACCTGCATACTGGTCAGGGGACTGCACACTGCCCTTTCAATTGAACTGGTCACTTGGTCTCCACCCTTTAAGCTGCCAGACAACCTGGAGCGGATAATCATGGGCTGCGGCAAAGTGGACTGGACTCTGGGACTGTGCAAAGAGATCTTCAAGTTGGGCTGCAGTTTCTGGATTTCAAGGGGAATACTGGTTTGTTTCACATCTATAGGAGGATTGCGCAATCTCAACTGATCAACTGCATGTTGGATGGATTTTCCTTTGAAATTCAAGACCTTCCTTGGGTATGAAATTGAAGGTCCCCAGACATCAATAATTTCTGTTCGGGGCCTACAGGGATAGGCGAATTTCCCGGAATTATGGGCTTGCTGCAGGGCGCTGACAGTCAGGAGGAATTGGTCAGGTGACATAGGAATTTTCCAAGACTTTTTCTTTGGGTGATTGAGCAGTTTTTCAGGAGTTTCCAATTGTCTTTGTTTTGGTGCCTTCTCCACATCATCTGCTTCTTCAAAAAAAGAAAATGAAAAAAAATCGGCATTCTGTGAAAAATATTAAGTACGTATGCATTAAGTACTTGGGCATTCAGACTTCAAAGCACATTGAGGTCTTTGTTGTCCAACAGGTATGCTATCATACAGGCAGGCATCCTCAGTCATATTAGAAATTGCTGATATTAGAAACGATTTAATAAAACTAGTTTTAAAATGCTAGTATTCGGTAAAGTGTATATTAGCCTCTAAGTGTGCATATTTTGAAGGCAACATGTGATTTCGATACTCTACTTATTTTTGAAAATGTGAAGTTGGGGCCGGGAGCAGTGGCTCACGCCTGTAATCCCAGCACTTTGGGAGGCCAAGGCAGGCGGATCACAAGGTCAGGAGATCCAGACCATCCTGGCTAACACGGTGAAACCCCCTCTCTACTAAAAATACAAAAAATTAGCCAGGCATGGCGGCGTGCGCCTGTAGTCCCAACTACTCAGGAGGCTGAGGCAGGAGAATGGCATGAACCCAGGAGGCGGAGCTTGCAGTAAGCTGAGATCGTGCCACTGCACTCCAGCCTGGGCGACAGAGCAAGACTCTGTCTCAAAAAAAAAAATGAAAATGTGAAGTTGGGAATGACTTTCACATCTCATTTATGATTCACACAAAGCAGATCTTAATAAATTTATAGTAGCATAACTATTTTTCAACAATAATTATATTGCAAAATTTGATCTTTACCTTATTAATCAAATTTGACTCCAAATAATCTGGAATGTTGCCCAAAATAAAACCTGTCTTCAGGCCAGGTGCGATGGCTCACGCCTGTAATCCCAGCACTTTGGGAGGCCTAGGTGGGTATATCACCTGAGGTCAGGAGTTCGAGACTAGCCTGACCAACATGGAAAAACCCTGTCTGTACTAAAAATACAAAAAAATTAGCCAGGTGTGGTGGCAGGCACCTGTAATCCCAGTTACTCAGGAGGCTGAGGCAGGAGAATTGCTTGAACTCAGGAGGCAGAGGTTGCAGTAAGCCAAGATGATGCCACTCCACTACAGCCTGGGCAACAGAGTGAGACTCCATCTCAAAAAAACAAAAAAAAAAAGTGAAATCAAGATGTCAAAATCTTCCCTATTCTCCTTGCAAACTCAAAAATTTTTCTCCTTTTATAAAAAAGGAATTATGGTGAGCTCATTGTTTATTAATTTGTCTTTTTTCAAATGATAATGTATTGTGGATCTCTTTCCAAGTTAGTGTATACAAATCCTCATCATATAACTTTTAGCCATATATAATATTCCATACAATAGATGTTTTTATTACTTAGCCATTGCCTATTGGTGGACATTTAGTTTGTTAATGATCAACCTAGAAGAAAATGCAGGCACCATTTTTATTTATACAAGGAAGTACAAAATGCCAGCTAACTCCCAGAGTTGGCACAGATGCAGTGGGGTCTCCCATGCATTGCTTGTGGGAGTGTAAATTAATATAATATTTTTCAGGACAACCTTGGCAATATCTTTCTAGTTTTTGAATGCACTTCTCCTTTGGCTTAGCAATTTCACTCATAGGACTTTACCCTTCAGGTATACCTGTGCCTGTACACTGACATAGGTTTATACAAGGATGCCCATTGTTAGCGCAGCCCTCATAAAACAATTGTTTTCCCCTCACCTTGAAACCAATCTCTGCACAGAGTTTGTTCCAAAGAAACACTATTATACTAGTCAAAAATGTTTGAAAGACATTTTAAATTTTTATCTATGTCCTTAAAAAATAACAAAGGGACATCCCAGTCATGAGTCATGATGTCCAGAAACCTTTTTTTTTTTTAGATGGAGTCTTGGTCTGTCACCCAGACCGGAGTTGCAGTGGCACAATCTCGGCTCACTGCAACCCCCACCCGTCTCTGGTTCAAGCAATTCCCCTGCCCCAGCCTCCCAGGTAGCTGGGATTACAGGCACATGCTACCACGCCAGGCTACTTTTTTTATACTTTTAGTAGAGATGGGGTTTCACCATGTTGGCCAGACTGGTCTCGACCTCCTCACCTCAGGCAATCCACCCACCTCAGCCTCCTAAAGTGCTGGGATTACAGGCATGAGCCACCACGCCTGGCCACTTTTTTTTTTTTGTAAGAGACTAGGTGTCACTATCACCCAGTGGTGCAATCATAGCTCACTGTAATGTCAAACTCCTGGGCTCAAAGGATCCTGCTGCCTTAGCTTCCTGAGTAGCTAGGAGGTGTGTGCTACCATATCTGGCCAATTTTTAAAATTGTTTGTAGAGATAAGGATCTCACTAAGTGGCCCAGGCTGGTCTCCAACTCCTGGCCTCAAGGAATCCTCCCACTTTGGCCTCCCAAAGCACTGGAATTACACGCATGAGCCACTATGCCCATCCCAGCAACACTTCTTAAAAGGCACATCCCCATCTCTCTCTCTCTCTTCCTTATCTCCTTATCTCACATATATAGCACCTGCCCCCAATCTCTCTCGTTCCTAGTAAAGTCTCTTAAAATGCTCCCTGAAACCAGCCTCAACTGCCTGTTCTCTCTTTTATTGTGCCCATTTCTCAGCTTGATGACATAACAGTCCAAGAAGTGAGGAAGCTGGCAGGGAACACAGGCGGGCTGTCAGCCAAAAACCAGAAAATAGTTCTCCCTCTGTGGCCTCAAGTCAGAAAAGGGACAATTAAGGAAAACCAGTCACTCTTGGGAGAAGCCAGGCATTGTATTCATTCCAGATTCTCAAAGATAAGCAAAGGTAGTGGCCTGCTGGAAAACAATAGGAAACTAGAGAGAGAGAGAGAGAGTCTGGATCTTGCCACTAATTCAGAATTAAGTATCACTGTTTGTCTTATCTCCTGCTATGGATTTTGCTTCCAAATTCTCCTGCCCACCATCCATGCCACTTGTTCCCTTATGAACAGAATAAACTCTCTTTTTACCATCTCTTCGGGGTGATTTTGACTTCCCTTGACTTTGAAGTTCCTCTATTAACACTGCTAAATTGAGATTGAGGAAGAAGCTGTAGTCATTATATACTTCAATTAGGGCATAAAATAATATAATCAATCATAATTGGGGCTGATAATTGGACTGATTTTTATACAAAATATCACCATCTTGTTTTTTATGGGTACATTATTATACATAATTATGGAGTACATGTGATATTTTGAGACATGCATAAAATGTGTAATGATCAGATCAAGATAATTAGGATATCTGTCATCTTAAACATTTATCATCTCTTTGTGTTGGGAACATTCCAAATCTCCTCCTCTAGCTATTTTGAAATATACAATACATTATTGGTTTTTTGTTTGTTTGTTTTTAAGATGCAGTTTTGCTCCTGTTGCCCAGGTTGGAGGGCAGTGGCGCGATCTCGGTCACTGCAACCTCCACTTCCCGGTTCACGCGATTCTCCTGCCTCCACTTCCCGAGTAAGGCTGGAATTACAGGCATGCGCCACCACGCCTGGGTAATTTTTTTGTATTTTTAGTAGAGACGGGGTTTCTCCATGTTTATCAGGCTGGTCTCAAACTCCCGACCTCAGGTGATCCACCTGCCTCAGCCTCCCAAAGTGCTGGGATTACAGGCGTGAGTCACTGCTCCCGGCTATACATTATTGTTAACTGTAGTCATCCTACTGTGCAACCAAACACTGGAACTTATATCTCTTCCGTCTAACTGTATTTTTGTACCAAACACCATATTGTTTATTGTCGTATGAAACCAAGTAGTTACCTGGAGTCCGTGAAAAGTAAAGAGAGTGTAACAACCTTCTAAATTGACTATGTGACAGGGAAAAGTGAAGCCCTGGAAACTGAGTCACATAGCACAGCTGTTTTCCTGCTCTGGTGCCTGACCATTGCTTCTAGACCTTTGTGCCGAGGTCTTTTCCATTAACCAGACTCCCTATTCTTCATTGAAACCGAGACTAAATGACGTGGAGATAGACACTCTTGTGATTGTCACCTCTTTACAGCAGAATGTGAAGCAACTCCCCTTGTGATTGTCACCTCTTTACAGCAGAATGCTAAGCAACCATTAGAGGTCATAAATAGTAGCCAATCTAGTCTTACACCTGTATGTTAGCCTTTGTATGGAAAATCGAATTCTGTTCAGCACCTCTGTTTTTGTCTGTTTAAAGGATGTTCACTTTTCCCCACTCCAGGAGCACTGGTCACTAGTCTTTGGTGTCCCTGGATGCTGCCCTCAAACTTTGCACTTGGATAAACTCTTTTAGCTAGATCCTGAATCTTTTGATTATTTTAGGGTGGCAAGTCTAAGGCCTAGATCGCATCCTGACTCCCCCTCCAACCCACTTTTCCTGCTGTTAAGCATTAGCTAACAGTCTCAGTTCCCTCCTCTCAAGAGATAGCTGACTATTTGTAGTGTGATATGCTTGGGGGTGATTTGTAATTTTCTCTATAGATCTGTGGATCCAATTTCACCTGCCAAATATAGGGCTGGTATAAGGAAGGAGTCTTGCTACTCTAACCCACACATAATTTATTCTTTGGATGTCTTATAAATGGCATTGGCCATGCCTGCACCCCCACCTACATACACACACACACACACAAACGCACACACACCTGCTTTATACGTAAGATTTTTCCAGCTACAAACATTATCTCTCAGATCTAAAAACAATACATTCTGCATAGATCATTTTTCTGCTTATAACAACTTCTGTCTCTGTCTTGAAGAAATAGTTATGTAATATATGTTTTAAATTTGGGGGGTTGGGGGTATTGGTTGCTTGCTTTTTGTTTCAGTGGTAAGTATTAAAGCTAGTCTTATCTACTGTGCAAAGATTCTTCTAAGTTTGAAAATCTTGCTCTTGCAGGCTGGGCGCAGTGGCCCACACCTGTAATCCCAGCACTTTGGGAGGCTGAGGCGGGAGGATCACCTGAGGTCGGGAGTTTGAGACCAGCCTGATCAACATGGAGAAACCCCGTCTCTACTAAAAAAAAAATACAAAATTAGCCAGTCGTGGTGGCTCATGCCTGTAATCCCAGCTACCCGGGAGGCTGATGCAGGAGAAGCGCTTGACCCTTGGAGGCGGAGGTTGCAATGAGCCGAGATTGCACCGTTGCACTCCAGCCTGGGCAACAGGAGCAAAACTCTGTCAAAAAAAAAAAAAAAAAGAAAAAAGAAAAGGAAAGGAAGGAAAGGAAGGAAGGGACGGAGGGAGGGAGGGAGGGAGGGAGGGAGGGAGGAAGGAAGGAAGGAAGGAAGGAAGGAAGGAAGGAAGGAAGGAAGGAAGATAGATCTAGATCTTGCAAACCAGAAGGTTCCCATTAACTGGGTGATAAATTGTTTGGAGGGTCAGAGAGAATGGCTCCTACCTTCCTGGAGGGTTAGCATATATATCCTCAGGAAACCACTGGCCAAAATATTCCATAAAGGAACCAGTCCTCCCCGCTCCCACCACCCCGACCAAACCCAATCTGCTCTGTGGGTTATCACTGAACTTGCTGGTATTTCCGTTCTTTACCTGAAGAGAACTTGGCCGGCTTCAGGAGTACTCGGGACTTGGGAGGTTTGCTCGGTAGAAGCTCTTGGATCACAGTTTGTTTACTGGATACAGATTCTCTCGGGCTGTGAACCTGCATATTAGACTTAGAGAGAATTTCCATGAGGCTGTTTTCTTCTTTTTCCTCCTCTTTCTCCTTCTTATTCTTTTGTTTCGTTTTTTCCATGGCATACTGCCACTTTATGTGTTCAAACTGGAACACGAGAACATTGCTCTCTGTGTTGACCACCATCCTGGAACCGAAACAACAGGGTTGTCCACAAAAGGAGTGTGGAGGCCACCGAAAGATGCACTGCAATTACCATCCCACCTGGTCTTTAGACCAAGGGAACAGTGCCCAGGTAATGACCAAACAGACTAGTAGTGTAGGCGGCTGGAGGATGGAGAGTGGTGAAAGTTACCAGGCCATGCAGCAGGAGTCGTTAGCTTTGTCACTCTTTTCTTTAAAAAATAAACATGATTGGGCCACATATGTTCCGATTGTTTCACTTCTCAAGTTAAAATGCTTTTTTATTTTTTTCTATTTTTTTTATTGTGAGAGGGAGTCTCGCTTTGTCGCCCAGGCTGGAGTGCAGTGGCATGATCTCGGCTCACTGCAGCCTCCGCCTCCTGGGTTCAAGTGATTCTCGTGCCTCAACTCCTGAGTAGCTGGGACTACAGGCGCGCACCACCACGCCCAGCTCATTTTGTGTTTTCAGTAGAGACAGGGTTTCACCATGTTGCCCAGGCTGGTCTCAAACTCCAGGACTCAATGATCCAGCCGCCTTGGCCTCCCAAAGTGCTGGAATTACAGGCATGAGCCACACTGCGCCTGGCCTCAAGTTAAAATGCTTTTAAATGAATTTCCGTTCCTGGAGTGAGTGCCAAGTACCTAGGGTGCCAAGAAGGTACTCTGCACACAGATGTCTTGAAATTCACTGTTTTTGTTTGTTTGTTTGTTTGTTTCCAGCACAGCTTCCAAACCCAGTATTACTACTGCTGCTGGGAATGAGGAAAGCTCTCTCATGGGGAGGACTCCTCTGCTTCACAGACCCTCCACACAGACACCACACACCCCATGCCATCACTCCAGGATCTCTGCACACACTCTAGATGTAGACAGAACATCTGTACTTTATAAAGTGAGATGATTTCTAACTTCTCTAATCCCCACTTGTATGCTCCGTAGACAAAGAGCTCCAGAGCTTGCCCTCCCTGTCCCCTGCCTCTGCCCCCGCAGCACTGCCTTCCCAACCCACCAGTTTTACAAGCGAGCAGCTCTCGCCTCTCTGTGCTCTTCCCTTAACTGTAAACAAGAAATGAAAACACTCTGGCAGATTTCTTTCTGCTCCAAAGGCTGCAATGTTAAGACCTTAACCAACAGCATAAACTCTCTCGAAAAGTAACTTGTTTTGGCTGGAACTGCTGGAACGGAGTGCGGGGTGTCATGCCAATAAGAAATCCCTTTTAGACTCAAGCCGAAAGGAAAACACCTTTCTTTGGATGCTGTGAGTGCAAACCGGTCAGAGCTTTTTTTTTTTTTTTTTTTTTTTAAAACAGCATGACTGAAAAGTGTTCATTAATTGAGGCTTATCACCAGGCTGCCCTCTTTAAGATGGTAAATAATACTAATGAAGTTTCACTAAAAGGAAGGCAATATGGTTCAGGGACATAAGTGATGTCTCAAGTGAGCTTGAAGTAGAATTTACAGGTTAGTTCTATTTGATTTTTTTCATATAATAGCACCCTGAATCTATGCATATATAAAGCACCAGTACTGTATACAATGCAGTCAGTCATGGTACTGGTTTTGTAAGCTCACCAGCTCAGCTCCCCCGCACTGTACCCCCTGCTGCTGCCACCCCCCACCCTCCTATACGTCTCTTTGCATTAGAAGTGAGGCATCAAAGGTAGCTAGCTGATAGAGCTCTCAGGCAGCCAAAGGCATGATCAAAGAGCAAGCAGGGGCTGCACGTTGGTAGAACTATGGTCCTTACAGAAGCGTTATGTTGCACCCACTGCAATTCCCGCAAATACCCAGGATGAATTAAGAGTCAAAACAGGCCGGGCATGGTGGCTCACACCTGTAATCCCAGAGCTTTGGGAGGCTGTGGCGGGTGGATCACGAGGTCGGGAGTTCAAGATCAGCCTGGCCAAGATGGTGAAACCCCGTCTCTACTAACAATACTAAAAATTAGCTGGGCATATTGGTGGGCGCCTGTAATCCCAGCTACTTGGCCGACGGAGGCAGAGAATTGCTTGAACCCGGAAGGCGGAGGTTGCAGTGAGCCGAGATCGAGATCGCACCACTGCGCTCCAGCCTGTGCAACAGAGTGAAACTATGTCTCAAAAAAAAAAGTCAAAATGAACCATGATTGCTTCCCAATTACTAAGTTTTGTGCAAAGCCCTGTTAGTCCCCACAACAAGACTGTTGCCCCACCCAGCCAAAATTGTAGAGAGTCACTGCACACTGCCTTCTCCTGACAGCAGATCCAGGGCTGGTATCCCAAGGGAGGAAAAAATCAAACAGAATCACTCACAGTTCTGACCTCCGCACCTACCACCCACCTGTTGCCCTGAATAAAGAAGGACAGCACAGGATCGCCTCTGCCATTGGCTTTTATCACCTTCATACAGTTCCCGTTGAGGAAATTGTAAATTCTGATCTTGCCATCTGCGCAGGCGCTGATGACCCGGAGGAAGAGAAGGGACACGTGGAGCACCTCCCTGGAAGGGAACAGAGCAGCAGGCAGTACCCATCCTCTCGTAAAATGCCTGGATTTGTTAGTAGGTTGGGGGTATTTTGTGTGTGATTGAGAGGCAGTGGCCATAACTGGCCTTGAAAAGGTGTTTGCTGTGATTTTTTTGTTTTTGAGATGGAGTTTCGCTCTTGTTGCCCAGGCTGGAGTGCAATGGTGCAATCTTGGCTCACTGCAACCTCTGCCTACCAGGTACAAGCGATTCTCCTGTCTCAGCCTCCCAAGTAGCTCAGATTACAGGCATGCACCACCACACCTGGCTAATTTTTTTGTATTTAGTAGAGACAGGGTTTCTCCATGTTAGGCTGGTCACGAAATGCTGACCTCAGGTGATCCACCCACCTCGGCCTCCCAAAGTGCTGGGATTACAGGTGTGCACCACCACGCCCAGCCTGCTGTCATTTTATAATTGTGGAACTAAACCATGAGCTACTCTCAAGACATACCTCTTTCCATTCTGCAGCTACTGTCCCTGCAATTAGGTCACAGGGTCACAGATGACAAAAGAAAAGGGCTGACGTCACAATCTTTTTTTTTAATCTAACATATAGATAATCATGTTTGTCTCTTGCAATTTGATTCCTAGCTTTTACTTATACAATAGTCATGCTGAGAATTATTTAATGTTTTGATTCCTTTTAAAATAGTATTATCGGCTGGGTGCGGTGGCTCACGCCTGTAATCCCAGCAATTTGGGAGGCCAAGGCAGGTGAATCACGAGGTCAGGAGATCAAGACCATCCTGGCTAACACGGTGAAACCCC
>NW_012105143.1:1299154-1300584 GCF_000951045.1 Mandrillus leucophaeus
CCTCGTTCTGACAACTACAACTACAGGGGAAAAAAAAAAAAAAACTCACTAGAGGGGCTCAACAGCATATTTAAGCAAGTAGAAGAAGCGAAGTACTTGAAACAAGGTCAACTGAAGTTATGCAGTGTGTGGAACAGAAAGAAAAAAAGAATAAAGAAAAATTAATAGAGCCCCAGAAATCCGTAAAACATCATCAAACAAATCATAATAGGAGATCCAGGAAGAAAGTAGAGAAAGGGGCCAAAAGAATATTTGAAGAGATGATTGCTGAAAACCTCCCAAATATGATGAAAAACATTAATTTACAGGTCTAAGAAGCTCAATAAACTCTAACTGGGATAAACTACAAGAGGTCCACACTTAGATGCATCATAATCAAATTTTCAGACGCCAAGAGTGAAGAGTATAATGAAAGCAACAAGAGAGAAGTAGGTCCTCATGTAAAAAGGATCCTCAGTAAGATTAATAGATGATTTATCATTAGAAAAGTGTCTTAGTTGGCTTGGCATGGTGGCTCACGCCTGTAATCCCACCACTTCGGGAGGCCGAGGCGGGCGGATCACAAGGTCAGGAGATCAAGACCATCCTGACTAACACAGTGAAACCCCGTCTCCATTAAAAATACAAAACATTAGCCGGGAGTGGTGGCGGGCGCCTGTAGTCCCAGCTACTCGGGAGGCTGAGGCAGAACGGCGTGAACCCGGGAGGCGGAGCTTGCAGGGAGCCGAGATCGCACCACTGCACTCCAGCCTGGGTGACAGAGCGAGACTCCATCTCAAAAAAAAAAAAAAAAAGAAAAGTGTCTTAGTCCATTTTGTGCTGTATAACAAGATACCATACACTGGGTAATTTCTAATCAACAGAAGCTTATTAGCTTATGGATCTAGAGGCTGGGAAGTCCAAGGCCAAAGGACTGGCATCTTGTGAGAACCTTGCTGTGCCGAAGGCAAAGAGGGGGCAAAAGAGAGAGGAAGAGAAGGCTGAAATCATCCTTTGAAAAGGAACCCACTCCCACAATAATGAACCCATTCCCACTATAGCATTAGTCCAGTCCTGAAAAGAGAGCCCTAGTGACCTAATATCTCCCATTAGGCTCCACCTCCTAACCCTGTTGCATTAGGGATTAAGTTTCTAATTCATACTTCTTGGGGACACATTCAAATTATAGAAAAGAGAAATGACAAGGATATTAAAATGACACACTAAAAATATCCATTTAACGCAAAGAAAGACAACAATGAAATAATTCAGGAACAAAAATACATAAGACTATGGAAAACAGCATAATAACAGAAGTCTTCTTTTTTTTTTTTTTTTCCTTTGGGGTCAGGGTCTCACTCCATACCTAGGCTGGAGTGCAGTGGTGAGATCATAGCTTACTGCAGCCTCAAATTCCTGGGCTCAAGCGATCTTCCCACCTTAGCCTCCTC
>NW_012105143.1:1305079-1307471 GCF_000951045.1 Mandrillus leucophaeus
CTGATGGAAATGTTTGTAATTAGATAGTGGTAATGGTTGCACATTATGACTATACTTTAAAAAATACTTTAAAAATTGAATTGCACACTAAAGTGGTGAATTTTGTGTTATGTGAATCATATCCTAATTAAAAATTGCAGCGAAAAACAAATTACAATGTGAGCTATGGAAAATACATTAAGGAATAAAGTTTTTGGTTTTGTTTTGTTTTTTGAAACAAGGTCTCACTTTGTTGCCCAGGCTGGAGTGCGGTGGCACAATCACAGCTCTTTGCAGCCTCAACCTCCCCAGGCTCAGGTGATCTTCCCACCTCAGGCTCCCAAGTAGCTGGGACTGCAGGTGTGTGCCACCATGCCAGGCTAATTTTTGTATTTTTTGTAGAGACAGGGTTTTGTCATGTTGGCCAGGCTTATATTTAAAAAAAAAAAAAAAACTACAGGCAGGGCACTGTGGCTCACGTCTGTATTCCCAGCACTTTGGGAGTCTGGGATACTATATACTAATATAAAGGTGGGTGGATCACTTGAGGTCAGGAGTTTGAGACCAGCCTGCACAACTTGGTGAAACCCTGTCTCTACTAAAAATACAAAAATTAGCCAGGCGTGGTGGCGCATGCTTGTAGTCCCAGCTACTCAGGAGACTGAGGCAGGAGAATTGCTGGAACCTGGAAGACAGAGGTTGCAGTGAGCCGAGATCACGTCACTGCACTCCAGCCTGGGCAACAGAGTGACACGCCATTAAAAATAATAATAATAAAAATAGAAATAAAAATAAATTTATAAAAAGACACTACAAGTACAGAAGCTTTTCCAAAGATCATCATTCCTGTCAGTCCTATTTTGCATCCTCAAATTTCCTCCCTCATATCCATTCTGTCCCATGCTATGTGCAAAATCTTAATTTTGGTTGAAAAAATATTACATCAGGAATGGAAAGACCACTTTCTCCAGCCCTTCTTCCATCAAAGGACAGGTAGCAACTATATCTGCTTTCTCACCTATGTCACATTCAAAAGATGAGTTATCAGTCCAATCGTTAGAACTTTCCAGAAAGGCAAGCTGTCAAATTATTCCTTGTTACCAATCAGTTAGATACATTTATTGAGCACAGAGCTCCTACAGACAAGGTGGGAGAAAGAGACCTACAAATGAGAGTATTGACCCTGTCTTCCAAATGTCTATGGTTTTTCTGTTACTATGCAGGATAGCAGGAGCTAATATGAATGGTATATTAGGGACTGTCATTCAATAGGAGTGGGAATTGTCTGAGAAGGTCTCATAGCAGAGGTGGAGGGAGAGGCTAATGGTACGATGGAACCGTGACGAAATTGCTGGGCTTGCTGGGAACAAATTATTTTCCGCTCACTAACTAATCCCACTGAATCCTGCTTAGAAGCTTTTAAAACATATAGTTGACATTTTCAGGTGATTTCATAAAGCTTGACTTCCTCCCGGAGATCAAGGCTTCATAATCCAGAAGGTTGACTAAGCTGGCTAGGTGGAGTTATAGTCTTGTGGTGGGGACTAAGAGGGCTTCGCACAAAACTCAGCAATCAGGAAGCAATCATGGTTCATTTTGACTCTTAATATCTAAGGGTAAGGTAAGTCACTGTAGGCCAGAAAAAAAGATCAATTTACTAAAAATAAGTTTCCCCTGATGGATCCCCTAGAAAGCCCACTTATTATTTTTATTTTTATTTTTTTGAGATGGAGTCTCGCTCTGTCACCCAGCCTGGAGTGCAGTGGCGCCATCTCGGTTCGCTGCAAGCTCCGCCTCCAGGGTTCATGCCATTCTCCTACCTCAGCCTCCCGAGTAGCTGAGACTACAGGCGCCCGCCACCACTCCCAGCTAATGTTTTGTATTTTTAGTACAGACAGGGTTTCACGGTGTTAGCCAGGATGGTCTCCATCTCCTGACCTCATGATCTGGCCGCCTTGGCCTCCCGAAGTGCTGGGATTACAGGCGTGAGCCACCACGCCCGGCCAAAAGCCCACTTATTCTTTTAATCAATTAAGGTATCATTTAGTTTCCTGGAAATTTTTGTAATGCATTCAGGGAAAGAAGCTGTATTCATGTAGTATAAGAATAGCATAGAGTAGCATATAAAACTGATGACCATGGCAGAATTGACCACAATACTCTTTCCAAACAAGCACGGATGTGACCTCAGAATGCTTATTACTTGATTCCAAGCAGCCACCACCACTAAATTTGAATTGGCATGTAAAATGACATCCATTTGCTACCCTGGAATAGGATCCAGGCTGTAGACTTGTAGTTATAATTGCCTCTTTTTAAGCTCTCAGCTCTTTTAAAGTCTTTGGATCATTTTTAAGCTTTTGTGAGCACAAGCATCCTGGGATAAAGACCAATTCCTAGAATTTTAAGTTTA
>NW_012105143.1:1307521-1308744 GCF_000951045.1 Mandrillus leucophaeus
ATTGCTTGAGACCAAGAGTTTGAGACCTTGGCTCTAAAAAACATTTAAAAATTAGCCAGGAGCATGGTGGTGTGTGCCTGTAGTCCCAGCTACTTGGGAAGCTAAGGTGATAGGCTAACTTGAGCACAAAAGTTTTACATTATGAGGTCATAGTGAGCCATGATTGCACCACTGCACTACAGCCTGGGCAAAAGAGTAAGACCCTAGGGGAAAAAAAAAAGAACTAAAGAATGAAAGAGAAAGAACAAAAGAAAAAAAAGAGAGAGAGAAAGAAAGGAAAGAAAGAGAAAGGAAGGAAGGAAACGAAGGGAAGGAAGGAAGGAAGGAAGGAAGAAAGGAAGAAAGAAAGAGAGAGAGAGAGAGGGAGGGAGGGAGGGAAGGAAAGGGAAAGAAAGAAAGACCCAACAAATTTCTAAATTTTTTCAAGGTGGAAATATAATAACTTTGATGGTATCCTAAGCACAGCACAGTCTGCCAGTCATGTACCCCAGCACTGGGAGAGATGCCATGTGATAGAAAAGTTTGTCTCTTCATGTATCTCATTTGATCTTGCTGAGCTGAGTCCATACTTCTCTTCCCATAGATCCCTGTGATATTTGGTAGTTCAGTCTATATCATTGTAGCCTAGTAATTAAAACCACAAGTTTTGGGATCAGAAAACCTGGGATCAAAACCTGACTCTACCACTTATGGGCTGCATAACCTTCAGATTAAATTCAGAAAGTAATTTAATCTCTCAGCCTTCAGTTTTGTTTTTTCTTTTTTCTTTTTTTTTTTATTTTGAGACGTAGTCTCGCTCTGTCACCCAGGCTGGAGTGCAGTGACACGATCTCACCAAAATTAATTTATCCAGAACTCTGGAAAATAATCAAAGGTTTACAGCAACCCAGGGAGGACTTACACAAGTAAAATGGCATAGTGTCAATAATAATGAGACTTAGAGGTCAGGAGTTCGAAACCAGCCTAACCAATATGGTGAAACCCCATCTCTACTAAAAATACAAAAAATTAGCCAGGCCTGGTGGTGCGCACCTATAATCCCAGCTACTCAGGAGGCTGAGGCAGGAGAATCACTTGAACCCTGGAAGCAGAGGTTGCAGCGAGCCGAAATTGTGCCACTATGCTCCAGCCTGGGTGACAGAGCAAGACTATGTCTTAAAAAAACCCAAAAAGAATAAAGAATAGTGAGACTTGTGACACGTTAACTTAGTCCCACTTCCCAC
>NW_012105143.1:1309548-1309877 GCF_000951045.1 Mandrillus leucophaeus
GAAGATGGTGGGGAAAAATGGGTCCCAGGTGGAAGAGGAAGGAAGCAGAGAGGGTGAAGTGCAGAGAACACGATGTCCACAGGGAGCAGAAGGTCTGCCAATGATTGCACTCTAGGCTATGACGGGGAAGGGAAGGACACCAGGTTCACCACTCCAGGCTTCACAGGCACCTACTTGGGATGCTTGAAGGCCATCAGGCAGCGCTCATACTTCCCCACCATGCTCCAGGCCATGACCAGGCCATCAGTGCTTCCCGAGAGGAGATGCCACTGGTCGAAGAACAGGCACTTCACGGCTCCCTCGTGGCCATTGAGAGTCTGCAAGAAAAG
>NW_012105143.1:1310701-1312916 GCF_000951045.1 Mandrillus leucophaeus
AAATCAAGCCGGGCGTGGTGGTGGGTGCCTGTAGTCCCAGCTACTCGGGAGGCTGAGGCAGGAGAATGGCGTGAACCCGGGAGGTGGAGCTTGCAATAAGTCGAGATCACGCCACTGCACTCCAGCCTGGGTGACAGAGCGACACTCCGTCTCAAAAAAATAAAAAAATTTGCACTTACTTCATAGAGTTATTGTGAGGTTTTGCATATAAAAACAATTAATATGTCTTTGGGGTTTTTTTGACTATGTCAAGCTTTTTCTTCTAATATTCCCAAGGGTCTTGCAGCCTTACCAATGCCTTACCAGTTTCTCAGAGCCTCCAATGCAGCCACAGTGCATTGAATGATGGCACAGTGCTCTGAAAGAAAGCATGTTTTGAATTTCTGTTTCTAGCAGTATGGTGGTTTATGTCTTCAGGTTGGTTTTCTAAATTTATGCAAGAAAAGGTATTTGATAAATACTTTTAGAAAAATAGGAATAGAAGGAACTTTCTGGATTTAGTAAAAGATATAAGCCAAAGTCATAACAGTAAATATTATGCTCAGTGGAGAAATTGTAGATGTATTCCCTTCCAGAAGGGGAACAAGATGAAGATGCCCACTCTCACTGCTACTGCCTGCCACAGCACTGGAAGGCCTAGGCAAAGTTAGAAGGAAAGAAAAACAAAAGGTGGTATAGGCATTAGAAAAGAAGATAATATATTGTTGACCAGGCGCAGTGGCTCATGCCTGCAATTCCAGCACTTTGGTAGGCTGAGGTGGGCAGATCACGAGGTCAGGAGATCGAGACCATCCTGGCCAACATAGTGAAACCCTGTCTCTACTAAAATACAAAAAAAAAAAATTAGCCAAGCATGGTGGCATGTGCCTGTAGTCCCAGCTACTCGGGAGGCTGAGGCAGGAGAATTGTTTGAATCAGGGAGTCGGAGGTTGCAGTGAGCCGAGATCACGCCACAGCACTCCAGTCTGGTAACACAGTGAGACTTTATCTTAAAAAAAAAACAACAACAACAACAACAACAAAATATATATATAGTAATTTGCAATTGATAAGATTGTCTACATAGAAAAACCAATTATTAAACATACATGCTTTTAGAACTAATAAGAGAGTTTGGCAAGGATGCCAGACACAAGATCAATTTACAAAAATCAATTGCATTTCTCTATGCCAGCAATAACTAATTTGAAAACATAAGCAAAATTAACATACCATTCACAACAGTAACAAAATTATAACGTTTACAGGCATTAAGTAAAAATACACAGGACTTTTATGAAAAAAACTTTAAGGCTCTAAGAAAGACCACAGATTATTTAATTGAGTGTGTTTACCAAACTAATCTATAAATTCAATGCAATCCCAATAAAAAGTCTGGTTAGGTTTTATTGAAAGTTGATCAACTTACTCCAAAAACTCAAAACTTATATACTATAGCTGTTACATAAAAAAGAAAAGTGAGACCGGGCGCAGTGGCTCACGCCTGTAATCCCAGCACTCTGGGAGGCCAAGGCAGGCGAATCACGAGGTCAGGAGATTGAGCCCATGCTGGCTAGCACGGTGAAACCCTGTCTCTACTAAAAATACAGGAAATCAAGCCGGGCGTGGTGGTGGGTGCCTGTAGTCGCAGCTACTCAGGAGGCTGAGGCAGGAGAATGGCGTGAACCCGGGAGGCGGAGCTTGCAGTGAGCTGAGATGGCGCCACTGCACTCCAGCCTGGGCGACAGAGCTAGACTCCGTCTCAAAAAAAAAAAGAAAGAAAGAAAAGTGAAAAGTAGAATTTCCCTCCCCATCACATTTTAAAACATTCTCTAAATGCATACCTAAAAATAAAACAAACAATTTTCAAGAAGGGGGATTTTGATTAAAAACAGAAAAATAGACAATGGACTAGATCAGAGAGCTCAGGGACATTCTCATGCACATATGGGAAATTTCCATGTGATAAAGATAGCACCACAAATCAGTGGAGGAAGTGGCAGCTTATATAGTAGTTGCTGTGGGGGAGAGACTGCTGACTTTATTTAAATACAAATAAATGAAATGGAAACCCTACCTAACGCCACATATAAGGTTGAATTGCAAATAGATTAAAAAACTGAATGCAAAAGATAAAACCGTAATGTTGGTAGAAGAAAATATTAGAAAATATCTCTGTGACCTGGAAGAGGGAAGAATCACAAAAATGAAGGGGAAAAAACCCTGATAAACTGAT
>NW_012105143.1:1313633-1316743 GCF_000951045.1 Mandrillus leucophaeus
GCCTCCCAAAATGCTGGGATTACAGGTGTGAGCCACTGCGTCTGGCCCTACAGAGTGCAATACTCTTGAGAAAAAGGTACTTCACCTCCACTGCTGTTAGAAGGCCCTGAGCCCATAACTCATGCTGAGTCAGAATGCAGCCTTCCTCCACCAACCCCATGATACCATGGGTCATGATGTGGGCAGTGGAGCCCCTACCCTCCACGGACTCTGAATGCCCCATTTTGGGGCCCTCCCCTTTAGAGCTTCAGGACTGTCCTTCTTGACGGCCATACTCAGTTGCTCTAGGATGACCTGAGGAGCTAGGTAGGGGGGGGCCCAGGGGCCCACCCATCTCCTCCCCAGTGCCCTTTCCCGCAAGGCAGCCCGCTGCCCACTCACCTTTACCAACTGGGCCATGACAATGTGCCACACTTTCACCACCCCTCGCTCACAGCTGCTCACAATGTAGGTATCATTGATCCTGGTGGCCAAGATGGGGTCTTTGTGTCTAAACGTCTTCAGGCACTTCCCTGTGTCTACATCCCATACTGAACAGGAGGGAGAGAGAGGAAGAGATGGGAGTGGGGAAAAAGGGGGAAGAGGAAAGTTGACAGTGGAGTTCTGCTCCCCATCACAGAAGGAAAAGACTCATCGAGCCCATCAAGTCGGACTCTAGAAGGACTTCCCCTGGCCTAGCACCTCCACAGGACAGGCTCACCAACAGCTCATGTACCCACAGCACAGATGTGCCCTGAATACAGGTGGTTGGGGGAGCCACCTGTTGGCTCTGGCCCTAGAACTTAGCCTTGAGGCCCAAGTGCTAGACAGCTCGTCTCCAATCAGCTGATTCATCAAGCCTGAAACATGCTTGCTATCAAGTAGATTTCATAAAAATCATGGCATACAGCTTGAGTAGGGGCAGGTAAAATTAAAAAAAAAAAAAAGAGAAAGAAAATCACGGCATACATGTAGTGTTGTCATTTTTCCCATACGCTGTCTTCCTGACCCACACCTTCTATCCCCAAAATAAAAGAAGGTCGTCTACCCTCACTTACATTTTTAAATACTTCTGAATCTGACTTTTGGATTTTATGGAGAAATGGTCGCGGCTAGGGGTGGGTTTACTGCTGCTTCAACACAGACTGTGTTACAGCAACTGCCTGGCATCTTGTAGTGGGGATGAGAGTGGGTGGGTGGGTGGCAGAACAGGGTTTCCTAAAAGGAAGAAGTTGATGCCAGGCCCGGTGACTCACACCTGTAATCCCAGCACTTTGGGAGGCCGAGATGGGTGCATCACAAGGTCAGGAAATCGAGACCAGCCTAGCCAACATGGTGAAACCCTGTCTCTACTAAAAAAAACAAAAATTAGCTGGGTGTGGTGGCATGCTGTCTCTTATACACATCTAGATGTGTATAAGAGACAGGCTCAGAGGATCATACTGCGTAGAATCCCTGTAGATAAGTAGGTAGTTGGGAGGCAGCAGAGCCTCATGGGAAGGAAGGAAGGAAGGAAGGAAGGAAGGAAGGAAGAAAGGAAATAAATGACTGCCGGCCTATAGAAATGAACAAAACAAAGCATTTTGGTAACCCATAAGTTGCAGGAAACTTCTTAGAAAATTTAAGGCACTTCTTTCTCACCTTTTACCTGGCAATCTTTTCCTCCCGACACGAGCCTGTTCTTACACAAATCTATGCAAGTGATAGTCCCCTGGTGACCACTGAAGATTCGTGTGCAAGCCCCACTTTTCAGATCCCAGTATCTGCAGGAATCAGGCCAAAAGAATGTTTGTGAGAGGTCCTGAGGGCTCAGAGGATCATACTGCGTAGAATCCCTGTAGATAAGTAGGTAGTTGGGAGGCAGCAGAGCCTCATGGTTCAGCTTAAGAGTCAGGGGCCTGGATTTGAATCCCAGCTGCAGCACCTATTTGGTGTAACTTTGAGGAAGTTAATTTCTGTGTAAGTTTCCTTTCCTTACTGATAAAATGGAAATAATAATGAGTAGTTACATCATAGGGTTTTTGTGAAGAATTAAATGGACTAATACAGTGATTGTCAACCCTGGGTAACTTCTACCCCCAGGGGCCATTTGGAAATAGCTGGAGATATTTTTGGTGGTCACAAGCAGGGAAGGAAGAGACACTGGTATCTAGTGCATCGAATCCAGAGATGCTGCTAAACATTCTACATTGCACAGGGCAGGCCCCACAGTAAAGAATTTCCCAGCCCCAGATGGCAATAGCGCCAAGGTTGAGAAACCCTGCACCAGTGGAGGTAACACTGGAATAGTGACTAACTTGTACAAAATGCTTGATCAATGTCAGGTGGTTTTCAGGTAGAAGCATCCTGAATGACCACCAGCCTTATAATCCATGGCACTGATTCAGTGGTACAGCAGATCTTCAAACAAGAGCAACAGAATCCTTTACCAGTCACTTAGATCCAAAATATTTACGTACATATAGAGCATATCTAAGAGATAGATGGGAGCAAAGATGAATTATCCTGTTTTTTGTTAAGAACACGTGCCCAAGGTCTCTCAATTGCACTTCCACTTCAGCTAGGCTGCTTTTGAGACAGGACAAAGCAGAATGCTGAGATAATGGTTCTGGAGCAGGCTTCCTGAAGTCCATTCCCAGGGCCATCACTTACCAGCTGTGTGATCCTGGGCAAGTTACTGAACCACCACGTACCTCAGTTTCTTCATCTGTAAACTGAGGACAATAATTGTACTAATGGCCACGCGGGGGGGCTCACACCTGTAATCCCAGCACTTTGAGAGGCCAAGGCGAGCAGATCACGAGGTCAGGAGATTGAGACCATCCTGGCTAACATGGAGAAACTCCGTCTCTACTAAAAATACAAAACATTAGCCTGGCGTGGTGGCGGCACCTGTAGTCCCACCCAGGAGAATGGCGTGAACCCGGGAGGTGGAGCTTGCAGTGAGCCGAGATAGCGCCACTGCACTCCAGCCTGGGCAACAGAGCGAGCCTCCGTCTAAAAAGATAATAATAATAAAAATTAAATTAAAAATAAAGCCAGGCACAGTGGCTCACGCCTGTAATCTCAGAACTTTGGGAGGCCGAGGCAGGTGGATCACGAGGTCAGGAGATCGAGACCATCCTGGCTAA
>NW_012105143.1:1319028-1331118 GCF_000951045.1 Mandrillus leucophaeus
TTTTTTTGAGACCGAGTTTCGCTCTTGTTGCCCAGGTTGGAGTGCAGTGGCACCTCCCAGGTTCAAGCAATTCTCCTGCCTCAGCCTTCCTGAGTAGCTGGGATTACAGACATGTGCCACCATGCCCGGCTAATTTTGTATTTTTAGTAGAGATGGGGTTTCTCCATGTTGGTCAAGCTGGTCTCAAACTCCCGACCTCAGATGATCCGCCCGCCTGGGCCTCCCAAAGTGCTGGGATTACAGGCGTGAGCTATCGCGCCCGGCCCATTTTGAGAATTTTTGTTCAACAAAATTCATGTAGATACTGTGAACAAAGTTAATAGGTAGTCCTGGTGAGAGGGAATTCTCTGGCAGACAGCCTTTGGGCTTCATCTGCACTGTTGGCTCTCCTGGGTCTCCAGCCCCCAGATTTTGGACTTGCCAGCCGCCTTTATCACACAAGTCAATACTTTATAATAAATCTCGTATGTATATACACATTCTATTGGTTCTGTTTCTCTGGAGACCCTAATACACATATGAAAAGGTGCTCAACTTCATTAATAATCAGAAAAGTTAAAATTTAAACCCCAATAAAACACAGTAAGTTTTATTTAATATCCATCAGATTGACAAAACTGTTAGATTGACAATATTAAGTGTTTGTGAGAATACATAAGAAGAGATATTCTCATATGCTGCAAATGGGAATGTAAATTAATATAACCACATTGGAAAGCAGTTTAGTACTCCTTCCTAGAAATTCCCATGCTAAGAATATACCTTTAAAACACTCGTGCACATGGGCATCAGGGGACACATCCAAGACCCATCTCTGGCAGCATTCTTTGAAATAATGAAAAACTAGAAACAAAAGCCGGGCGCGGTGGCTCACGCCTGTAATCCCAGCACTTTGAGAGGCCGAGGCAGGTGGATCACGAGGTCAGGAGATCGAGACCATCCTGGCTAACACGGTGAAACCCCGTCTCTACTAAAAAATACAAAAAAAATTAGCCGTGCGTGGTGGCAGGTGCCTGTAGTCCCAGCTACTCGGGAGGCTGAGGCAGGAGAATGGCGTGAACCCGGGAGGCGGAGCTTGCAGTGAGCCGAGATCGGGCCACTGCACTCCAACCTGGGCAACCAGGTCGAGATTCCGTCTCAAAAAACAAACAAACAAAAAACTAGAAAGAATGCAAATGTTCACCAACAGAAAAACAAACACATGAGTTATGATACAATCATCAAATGTAATACTGTATCTCAGTGAAATAAGTTAATTACTGCCACCTACATCATATAGGTGAATCTCAAAAATACAGTTCCATGTAAGAATGAAGTACCAACAAATTTTAAAAATATGATTCCTTTTATGTTGAGTTCAGAAACAGGCAAAAGTAATTAATACTTTTGGAGATATATAAGAAGGAAGCAAAAATGACAAAGAAATGCAAGGGAATAATTAATATAAAATTAGGATAACATTACCTCTGGTTGGCAGGAAGAAGCAAGAAGAGAAAGGCACAGTGAGAGGGTTAGGAAATGGTGATATCTGATTTCTTGGCCTGAGTAATGGATGCATGAGTGTTTGTTATACTATTTAAAAATATACATACATATGCGTTTTTAAAACACTATTTTGCCTCTATAGTCTGTCTCATACCCATAAAAAGCCATGTTCCCTGAAAGAATCTGTAAGAACAAAGGTAAATTATTTCTTCATCTAAGAATGCTAATAAAGAAAATCTTTCTGACTTGCACTCATCAATGAGAAAATATATCTGATAACTGTTATAAATCTATCTCATTCAAATTTTAAGCATTATATACATTCCTGACTTTTTCCTTGCCAAAATAATAAGCTGAAGCTATTCTAGAAGTCAGTATCTTCTAGGATAACTGTTAAATATAAAAAGAAAAAAGCATGCCCACTTCTTCCATGAGCTGCCTCTAGGCCTTAGGTGGGATGGGGAACATGATGCCTTTGGACTCCTCACCTGATACTTAGGTCATAGCTCCCGCTTAGGAGAAAATTTTCCTCCTCACACAGGAAGAGGGCCCGGACACTCCCAGCATGGCCTCGGAATTCAACGGGTATCACTTTTCCTTGTATGATGTCCAGAAGGTGGATCTTTCGATTAGATGACACAGCTATCAGATCTCCCCCGGAATAGTGGATGACTCTTTTTTGATCCCACCTGAGTGCCAGGGGAAAAGGATTATCCATGAAAGAAGAGTCTGGGTCCTTCCTGGGACTGACTTAGTCCCCTGACTTTCGCCTACAGCAGTGGTGTAAAGAAAAAATCAGGGCCTTTCAACAAGGGAGGCAGCAGAAGGCAAGGTCGAGAATTAACAGGCCCTGAGGGATCCCCACGCTCATACATGACAAAAATCCATTTCCGTCAAATTTAAAAACTAAAGACAAAAGGCAATTTAAAAAAAAATTCTGTAAATGTATGCTAAATCCCCGAGAGAGAGAACGGAGTATGTGGCATTGCCCAAATTTAACTGATCATGGAAACCTTTTTTCTTGGAAAACATCAGAGGAACACAGTTGGGAAGTCCTCTGCACACTATATTTCTTTTCTTTTCTTTTTTCCCTTAATCGATATCCAGTGAGCATACGTTAGGTTCAAAGTCCTGTGCTAGCAGATACCACAGGAAATATAAAGAATTATCAGATAAGGACCTTACTTACAATGAGCTTATTGTCCCATAAAACTTGAATTAATGTTTCAAGTTTGAATTAATGTTTCAAGTTTGAATTGATGTTTTAATCACAGGATTATTAGCAAATAGTTGAATTAATGTTTCAATCACAGGATTATTAGCAAATAGGTAAAGTATGAACAGGATGACCAAATAATGTATTGTCCAAACTGAGAGATTTTTATTGTGAAAGGGCACACTATTTATTTATTTTTAGAGACAAGGTCTTGCTCTGTCACCCAGGCTGGAGTACAGGGGCGCAATAATAACTCCCTGTAAACTCCAACTCTTGGCCTCAAGCAATTCTCTTACTTCAGCCTCCCAAAGTTCTGGGATTACAGGCATGATCCACCACACCCAAACTGGGGACACTATTATTAATGACACTAGGACTGCAGAGTAGAGAGGGATCATTCCAACAAACAGGGATGTATACGAGGAGCTTTGAGGCCAACCTAACCAGAGAACGAAACCCCATCTCTACAAAAAAATTCAGAAATTAGCCAGGCGTGGTGGCATGTGCCTATAGTCCCAGCTACTTGGGAGACTAAGGCAGGAGAATCGCTTGAGCCCAGGAGGTGGAGGTTAAAATGAACCAAGATTGCACCACTGCTCGCCAGCCTGGACGACAGAATGAGGTTCACTCTGAAAAAAGAAATACAGATAGTATGGTGATAACTGTTCTTTAAAATATATATGTGTGTGTGTGTATATATATACTTTATATATATATATATACATGTACATATGTGTGTGTGTGTGTATATATACTTTTTAATATACATACATGTACATATGTGTGTGTGTGTATATATATGTATATGTACACACATATATTATAAGGAGCAATTCGTGATATTTTTGCCCTTATTCATACCTAGAGTTCAATGAGTCACCATCTCTTCTAAAGAACAGTTATCACCATACTATCCATAAAAACTTGACTTTGCCTTTCCCCTATCTTATCTTCTCTGTCTTCCTCATACTGACTGTTCTATTGTCAAGATGCAATTTGTTAATAAGATTCATGGCCAAAAATAAAGTAGAGGTGGACTTTGCAAAACCTTGTGAATATAAAGTGAAGTCCTAGGCCTAAATATGGTAGAAAGTTGATTATTAAAGAACCTTCTTCTCTCGGCGTATTGAAATGATGTCAGAGTATGCAATTATAAATACGACTGTCATATTTACCATGGGAAGATATCTATAGTACTTTGCTAGGCTGGGTTACAGAAATATGTGTAATATAACACCACCGCTATTTAAATTTGTGCTAAGTATGCAAAGAAAAGAATTCTAGAAGGCTAGACATCAATATTAATGGTGGTTATTGCTAGGTGATAGACTACAGGAAAACTTCGCCTTTCTCTATACATTTTCTGGCATTTAGAAGATTTTTTCCAATAACTGTATATTATTTCTAAAATTAATATAACAAAATAAAGAGATTTCAAAAAATGAAGATTTTATGTGTGACTTGTGCAAAAGGTTGTTGGTCAGCATACCCAAAATTTATAAAGGGAAAATGTCCTTTACCCACTGCCAAGAATGGTGCAAAATGAAGCAGCTATTGTCTTCATGAGATCACGTGCAAGTTTAGGGCTGGAGCTTGAGGTGAGGAGAGCTTGCCTTTCCATGTACACAAAGGTCAGGGAAATCCCAAGTGTCAGTATGGATAACTCAAGCGTCCCTAGAGACCCAGATTCTGAACCCAGTACCTACGTGTCAGAGAGAATGCGAACATTGTAGGTTCCACAGAAAATATTTCTCTCCTCCATTAGGACCTGCTGCGTTTCCTGGTTCTGGTATGCAGTCCACAGGTTGTACTCATTCTAACAAGGGAATATTTGAAGTTAAATCTCAGTGGTAACTTCAAATACCCACAGTCCCAGAGCCCCTAGGGTCTCCCTGGCAAGGGCACAGGGCTCACGGATTCTTCCTCTGAAGGCTGAGGCTGCTGCTCTGCAGAGAAGGGAGCAGCCGGTGAGCAAGCACCAAAGGAAACCATGAGTCAAAAAGTGTCGGGTCAAGGTTCTTAATTTTTGTTTCACCTCTTTGATTTTCCATGTGCCCTGATCCCATGAGCTTTCAAGGCTGAATTCCAAATGTCACCAATAACACAACTTTTTCAAAAATGAGCTCACAAAGGGTATCCTCACAACATAAAGTCACAGGTGCCCTTTGACTGACCATTTCACAGAAGTCGGAATGTCATGTGTATATTACATCTACCTGATAGTACAAAGCACACTCAGGGATTTTAAGACACATGTGAAATTACTGCTATACATGCTATGCATGTGCTTTTTTTTTTTTTTTTTTTTTTTTAGACGGAGTCTCGCTGTGTCGCCAGGCTGGAATGCAGTCTCAGCGATCTCAGCTCACTGCAACCTCCACCTCCTGGATTCAAGCGATTCTCCTGCCTGAGCCTCCAGAGTAGCTGGGACTACAAGCATGCGCCACCATGCCCAGCTAATTTTTGTATTTTCAGTAGAGACAGGGTTTCACCATGTTGGCCAGGATGGTCTCGATCTCTTGACCTTGTGATCTGCCCGCCTCGGCCTCCCAAAGTGCTGGGATTACAGGCGTGAGCCACCACGCCTGGCCGCATTTTTTTTAAGACAGTTTTGCTTTCTTTTCTCACCCAGGCTGGAGTGCAATGGCGCGATCTTGGCTCACTGCAACGTCTGCCTCCCGGGTTCAAGCAATTCTCCTGCCTCATCCTGCTAAGGAGGGGGGATTACAGGCGTGCGCCATCACGCCTGACTAGTTTTTGTATTTTTAGTAGAGACGGGGTTTCACCATGTTGGCCAGGCTGGTCTTGAACTCCTGACCTCAGGTGGTCTGCCTGCCTCGGCCTCCCAAAGTGCTAGGATTACAGGCTTGAGCCACCACGCCCCACCTGCATTTGCATTTCAAAGTTTTCATACATCTGCAACCTTCATTTGTCCTTGCAGCTGCCTTACAAGGTAGATCACTTGCCCCACAAAATGTTCTCATTATTTTACAGATAAGGTATCTGGGACTCAGGGAAAGGAAATCAATTTTATCAAGTCTTGACAGGGGCGCTTTTGTTTGCTTCCCAGTCTTTCTTTTATTTCCTTCCTGCCTGCCTTCATTCTTCCTCCCTCCTTTCTTCCTCTATCACACACCTTCTGAGCAGGTATGGCATTCCAGACATGCTAAATTCTGGCATAGATGACTGAACTAGATTCTCAGTTCCATTTATATTCCCTGCCATATTCTATCCTCAAATATCCAGAAATTACAGTGCCATTAGACTAGCAGGAAAGAAAAAGCAGAATATATTTATCTTGAAGGCAAAGAAGAACACAGCATCATGTTTGCACCTGAGAGTCCTCTTGGGGACATCTCTGAAGTCTCCTTCCAAACCTTAGCCTTCTGCTCCATGCCTTTAGACTCTTCCTTAGATGCCCTCTTTCCTCTGCTCCCTCTCCTTAATCTTTAACCATGTAGCAATGTCCACCAAGAAGTTTCTGCCCGGAAGAATCTGCCAACCTGCCTCCCCTCCAGGGTCCAGGGAGCTTTCCATATCCCAGCCTGAATTAAATGATGCTGCCCTGGATTCTCCCAACCCAGGGGGAATTCATTGGCCTTTGCTCATCTCCTAAGTTTTGTGAGCCCAAGAAGCCACATGGTGGAGTCATTGGGAGGGAAAAGAGCTGAGTTTAAATTCCAGCTCTGCCACTGCCCAGCTATGAGACCTTGGGCACTTTCTCACAGCATATCCTTCATTTCCACATCCATAAGCTGGGAACAACGACATCTCCTCGATCTATGGTAAAGTCAAGTAAATGCTGCATGCAGAGCTACAAGCATTGTGCCTGGCACACAGTTTACACTCATGCTATTACTCACCACCCTGAGAAGCACTCACCTCCACTTTTCCTAGAAGACTCTATAACTGCTTAGTCTTGCTATTAATGTGTTCTCCATGCTGCTTCACCTGCTTCTCTCGCTTTTCTCTCTCTCTCTCTCTTGTTTTTTTTTTTTTTTTTTTTTTTTTTGAGATGGAGTCTCGCTGTCTTGCCCAGGCTGGGGGTACAGTGGCGCAATCTCAGTTCACTGCAACCTCCGTCTCCTGAGTACAAGCGATTCTCCTGTCTCAGCCTCCCAAGTGGCTGGGATTACAGGCATGTACCACCATGCCTGGCTAATTTTCTATATTTTTAGTAGAGACAGGTTTTCATCATATTGGCCAGGCTGGTCTTGAACTCCTGACCTCAGGTGATCGGCCTGCCTCAGCCTCCCAAAGTGCTGGGATTACAGGCAAGAGTCACTGCGCCTGGCCCCTTTTCTTAAACTATACATGTAAGAATTAAAGAAAGAGGAGAGAAACACGAAGGGTGGCTTGACAGTCAACAGGTTTATTTCAAATCTGGGAGGGAATTCTGAGCGAGTTAGGTCAGAAGCCACACTCTCTTAGAGACTAAGAGTTTCTAAGGATTCAGGGTGGGAGAGTTTATCAGATGTTCGGACTGCTTTTGTGTCTCTTTGTTGTGCTTATCTGGGAGGGAGAGTTGTGTGTCTGTCCCCATACATCTTTCTGCAGCTGCAGACATACCCCGCGGAGTCTGATTTAGCTTCCCTCTCTTAGTGCACTTGAAGGGAAAGGAATGTGCTTATTATGGCCCACTGTTTTACTGGGGCCCATTGTATGAGGGTGAAGTCTGGCAGTTACCCAAGAGACTTTCCCCCCACCTCCCTCTGTGCCCGAGATGTCTTATCTGTGTTTTACTGTCTGCTCTTTCTGGCTGCTTGTAGTTAGAAGAGAAGTGATTTCCTTGAAACGCATGAGACTAGAAAGGGACCTGGAACTTAAAGTGACGGTGTTCGTCCGAGATGACGGTGCTCCAATTCTGTCAATACATTCCTAGAATGTCAAACACTGGCTGGGTAGTCCTTCTGTTGGACCATTACTGACTGCATCACCCAAGGAAGAAGGGTGTTGTTTGTGTTATACATAAAAGAGCAACAGACTTGAAAACAAAAGCAGGTCCACGTTCAAATTAAAGCCTCTTTCACTCAGCTGACTAGGAGAGCTTGACTTCTCTGCGCCTCAGTTTCTTTATCTACAAAATGGGTGAAGGGACCAGCTCAGAAATGAATAACTGCAGGTCAAATGAAATCCAGAAATGTGTTTTCCTTTTTTTTTGAGACAGAGTCTCGCTCTGTCGTCCAGGCTGGAGTGCAGTGGCGCGATCTCAGCTCACTGCAAGCTCCACCTCCCGCATTCACGCCATTCTCCGGCCTCAGTCTCCCAAGTAGATGGGACTACAGGCGCCCACCACCAAGCCCGGCTAATGTTTTGTAATTTTTAGTAGAGACGGGGTTTCACTATGTTGGCCAGGCTGGTCTCAAACTCTTGACCTTGTGATCCGCCCACCTTGGCCTCCCAAAGTGCTGGGATTACAAGCGTGAGCCACGGCACCCGGCCCAGAAATGTGTTTTCTTTGGCACATGTAGTTTTTAAAACTGCTCTTAACTGGTTGCCAGCATTTAATAAAAGCAAGAGATTTCACGTAATATGTCAGATTTCTATCTTCTAAGGCTTAGATGGTCTAACAGGTCAGGGGCCTCAAGACAATCTCTCAAGACAATAATTAGCCAGAACTGAGCAGCAGCTGGCTCTTCAGATGCAGTGAACTGTCCAGCCCATGACAGCCACACCGTCCGCTACTGCCCACACCACCCGCCTCCTCCTTTGTGTCACCTGCCTGGTCCCTCCAGGTCATATGAACTAGATGCTCTCTCTGGATACTTCTGTTTCTCAGATTCTAATTTAACATAGCTTCCTTCTGGGAAGCGGCAGTCAAACCATCCCTTATTAACTATCCTTTTGGGGCCAATTGAATAGACTTCAAAATGGACTTTAAGCAGGGAGGAGGGGGCAGAAATCTAATGGTTTTAGGAATATCAACCATGCCTTGATAGGCAAAGCAAAGAGCTCGAAGAGTCTTCCGTTTACTCTTCATTGTTGGCCACGAACTAGTGGAGAGGGCTACATTTAATTAACTCTCTCCTTCCATCCTAGAGCCAGAATGAACCTGGAAGTGAGAGATGAGGGAGCCGAATTCATCTAGGCCCCAGGCATTCTGGAACCAGCCCTGGCCCTCCCCTCGGGTCCTCCTCGAATTCCTGAGCAGCAGATGCTGGAGCCTCCAGAGGCATGGGCTCATGGAGCTGCTCCTGGCCTCTGAACCTGCCACCAAATGACCTGGTGCCATGGACACAGAACACGGCCATGGGCTTTGAAGTAAGGAAGAACCCTGAGAGGACAACCAGATCAATCCACCCATCCAACAGATGAGTAAAACAAGGCTTAAGAAGAGGAAGTGTCAGCTGGGCGGTGGCTCACACCTGTAATCCCAGCACTTTGGGAGGCTGAAGCGGGTTGATCACGAAGTCAGGAGATCGAGACCATCCTGGTTAACACGGTGAAACCCCATCTCTACTAAAAATACAAAAAAATTAGCCACGTGTGGTGATGGGCACCTGTAGTCCCAGCTACATTGGAGGCTGAGGCAGGAGAATGGCGCAAACCCAGGAGGCGGAGCTTGCAGTGAGTCGAGATCGCGCCACTGCACTCCAGCCTGGGCAACAGAGTGAAACTCTGTCTCAAGAAAAAAAAAAAAAAAAGAAGAGGAAGTATCTTGTAAGTCAGTAGCAACACAGAACTCTGGTCTTCCTTAAGGAGTGTTACCTGCCATGATCCTCTGTCCTCACTCCAGGGCTGAGTCTGGACTTCAGCCTTCAATGACCAATTAGAATGAGACGTTCACAGTTACTTGCCCCAGATGCCGTTGGAACCCACCTTCGTCCTCAGCTTCCACTTCGGATGTTTCACACGCATGCGCTTCCCGTCATCTACCATTTTAGGAACTGGGATAGAAACCTTATTGGCATAATTAGGATCAATTCCTCTTGTGTAGGACCCCTGGAAAAAGACAAAAAAATAAAAACAGAAAATGGCTACTCTTGGCTCCGACTCTGCAAGAAGAAGGGAAAAACTAGTTCTTGGCAAAATCTGAAGGATGCGTAAGCCCTGGCTGCGGCAGGCGGGCCCAGTTCTGGCTAGTTCCTCTGGCAGTGTGTGCAGATCAAATGGAGGAGAAAAATAAACACCAAATGCCACAGGGGGACCAGCAAAGATGGTCAGACTGTCGCCAGCCTCACCGTAGCTGCTGCTTCTCATCCTCTGTCCTCTCTGCTGGGGGAAAAAATTCAAGTTACCAAAATCCATGGTTTAGGGTGAGACTTCTGGCAAGAAACGGAGAAGTAAAAGTGCTGGAGAAGATTACCATTGGGGAAAATTGCGTTTTAACTTAAAAAAAAATACTTTGCGGCCTCATAAACATCTGTGTTCCATATGAGGCTGATGCAGAAACGCATGTATGGCTTTCTTGCTGCGTAAGCTGCGATATAACTCCCTGGGGACTGGGGGTTCTCTGCTTTGTGAGGTGTTGGAAAGGCTCTGCCTCTCTGCTCCTGAGTGGTCTCTATCCTTATGGTCCTTGTGAGATGCACTGACCACGAGAGAGTACTCAGTCGTCAACAGGAGTCTGGACCAAAAAGAAAAGACCCATGAAGCCTAAAAGGCCACAAATGTAGAGCAGGAGGCCAGCTAAGGGTTTACAAAAGGTCCACAGTCAGATCAGCCTCAACGTGAAAATGAAGCTGGTCTCAGACATTCCCCTTTCAGACTTGCAGGAAGTACCTGCATGAAGACAATCTGGTTCTGAATGAAGCCGTGCGCTGACAAGTCCGTCTTGACCTGTTGAGCCATGGCGGCCCAGTGCTGGCTCACAGAGGCACACTTGTTCAGGGTGTGTCTATCCAGCATTCCTGGAAAAAAAAAAAAAAAAGATGGACCCAGAAACCCCAGAACTGGGCCAAGATGGGAGGTGTCTGGGAAATCCCCTCAAACACCCCAGCATACTTAGAATGTACTTGGAGAGGTGGATGGGCAGGTAACGGATGAAGTCTCGGTATTTGCTGAACCCAGAAGACAGGTCTCTGAGGTCATCCAGGTCAACCAATAGATTGCAGGGATCGTACCCTGGCTTGGTTATGCCTCCTTTTTCAGAAAACAGCCTATTCATTTCAGAAATACACTGGAGTGAATTCCTCCATGGTTCCTCTAGAGTGAAGCCAGAGAAAGGTATGTGGTTGAGTTGGCTCTGTAGAAACTCCAGGCCAAGAACAAGTCCTCACCAAAAGCTCTCCCACAAAATAAACCTCCTCAGAGTCTACCCTTAGGCCACTAGATTTTTGTCATCTCTTCTGCCACATGAGAATAGAACCTTTTGACCCAAATATACATGTACTTTTCCACTTTTTCAGCCCAAGGAGAAGTCTAGAGTATCAGAGTCTGAAATGACATTGTGCCTGGAATTTTCTTAAAAATACTCCAACAAGAAAAAATTGTAAACAATTTAAGAAAGGGGGGGAAATGAATGGAATAAAATTGGTAAAATGTTGATAATTGTTGAAGCCAGTGCTATGTGGGTGGGTGGTTATCATACTGTTCTATATACTTTTGAAATTTGAAATTTTCCATATAAGTGTTTTAGAATCTATGCCTTGTATTTCCTACGATATTGTGTTTCCTATGATATTTCATGTATATGTCTTGCTTCAAAACCCAACTTAGGAGTGCCTTGAGGTGGGGAACCAAATTCCCCATTAATTTTATTCCCTCCTCAAGATCGAATCCAATACTGCAAAAATAGCCATTGGTGGGTTTAATTCTAGAGCCGGCCACCATGCCAGAGCCCAGGGACTAGATGATGGATTGTGGCCCGGAGCAGAGAAAGACTCCAAAGGAAACCATTGATAGTCTCCTTTCTGATTTCTATTTTCAGATGTGTCTTGTGGACACCACAGTGAAGAGGTGAAAATATGGGTTTGGGGGCCATACTGATCAATTTCAATCCTTGCTCCTCCCCTTACCAGCTGTGAGAATTAGATGGGGAAGTAAATGTCAAAGAGCCCAGCACATTGTAGATGCTAAATGAATGTGAGTTCCTCAAATCTGCCATCCCCAGATGCCATCACCCTGCCAGCCCCTCCAGTTCCACAGGGTCTTCCCAATCTCACATTGGTTTCATATTGGCTTTCTTGTTGAAAGTTGACTTACCAGGGTTAGAAGCTGCCCCAAGTAAGTGTTCATTTTCTGGGGCTTTGGACAAAGGAAGGGATGTGTGCTGAGTTTTGGCTGTCCAATAGACTTGTGAGGTCACAGACTTGGAGCTGTCATCTTTCTCGGGGGAAAAACACACATCTGTGATGTCTTGATTGAGCCCTGAAAAACAAAAGACCAAGACAAGGTTGCTCTTGAAGCAGGTGTGTTGAGGAAAATGAGGTGGAGAGAAACTTTTTCAT
>NW_012105143.1:1332503-1334116 GCF_000951045.1 Mandrillus leucophaeus
GAAGAGGCTCAGGAGGGGATCCTGGTTTTCAGTCCACATGGTGGGTGACCTAAGTGAAGTCATTCAGATGACCTGGACTTTGGTCTCCTTATGTAACTACTAAGGATCAACCAGTCGGTTGATCTCCAATCTAACTTACTGTTTTTGACACCCTGGGATTCACTGTGTCTTCATTCTATATTATCATTCTTTTATACCCCTGACACGCCAAATAAATCAAGTGACATATTTTGTGATCTAACTGCGTCCTAGGCCATCCAGCTTTAAAATTCTTTTGGATTCCACTAGTCTACAAATATGACCACCTCTCAGGTCTCATTGGTGACAGGAATTACACACCTTCAAGAGCTAAAACTCCAAAATGTCTCCATGTGACCACCCCCTCCCAGCTTTCTCCCACCGTTGCTTAAATCTGAGCTTCCCCACGCTGGACCCTTCCACTCCCGGACCCCTCCAAAACTCAATTCTCTTGCCTCCTGATACAGTTGGGATATTTGTCCCCTCCAAATCTCATGTTGAAATGTGACCCCCAATATTGGAAGTGAGATCCGATGGGAGGTTTTTGGGTTTGGGGCAGATCTCTCATGAATGGCTTGGTGTCCTTCCCACAGTAATGAGTGAGTTCTCGATCTATTAATACAGTTCAAGAAAGAGCCGGCTGTTTAACATAAACTGACACCCCTCCCCCTCTCTTGCTTCTTCTCTTGCCGCATTATACGTTGATTTCCCTGACATTCCACCATGAGTGGAAGCTTCCTGAAGCCCTCACCAGAAAGAGGTGCTGGTGCCATGCTTCTGGTACAGTCTGCAGAACTGCAAGCCAAATAAAACTCATTTCCTTATAAATTGCTTATAAATTTCCTTATAAATTACTCAGCCTCAGGCATTCCTTTACAGCAAAGCAAAACAGACACCACCCTTATTGTTTCTTCTGCTTCCCTGAACTAGCTGGCCAAACACTTCCAGGATTCTCTAACACCCTAGGCCTGTGATTCTCAAAGAGAGATCCCCAAACCAGCAACATCAGCACTAGCTGGAAACTTGATAGAAATACAGAATCCCTGATTGGGTGCAGTGGCTCACGCCTGTAATCCCAGCACTTTGGGAGGCCGAGGAAGGTGGATCACAAGGTCAGGAGTTCAAGACCAGCAGGGCCAGCATGGTGAAACCCCATCTCTACTAAAAAATACCAAAAAATCAGCCAGGCATGGTGGCACGCACCTGTAGTCCCAGCTGCTTGGGAGGCTGAGGGAGGAGAATTGCTTGAACCTGGCAGGTGGAAGTTGCAGTAAGCCAAGATTGCGCCACTGCACTCCAGTCTGGGTGACAGAGCGAGATTTCATCTCACAAAAGAAAAGAAAAGAAAAGAAAAGAAAAGAAAAGAAATACAGAATCCTGGGCCCACCTCAGACCTGCTGAGTCCAAACTTCTGGGGGAGGAGCTTGTTTTAACAGGTCCTGCTGGAGATCCTGATACAAGCCACAGCTGGAGAACTACCACCCCAGACTTATTTGGCCCTTAAGCTATCTCCAGCCTTGGAGAAACTCTACTTTAAGGTTTGATTTCATGGATAAGCAAGGAGCATGGTAGAGTGAATGAAAAAAAAAAAAAAA
>NW_012105143.1:1334166-1336703 GCF_000951045.1 Mandrillus leucophaeus
AAAATCAGCCAGGCATGGTGGCACGCACCTGTAGTCCCAGCTGCTTGGGAGGCTGAGGGAGGAGAATTGCTTGAACCTGGCAGGTGGAAGTTGCAGTAAGCCAAGATTGCGCCACTGCACTCCAGTCTGGGTGACAGAGCGAGATTTCATCTCACAAAAGAAAAGAAAAGAAAAGAAAAGAAAAGAAAAGAAATACAGAATCCTGGGCCCACCTCAGACCTGCTGAGTCCAAACTTCTGGGGGAGGAGCTTGTTTTAACAGGTCCTGCTGGAGATCCTGATACAAGCCACAGCTGGAGAACTACCACCCCAGACTTATTTGGCCCTTAAGCTATCTCCAGCCTTGGAGAAACTCTACTTTAAGGTTTGATTTCATGGATAAGCAAGGAGCATGGTAGAGTGAATGAAAAAAAAAAAAAAAAGCCGTAAGTTTTGACTTCTTGGTCTGGTTTCTGTGCAGCGTAGCTGAAAAGCAAAACAAGAGCTTCCCCTTTACAACCCTCTCAAGCCCAGGCCAATCCCTAAAGCAGGAATGGCACCAGCATTAAGGGGTCAGAGGCAGGGGCCAGCCATTTCTGGGCCTATGAGATGCAGAAATCCATGATAAACGCTTGTCAGTTAAAAGTTGTGTACTTCCTCCTGCATCGATCATTTTCAAGAAGGAAGTTACATTCAGTCATTTCTCCTTTGGTAAACAGGATCGGGTGTCAGGACAAGGTGTCAGTTCAAAAAAACCTACGCTGCATTCTGTGCAATCTCTGTCTACCTATGTTGTCTACAACTGCAGTTCCCTACAGATTTCTGAAGTCTTGCCTTCCGGTTTTTGGGGGCCCTCTGGTCTTTGCCTGTGGCCTTGTTTACCTGAGATATTGTTCTGCTCTCTCAGAAACAGGACTCTGATCACATCGGCAGCAGTGAGCAGTAATTTGGGGTTGCACATCTGCAGCAGTAAGAGAGTATAATTCGCCTTGGTCCAGTGGGTGCTGTTCCCAAACCAGTACAAGATCTCCTTCATCTTCTGTTCTACTGTTTTATCCAACATTTGGTTCAAGAAGGACTTCGCAACTTTCCGCTCTTTCTTGCTGAGGTCGATCCGGGACCTGTTATAGATGAAATCCTTTCCCTGTGTGGTCTGAAGGATATTCTGGAAATAGCGTAACAAATACAAGCTATTTAACTGCTTCAGAATGCTAACTAGAAACCTCCTCTGTGATATGTCATTGATCCTGCAGAACCACTCTTTGGTAGAGAAGATCTTCCAGGCTAAGACACACGTCTCACACTTCTGGCATACAGGGATGGAATCGGTTCCCTTCTCACAATGAAAATAGGGGGCATTCTTGAGCGTTGATTCCAGGTTTTCCATGATCCTGAGATAACCAGCTCATTTTAGCCCTGCCCACTTGCAGCGGCAACACCACCGAACACTAGAGGAGCAGGAGAAATGAATAAATACCCCAGTTGTGCCTTTTCAATCACAGACGTCTCCCAGAGCAAAAGTAAATGGCTGCCATGGATGGAAAGCGTCTCTCAGAAACTGCCGGTAGAAGTCTGGCTTTTTGTACAGACCTCCTTGGAAACATGGCTTTACCGTAAATCTCCTAAACCTGGTGCTGCTTTATGTGGAGGCAGTTGCTGTATATTCTGAAAGAGCTGGTCATCTCATTTCTAGGACAACAAGAATACTGTTAGCCAAATTTAAGTAATATGTGGACTATTACTGGTATTGTGCTTTAATTACTGTTATATATGGCTTCTGAATATTCATGAATATAAAATAAGATGCAAACTTCTTATGTTTATATCTGTTCAGTTACAAGGTGGCTATCCCAATGATACTAAATATGTTTATATTCATTTTCTTAAGTCATCATCAAAGTAAAACCAGAAATGTTTAATATAAATTTAAGTTATTTAACTGCTTCAGAATACTAACCAGAAATCTCACCATTGTCAAAGTGCCCAGGCAAAACATATTGGGCAGCTGACAGAAAGAGTTTCAAAGTCATGCTGAGATAATTCTCCTATTTCAGGCAAGGCTAGGTTCAAACATTGACTCTGGTAATTAGGAGCTATATGGTCTTAGCAAGCAACCTGTCCTCTCTGAGCCTCAGTGTCTCCATCATAGTTATGAGGATGGAGAAGATAAAGGCGGGTAATAAAAATGATAACTACCTGCTAGGATTGCATTAAATATCCAAGATCAGTTGTTGTTGTTATTGTTACTGTTACTAAAGCATTATTACCCTAGATAAAGCCAAAAGGTTTGCAATATTGTTTGCCTTTCTAATGCCCATGTTGGAAGACCAGGCATAACCAGAGAAAGGTAATGGAATCCATCGCTGGGATTTGGTTGGCGATGGTAGTCACATACTAGGGTCAGAATGGGGGGAATAGGAATCAGGTTAAGAATGAGATCAGTTCTCACAGCTCAACCTCTTCTGTCTGAAGAGGAATCTGGAGAAAAGGTGTGAGTAGATTAATATTTAATTAATCGGGAAGGCCAGACAAAGGAGGGTGGCAAAGAGAAGGGACGCC
>NW_012105143.1:1336753-1337468 GCF_000951045.1 Mandrillus leucophaeus
CAGGAAAATGGTGTGAACCTGGGAGGCGGAGCTTGCAGTGAGCCGAGATCACGCCACTGCACTCCAGCCTGGATGACAGAGCGAGACTCCGTCTCAGAGAAAATAATAATAATAATAAATGCCATGTATATTAAATCTACTTAATTTAGGGGTTTCATTCCAAAAACATGCTGAGACAGATTGAGGGGATAAGAGCTCCGTGATTGGGCCAATACCATTATGTCATCATTTCATCATGCATCTTGAGAGAAAGTGAGAATTTACCCATAATTCATAAGATACTCAGAAATGAATGCTATATACACTCAGATTGTAAAATGTTGAGACAAGAATAAATTATGGACGTGGTGGTTAAAATTACATTCTGACTCTGCAATTACAAATGGTCTGGTAATGGAGCAGAACCATGTGGCACCAAAGTGAGCTGTTGGTGAATTCAGATGTTCAGTGTGGTTTCTTTTTTTGTTTGTTTTGTTTTGTTTTTAGTAAGTCTACATAATGGAAGAAGAGATACAGATGGGTAAATACAAAAGAGTGGCATACACACAGCTAAGGAAAATGCCAGAGAATATAAAATAAGCCCTTGTTCTATTTTTCCTTTTTTATTTGTTTTAGTCAATTTTCAGTTTTTAGACCAAGAAAAAGAAAAAAGATGTGCCCACTGCTTGAGGCGACGACAGAAGGCAAACATGCCCAATTCTTTTTTTTTTTTTTT
>NW_012105143.1:1337593-1345952 GCF_000951045.1 Mandrillus leucophaeus
CTGCAACCTCTACCTCCGGGTTCATGCGATTCTCCTGCCTCAGCCTCCTGAGCAGCTGGGATTACAGGTGCACGCCACCACGCCCAGCTAATTTTTTTGTATTTTTAGTAGAGACGGAGTTTCATCACCCGCCCTCCTCGGCCTCCCAAAGTGCTGGGATTACACGCATGAGCCACCGTGCCTGGCCCAAATATGCCCAACTCTTTTTTTTTTTTCTTTTTTTTGACAAAGTCTTGCTCTGTCGCCGAGGCTGGAGTGCAGTGGCACAATCTTGGCTCACTGCAAGCTCTGCCTCCCGGGCTCACACCATTCTCCTGCCTTAGCCTTCAGAGCAGCTGGGACTACAGGAGTCCGCCACCACGCCCGGCTAGTTTTTTGTATTTTTAGTAGAGACGAGGTTTCACCATGGTCTTGATCTCCTGACCTCGTGATCTGCCTGCCTCAGCCTCCCAAAGTGCTGGGACTACAGGTGTGAGCCACTGCGCCTGGCCAAATATGCCCAACTCTTAATTTTGCTTTGCTCTTTTATATCAAGAAGAAAGGTCTTGAACTTGAAAACTAATAGACAAAAAGTTAACAGGAAAATGAAGTTCAAGACAAGTAAGGAGACACCTAAATGGTTCCTTTTATATGAGCTCAAGTATTCGGGCCTAAATAAATTACATTTCAGGAATCTGACACAACTTAATGACGTGACTGCAAATCAGGTGGGAATCTTTGAGAAACTAGGGAGAATGATAGAGGACGGTGTCTTAGTCCCATTGTGTTGCTATAACGGAATACCTGAGGCTGGGTAATTTATAAAGAAAATAAATTGATTTGTCTTATGGTTATGCAGGCTGTACAAGAAGCATCGTGTCGTCATGGCCATTCATGAGGGATCCAACCCATTATCTAAACACCTCCCACCCAGCTCCACCTCCAACATGGGAGATCAAATTTCTACATAAGATTTGGAGGGGACAAATATCCAAATTATATCAAATGCGGACAGGCATCTCAATTTTTTAAAAAAGAAAAACAAGATAGATTCTGAAAACAACAGGCTAGTAAGCGTGATATTAACCCACAGTAGAAATCTAAAGTGGTTTATCAAATATTCTGTGAATATTTAGAAAAGAAAATGACCATGACCAAGCACCAACAACCCGCAGGGATTCAACAAAATAAGGCAGTCCAAGCTGATCTCAATTTCTCTTGAGATCATTATCAGACAGATGGATCAAAGAAATTCAGACATAGCATATCTTTTTTTGTTTTGTTTTGTTTTTTGAGATGGAGTCTTGCTCTGTCGTCCAGGCTGGAGTGCGGTGGCACGATCTCAGCTCACTTCACCCTCCACCTCCTGGGTTCAAGCAATGCTCCTGCCTCAGCCTTCTGAGTAGCTGGGATCACAGGCGCGTGCCACCATGGCCGGCTAATTTTTGTATTTTTAGTAGAGTCAGGGTTTCACCATGTTGGCCAGACTGGTGTCGAACTTCTGAGCTCAGGTGATCCTCCTGCCTCGGCCTCCCAAAGTGCTGGGATTACAGGCGTGAGCCCCCACACCCGGCCTAAACATAGCATATCCTGATTTCTCCCACTGAAAATGTCTTTCATCAAGTTCAGTGGATAAAGGTGAAAAAGGTGGGGCCACATTATTGCACAGTTCCACCCGTGCATAATTTGTATGTAACTAAACCTAGAAGCTATTGACTCAGTGCCACAAGATTCTAGATTTGGTCCTAATCTCATCAAGATATTTAGCAACAAGGATAAGACTTAAGAAGAAAGGGTTACCAATTGTGCAGGTGACACTAAGCTAGGAAGGGGAGCGAATATACTGGATGAGGAATCATGAATCGCAAGTATCTCAGCATAAAGCAATGATGTGATGAAATTAAAGTAAAATCATTTTAAATCCTACACTGTATACATCCTTAGATACAAATATAGGTAACAAGTCAAGTTATGCTAAAGTAATATACTCTTGAGACAGGCCAATCAGACTGACTGAAGAAAAAGAGTTCCTGTGGCCTTGACAAAGGTCACAGGAACAGACTCAAAATTTATATTTCTGGTGAATCCCACCAGAGACTTCAGGTTATAGCCTCAGAAATTCATTTAAAGACAGTTTGCCATTTGCCTAAAGGCTTGATGAATGCTTGTGATTAATCTTAGGAAGCTCATCTGCCAAAAGAAGAATGAAATAATCAGGGGGAAAGGAGTGAGAACCATAAAGGAAGGTGGAAAATTTAATACGCAAACAAGAACATCTGGGGCGTGGGGGTTACGTGACAGTTCTTGAAGCACCTCATTCTTTGAATGAGAAATCCCACAAGTCCACAAACTCGAGGTTACTTTAGAGGAGAGGAGTAGGACCCCTTTTCAGAGGTCACAGGGACTAAAACTCAAGACTCTGCTAAGACATTTCCTCTAATCCTTGCTGTCCCCAAACAGAAAGGGCTGCCGTGTGAGGCAGTGAGCCAGTGAGCCAGTGCATGGCGGGATGGCTGAGTCAGATGTTGTGTGTGGATTTGCAAACTTCAAGAAGTTTCTCTGCTATGCACTTTATTCCATACAATGTGCATGATGTAATAAGGAAGACAATATGATGTGGTGGTTAAAAAGTCCAGTGTCATTCTGCCCAGACTTGAATCCCAGCTCTGCCACTCAGTCACCATGTGACCAGAGTGACCTTGAACAAATTAGCTAACTGCCCCAGACAGTTTCTTCATCTGCAAAAAAAGGATGATATGAGCATCTACCCAACAGGTGTTCTGTGAGGACTGAGTTAATGTGCAGAAAGCACAAGGACAGTATCTAGCACATAGGAAATACACAAGTTAGCAATTTATCATGATAACTCTGCACTCTTTTCAGCCACTCTGAAGGTTCCTGGTCATCCATTCGAGGCCTAGTGTGACGTTTATCTGAACAGACAGGAGAATGGCACTAGAAAATGAGGGAGATTTGGTGCCTAAAAATTACTACAAACAGGCTGGGCGCGGTGGCTCACGCCTGTAATCCCAGCACTTTGGGAGGCCGAGGCAGGTGAATCACGAGGTCAGGAGTTTGAGACCTGCCTGGCCAACATGGTCAAACTCCGTCTCCACTAAAAATACAAAAAATTAGCCGGGCATGGTGGCGGGCGCCTATAATCCCAGCTACTCAGGAGGCTGAGGCAGGAGAATTGCTTCAACCTGGGAGACGGAGATTACAGTGAGCCAAGACCGCACCACTGCACTCCAGCCCAGGCAACAGTGCGAGACGCCATCTCAAAAAAAAAGAAAAAGAATTACTACAAACGTATACAGAACAGCACCATACGGAGCAAAAGAGAGCAGCTGGAATGTTCTCATTCAGAGACCCATAGGATTTCAAAAGCCAGCTACCATCAGCAGTTATTTCTGCCCTCAAATCACCCTAAAATGCAAATTCCATCACTGTGGCTGGCAAAGGTCTGGGATATGGCTCCTGGAGTCTAGGGAATAGTCTCCACCAAGGATGGTGCTGGCTTCTTGGGTTCCTCTCCCAGATCTACAATCCGGATGGCGTTTTCCTTCTTGGAAAGCCAGAAGGCAGCATAGACTGGCTCTGAAAACTTGCAGGCAAACTTGTGAACCAGAGTCATGGCATCATGCTCTACGCCATAGAAGGAAAGGATCCCTCCTGGGAAGTCGACATAGACCCCAAGCCTCCGGAAAGGTCCGGCTTTAAGCGGGGTCTCCATGTCACTGTGCCAGGCTGTGAACTCCTTCCCATTCCATTGGAGGCTCCAGGAGAAGTTGTTTCCGGAAATGCAACTGTTGCGCTCCTCCCCTTTCCGGTCGATGCCTTTGCAGGTCAGACCAACGTAGGTGCCTGCCCCGAAGATCTCCACCTCAAAATAGTACCTATGCAGGTACAGACTCTGCTGGGACAGCACTTGCCGCCAGTGCAGGAACCTGCTGGGGAGGTCCGGGTAGGAGTGCTCCCAGGGCGTGGTGTTGGTGACCTTGCGGTTGTCCTCCTGCAGCCGGAGATACCTGTGTGCTGTGTCCGGGTCGAACGTGATGTCATGAGCATCTGAGGAGACACAGAAGGCAGGAGAGTGGTTCAGGAACTGACAGCTGATTCAGACGAACAGTGTAAACCCAGCTGGGCTCCAAAGCACATATGAGAAAACATCCATTTCTCTGTTCTCTATTTACCCAGGCTGCTGTTTCCCTAGGCAAAGAGGTGAGTGAAGACCAGAAAACAGAGAGCACAAATCATCTACTCCCTTCCCTTATGAAGCTCAAATTGCTTGACAATGATGATATTATTTGATGAACTGAATGAAGAAATATATTAATTTACTCATTCATTCATTCATTCAACAAACATGTATTGAACGCCTGGCATTATCCTGCCCAGTGTTGCCAAGTGTTTGGGGAAGCAGGTACTCCTATACCCACATTTGATCCATTCATTCATTTTTCAAAATATTTGAAAAACATCTTAAAAATGAATGAATGGATCAAATGGAGCATGAAGAACTCTCAAACATGCCCTCCTGTTCTCCTCCCACTCCCAAAGAATAACAGGGTCTCATGCACCCCATTGCTTAAGTCAAGCTCTATGTCATTTTTGACATTTGTTTTGCCCTCACCCTCATCTCCCATCCTCACCACACACACAGGCAGCAGCAACTCCTATGGATTCTACCACTTCTCTCCAGCCCCGTGCTTTACCCCCAACCTAAGCCAACACTCATCTCACTTGGACTCGTGCAATGGGTTCCTGACTGGTCATTCGCTGATCTCTCTTGCCCACTTCAAGAGCTTCTCCACAATAGAGCTGTGCTGCTTATTTCGAGCTGTAGGCTGAGGCCAGTCATGTTGTTCCAGCTTAAAACCCTTTCGTGGTGCCCCTTGCTCTTACAATAAAGCAGGAACCCCTCGCCCTGGCCTACCAGGCCCCGCATCCCTGGTCCTTTCCTGTGTCTCTGACTCTCTCCCTTGATTGCTACATTCCCACCATGCTGATCTCAGACCTACTCAGCACTCAATCCTCTTTGAGCCTTTGGTACAACCTGTTCCCTCCAAGATGTGATCACGCCCTACCTTGAGTCTGGTGATTCCTACTGATCCATTCAGGCTACAACCGAGAGTTCATGTCCTCGAAGAGGCCCTTTGTGACTCTAAATCACTCTCTCTCAGAGCACCATGGCTTTTTAAACTTGGCACCCCTCCCCATTTGTAATAATATATTCATGTGAGTATTTGTTTCCCGCTTGTCCTCCCTCTAATCTATGAGCTTCGCATTTTGCATGGGATTCTTCTCTAGCTCAGAGAAGATGCTCAGTATACGCTTGCCAAATGAATTAGCATATTAAAGGCTATTTTTAAAATTCCATAACTTAAAAAGTTCTCACTGGGTGCAGAGGCTTATGCCAACACTTCGGGAAGCTGAGATGGGAGAATCACTTGAGGCCAACAGTTTGAGACCAGCCTGGGCAACACAGCAAGGCTCCATGTCTACAATTGTTAAAAAAATTTTTCTTTAAATCAGCCAGATGTGGTGGCATGTGCTTATGGCTACTCAGGAGACTGAGGGAGGAGGATTGCTTGAATGTGGGAGGTCAAGACTGCAGTGAGCCATGATCAAGCCACTGCACCTCAGCCTGAGCAATAGAGTGGGACCCTTTCTCAAAAAATACACATACATACATACATATATATGTCTACATATATATATGTAAACGTGCAAAATATGTCTTGACTGTTTATGTCAATTAACAGAAGGCTATTACTAGTTAAGTTCTTGAGGAATCAAAAGCTACAGGTGAAATGTTCAACAATATGAGGGATTGGGATCCCAACTCCCACCTTATTCGAGGGTCAACTGTGCAGTGTTTTAAAAATGCTAATGGACCAAGTCAATACCACTTAATGACAGGTCAATGAGTTATGCAATTCTGGCCAAGTCATACATGGAAATGAACCACCAGGTAACTAGCCAGGACTCTTCAAAGTGCTATGGTCATGAAACACAAGGATTGAAAGACTGATCCAGATTGAAGGGGACTAAGAAGACATGGAAACATCTGTGACCTTGGATTGGACTTTGGGCCAGAAAAAAGGGCATTGATGAAAGAGTTGGTGAGAGCTGAATAAATTCTGTAGATTAGTTGATAGCATTGTAGCAATGTTAATTCCCTGGTTTTGATCAATGTATTGTAGTTATGTAACATGTTACCATTAGGAGAAACTGAGTGAAAGATATATGGGAATTCTTTGTCCTATTTCTGTAATATTTTTGTAAGTTTCATATTATTTCAAAATGAAAAGTTAAAAAATTGTTTAAATTAAATTTTAAGAAGTATATCATTTAGGGATAGACATGAAGTTGTAAGAACCTGAAACCTAGATGAGAGATGACGGTTCTTACTTAGCAAAGCACTGCACTGATATCAACAATGGAGAAGGGGGTGCCGTTCACAACTTACATTGCAGGAACTGTTCCCTGGTGCTGGGCTCAGGTTTGGAAGTCCAATATTTACGCTGAACAACGGCAGACACTTGAGTTCTGATGTCATACTCCTCTAGAAAATCAGAGAGTTGTGAATGCACACCTGTCCAGGTGGTCTGCAAATCAGGACTTCCCAGCCACCCTTCCCTGGACTTCCTGGGGAAAGAAGGGACTGAAGCCTAGAAATGTTTCACAGAAATATGCTCAATAGACTACATTTCTTTCATAGGTAAGGCATAAACCACTGAAAAAGTGATCCAGACTGTCTTGGATTTAACTTAAAAGTATAGGCATCAGCAACCTGGGAAGCTAGTCATAGAAATGCCAGCTGATGGCATAATATAAGCATGACTAATTCTCCTTCTCTGGGTCTCAACTGTAGAAGAAAATCATCAAGATGAGAGTCCATTAGTAACACACCCTGTCTGAAGGATGGCTTTGAAAATGAGACATTTGGCTGGGTGTGGTGGCTCACACCTGTAATCCCAGCACTTTGGGAGGCCGAGGCGGGCGGATCATTTGAGGTCAGGAGTTCGAGACCAGCCTGACCAACATGTTGGAACCCCGTCTCTACTAAAAATACAAAAACTAGCCAGGTGCCTGTAATCCCAGCTACTAGGGAGGCTGAGGCAGAAGAATCTGTTGAACCCAGCAGGTGGAGGTTGCGGTGAGCCAAGATCCCGCCATTGTACTCCAGCCTGGGTGATAGAGCAACTCTCTCTCTCTCTCTCACACACACACACACACACACACACACACACACAAAAGAAAAAAAAAGAAAAGAAAAGAAAAGAAAAGAAAATGAGACACTCCCCTGATTTCATCCTCCCTTCCCTGACTCTCTCTCACCTTCCCATCATCTACTGCTAGAGACACACCCACTATAGTCCATGGCCCAGAATGCATCTCACCTTCCTTGGCAAACTCCTGGAGCTTTTCCTTATAGTTCTCCAGCAACTGGATTAAGTGTACAGTGGAGTCCGTGATAACTTTGCGGATGCCGGAGAGTTTATCCTTCAGCCCTATGTAAACACTAGGGAAAGTGATGTCTTCAGTGTTCTTAAACTTGCAGTACTCCTGCAGAAAAGGAAGCAGCAGAACTTGCTGTGGTTTCTGTATTTCTAAACTTAGGCTTCTCTCCTCATTAAGTCACTTTTTGCATCTGTCAAATGGGCTGACAGTAACGTGTCCTTAACAAAGAAAGTACATGTAAAGTGTCAAGCTCGGGGTCTAACAAAATAGAAAGCACTTTTCTAGCTGCTAGACCCTCCGAATAAGTGGGATTTTAAAAAACTAAGTGAGAAAGTGGGCTTTTAAAAATCAAGATGTACTAGATGGCCATGAACAGCTCCAATACATAGTCCAGACTGGGGACCAAAAAATAAAGAACATTCTTGCTTTGTTAATTCCGTCAATACTTGTTTTTTGACAATTCAAACACAAGCCATGGTAGAAAATGGAGGAGCTCTCAGGCAGGAGTGCTGCCTCTTCCTTGTCAATTTCATCCAATGCATAAATTCCTGTAATTCTTGTACCTTGCTTTAGTATTTGGAAAGTGGCTTCACACAGATAATCACATAGTTTCATGTAAGTTTCAAAACAACGTGTGATCAGGAAAGATGCTTTCAGATATAACATAGTATCAAACTTCAGCTACAACTGAAGCATTAAAGTGCAGACCAGGTATAGCAGAAAACATAGTAATGAAAACAGTTGTATGAAAATGATTAGATAGAGCCATGGAAATCAAAACCAGAGAATTGACAGAGAAAAGGGTAATTCAACATTTTAATGCTATATACTGTACATGACAAAAGTAGCATTTTAAATCAGTGGGAGAAGGATAAGTTATTCAATAAATGTTGTTTTGAACGCCTAACCAACA
>NW_012105143.1:1346496-1357145 GCF_000951045.1 Mandrillus leucophaeus
CAGAGAATTGCTTGTATCCGGGAGGAGGAGGTTGCAGTGAGCCAAGATCGCGTCACTGCACTCCAGCCTGAGTGACAGAGCAAGACTCCATCTCAAAAAACAAAACATAAATAAATAAATAAATAAAGTTACAAAAGGAGAAAAGAGAAATAATTTGTATACTCTTTGGGTAGATCTTAAGGGAAACTTGTGAAGTGGGAAGCCAAATGGCTATTAAATGGTTGTTCATATTTTCTTTGTGTTTTGAGATTGAAAAGCAAAGAAACTGACAGAAAGAGAGAAACTCTGTTGGGGTTTCTGTCTATCTGTCTCTGTTTCTCTTTTACTCATTCAAAAGTTAATTATGTTGTATTTGTGTATTGGGATTATGGATAATTTTTTTCTTCTTTTTTTGTATTTTCCAAGTTTTTCACAATAAACATTTGTTTTTGTAACTAGCAAAGAATTTTTTCACAAATGGAAGCAAGAAAAAAATTGTATTTCAGAATATCAGAGCTTGGATGGAGGCGTCTGAATTATATACTCCAGTGGGCTTGTTGATAAATGAGAAATTTGAGACCCAGGGATGTTAAGAGCTGTTACAGACCTGTTTAGTGACCCATTCAGGATGTTGTAGTTTACCCCCAACCTAGTGTTCCTTCCCTGAAAGGTTACATGTTCTTCAGATCTGGTTCCAATGGCTTACATTTTAATTTCTAATGATACACTGTAATGAAAAGTATTTCCTGGTTCCAATGGCTTACAGTTTAATGTCTAATGATATACTGTAATGAAAAGCATTTCCTCTTCTGAGCCTTCCTCAATTACTCCAGCCACAGCCCTCTCTGAAAAGCAGCAGGGCTCCAGTCTCATCCCTACCAAGCAAACCTCCATGCAGTGGACTGCTGGAGCGGTTTATAAAACATACTCACTGACTCTCATCACTCTCCCATCTGAAGCCCTTCCCAGCCAGACACCTGCCTGGCCGTGCCAGCCTCATCACTCTGCACCCAGCACCCCAGGCTCCACCCTTGTTAAAATACCTTGGTTCCCCAAGTCAGCTGTGCTTCCTCAAACCTCTCTGCCTTTGCCTGTGTTGTTCCCTCTACCTGGAACATACTGCACGTTGAACCTGACTCATCTTCTAGGACCTGCTTCAAGCTTCCCTGCTCTGAGCAGTCCTCCCTCCCTACCCCTCCTATACTCTGCTGAATGAAGAATCTGCTTCTCTCTGTTCCCACAGCTCCCTGTGCACAGCACTGAACAAAAAACAGTTCCATTCACAGATGGCCATGGGCCTAGCAAAGCGAGGGTGCTTCGTGAGGCAGCTGTGGGATGCCTCCGCTCCCTCACCCCCCATACCTCCAGGAACTGGACAGTGTTGCTGATGGCCGCCATCCTCTCCAGCTCCTGCTTGTTCTTCTCCATCTCGGCACTCCTGTACTCCAGGTGGGCCTTGATGCCATTAGCCTGGCTCAGCGCGGCTTGCTCTTTCTCCTCTAAGAAGACCATCACATTGGCCTGGGCCTTCCTCACAGCAGCAAGGAGTTCCCCAAACTGCATTTCAGCCACTGCTTTGACCTCTGACACCGACACCTGGTGGGGGGATGGGGTGGAAGGCAGCCAAGCACTTCTTAGTGAGGCATCCAACTTGATAGAAGCTCAACATACAGAAACGTCAGCTCGAGAAACATATACTAGGGAGCAGTTCCCTATTGTAAAAGGAATCCTTTATTCTCATGTGAATTCCAGGTTCCTGGAAAAAGGATTTACTTGTTAACTTGGTCTCCTCATCCATTTGATGAGTGAATTCCTCTATGACCTCTGAGATCCCTCACAACCCTGACACTCTGGGATTGTTAATCAAGTTTCTGAAACTGATTTTCCTACCAGAGCAATGCGTGTACTCAGTCTACTTGATAGTTATATTTCAAGAGGTAAAGAATTTGGCTTTTTTTTTTTTGGTATAATCAGCATGAGTTAGCATTTCATTATGCCTGGTTAAACTGAACACTGAGTCCATCAGAGCCAAATGCATGTCTAAGATGATACTGTCTCTATACAGAATCACCACAAAATGTTTACGGTGTAGATGACCATGGCACCCAAGCAATTCCAGGACAAGCATGTATATGCAGAACAGAATGTGACATTCAAATAAAACATAAAAGAAAACTCATGTGAGAAACATTAAGGGTTTGAACGATAGGGCATATGCATGTGGACTCTTTTGCATGGTTAGCATCCTCTGTGAATGCCTCCGACCAATATCATGTTTACAATATCCTTCCAAATTCTGAAGGTTTCCTCTTCTCTGGTATTCTTGAGAATTGGTGCAGACGGCCGGGCATGGTGGCTGCTCATGCCTGTAATCCCAGCACTTTAGGAGGCCGAGGCGGGCGGATCACCAGGTCAGGAGATTGAGACCATCCTGGCTAACACGGTGAAACCCCGTCTCTACTAAAAATACAAAAAATTAGCTGGGCGTGGTGGTGGGCCCCTGTAGTCCCAGCTGTTCGGGAGGTTGAGGCGGGAGAATGGCGTGAACCTGAGAGGAGGAGCTTGCAGTGAGCCAAGATCGAGGCACTGCACTCCAGCTCTATCCCATCTGAGACTTTCTGAGCACCCCTCCAGGTGCTGTTTTCTCTTTCTCCTCCCAATGTTCAGGGCCAGCTCTGAACATCAGGGCTCCAAAGTGAGTCAAACAGCAGATATCCTTGGGCAGAGGCTTCAGGGGCACCTCCCATCCCTGGCAAGGAAGGAAAGAGGGAGGAGAATGAGACCCGGATCAAAAAGGGGAGCACAGTAAGGAGAGGATTCAGAAAGGACTGGATTCTGGGCCCAGGTTGGGTAGCAGCCTAGAGGTTTGGAGGGAGATGGGAAGAAAAAATGATGACACCAGATAGGAGGTCTTCTGCCTGGCTCAGGAATTCAGTCCACGAGAATGACTGGTCTCTGATCAGTCTTCAGTCTGGTGGCAAAGGGAAGAATAAGCAGGGCAAAGAAAGCAAGGGTTATCCCTACTGGAGGGGGATGGTGGGAAGACACAGACAATCTCCCTACATTCTCTGTCTCTCTCTCTTTTTTTTTTTTTGAGACAAAGTCTCCTCTGTTGCCAGGTTGGTGTGGCACAATCTCGGCTCACTGCAGCTTTGACCTCCCAAGCTCAAATGATCCTCCCACCTCAGCCTCCCAAGTAGCTGAGACCATAGGTGCATACCTTCATGCCCAACTAATTTTTGTATTTTTTGTAGTGATAGGATCTTACTATGTTGCCCAGGCTGGTCTCAAACTCCTGGTCTCAAGCAATTTGCCTGCCTTGGCCTCCCAAAATGCTGGGATTACAGGTGTGAGCCACCACGTCCGGCCTACATTCTCATTTTTATGCCAACTTTTCCATTACCTGTTGGCTTCCTTGAGGTTAGGTAGCTGGACAGAGCTGGGAGCAAATAAACTGTGGTAACAGGATTAAGGAAGAGTGGGGATGGTAGACTTTATCCAAATTCTTCCAGTCCACACCAAGAAAAGCTTTTAGACAGGTGATGGTGTTGAGAAGCCAGGGCAGCAGGAGAGGCGATTTGGGAAACCAGAGCCCTGTTGTTCAGGGCTGGCCCTCACCCTTGGGAGGAGAATAGCAGCACCTGAACCAGCCGCTCAGAGAGACTGCAGGTGGGGACAATAGTGGAGAAGGAGACAGGCAGAGAATGGGCTCTGGACTGTGGATGGGAGGCTCAGAGCACCATCTGAAGAGTGAAGACCTGAGATCCAGGAAAGCTACCTGGGCCCCACCCAGGCCCCCCAGGTGGCAAACCTGCTGCCTGGGGTTCTGCCAGGCATAGGCTTTGCAGCCCTCTGACACCTCACCTCTCTCCCTCTTCCCACTCTCCTGGGAATGAGGACCCTCTGCTGCCAGCCTGGTCACTCTTCTAATTATATAACAATCATAAAAACAACCAACATGTAGTAAGTTCTTACTATGTGCCAGGCACTGTTCTCCTGGCAACCCTAAAAGGCAGGTGCTATTAGGGTCTCTATTTCTTAAATAAGGAAACTGAGACAGTGATAAATGGACTGATTTGCCCAAGATCACACAGCCAAGGTTTGAACCCAGACTGCTGGTCTCTGGAGTCCATCCCTTTGACCACCAGTCCACACTGCCTCGAAGTAGGGCCCAGGGTTGGGGATCCATGTGTCTGCAGTATAGCACTTAGCTGGCACAGCCCGACCTCTCCCTCTGGGCCCTGGCACATTCACTAGGACGAGCTGGGGAGGCACACGAGGAGTTCAGCTGAGCTTTCTTTCAGCCCATGGGCTGTGGCTGGGGGGGACGTTGCAGGGAAGGACCTTTAAGTTCGGCCCCCTCCCAAGACCCGACGAGAGACAGGGCCTAGCCACTTGTTCACTGTGGGCACCAGTTAGGGGAACATCCTATGCCCATAATGGACTAAATATACAGGCTGCTGCTGAGCAGGCAACCAAGAGGGAAAGAGGTCAAGCCTCCCAGCAATTCCTGAACCAACTGTTTACAGGTGTTGCCTCCTTGACACTGTAAATACTGTAAATCCTGAGATATTAATCACGACTGGATTTAAATGTAAAAGTCAAATTACATTTCCATATGGCAAAGAAGTAACGATGAAGAAATCTACCTCAGAAGACAGGAGAGTTTTGCTTATAACCATTTGGGAGCAGGGGCAAATAGTGGTGGTAGTGTTTGATCCAGGCTCTGTGTTAGCTAATGTGTCCTAGTTCCCCGGCTTACTCACCCTTCATGTCCACTCAGGCTCCAGGTGTCCAGGCTCTACGACTCACAGAGGCCACAGAGTACTCCCTGCCTGCACTGCCCACTCCCGATCACCTCCAGAAAGCAGGAGCAGGACACAGCATGGGAACCAGCATGAGGGTGTTGTAGGAAAGGAGCAGAATCCTGCCTACAATTACGACCCATAGGTTCCTCATAGAAGCATGATACCACAAGACTAAGAGGCATGAGACTAAAGACAAACTCAGGATCCAAATCCTCACCCCCAGCCCCAACTGAGGCCATCCTGAGGAAGGATGGTGGAAAGGAGGCGTCAGATGATATTGGTGGATTGAGATTGACTTTGCTGTGGCCTGGCCTCTCATTCCTAAACCTTCCCATTGAGAAACACTTCTTTCTTGCATGTAAATGTAATGTGCAAAGGGCATTACTTACTGCATTACTAAAGCAGAAATAGTACAGAGAGGAGAGGCCTCAACACATCCAAGGAGCCAGCAGGTAATGGTTTAAAGATTTGAGGGTGGTGTACATGCCTGTCAATATACTGAGTCATTCCTAGGTCAAGGGAGCAACAACTCTAGGTTCTCCCGTTCCATCAATCTAGATAGCCCTAGACAAGTCTTGTCATCTTCATCCCCCTTGTGCATGGTAGCTATTGTAATAACGACCTCCCCTGGTCGTCATGTACTTATGAGAACTGAGGAGGGATCAAAGTGTCTGAAAATTAAAGAGCTGGGAAACACAAGACCCTCCATGTGGTTCTACAGGTTATCTTGAGCCTGGAAATCCATTATCTCTGAAGATTTATATGGCTTTAAAGGGATAATTCTCTTTCTTCCTTTAATAAAATATTGTGGGTAAGAAAGAGGTATTTCATCCTTCAGTAGCTAGTTGGTTGTAAACACCCAGGAGGTGAAAATTTAAGTTGAAATGAATACATGCATTAGGGGTAGACGAATGGATGGATGGAGGATGGATGGAATCATTCATTCTCAGGATATAAAGATGACAATGCTGATTCACTTCCATAGGGTAGGTGTTTTGCATTCTCTCTCTCTTTTTTTGAAACAGAGTCTCACTCTGTTACCCAGGCTGGAGTGCAGTGGTGCAAAATTGGCTCATGGCAGCCTCCGCCTCCTGGGTTCAAGCAATTCTCCTACCTCAGTCTCCTGAGTAACTGGGACTACAGGCGCGCACCACCATGCCTGGAGAATTTTTGTATTTTTTTGTAGAGTCGGGGTTTCACCATGTTGGCCAGACTGGTCTCGAACTCCTGACCTCAAGTGATCTGCCCGCCTCAGCCTCTCAAAGTGCTGGAATTACAGGTGTGAGCCGCTGCGCCCAGGCTGTTCTGCATTTTCTTCTGAGTGGTGGTTACTGGCTTGCCACTGATGAGAGGCATTTGCAGAACTCCTCAGAGTCCACCTGAAGACCACTTACTGCCTACTTAGCCTGGCACACCATGGCCTTCTCAAATACCATCACTAATCCTGAGTTCTCAACTCCTTTTTTCCAGTTGCCAGGTCATAGGACTGGTGAGACTCATATAATGGAAGAAGCCAAGATTACATATAATTTCTGGACCTCTGACTAAACACCCAGCCCCGCACACACATACACCCTGTCAAGACAGCATATGCAAATGTAGAAATAAGAATGTTGTTATTATAGGATTCATCTTGGTTCTAATTTATATTATTAAAAAGCAAATCACTTGCCAGGTTTAAAACTTAAACTAATTTCATAACAAATCCTGACATCAAGGTGAGGCTACCCCATGGTGTAGTCAACTGTATCTACAATTCTCATTTGTGGAGAAACCCCGAGGAACCTACAGGAATGGAGGCTAGGCATGCAGTACCATGTCCCACACCCCCAGAAGGGCCTGGCTGACCCAGGCTGGTCTTACCAGAACAGACTTTTGGTTGGCCTGGAGCCTGGAGATGGCATTTTCATTCAACTTGAGTTTCCGCTCCAAGTCTAACTGGGTACACTGGAGTTCAGCCTAAAAAGTGGAAAGCAGAGAATTAAGGAGGAAGGAGCCCAATGCATAGAGAAGGACCCAGGCATTCTCCGGCTCTGACATCCCCGCCCTTCTTCCCTGGAAAGAAGTTTAACCCCTGTGGTTGATCTCAGAAACCAGCCAGGAGGCATGAGGAGTCAGCGCTGAGCCCATGCCCTCCTGGGGCTGCAGTCAGCATGAGTCAGCAAAAATACAGTGAGCACATATGCCATGCTGCTCACCATTTCAAGCATTTTGTGGATTACCCCACACCATCCTTGCCATACCCATACTAGCTGTAAACCAGAAATAAAGTCCTAAGACCCCCAACAATCTGAATGAATTCTTCCTCTCAGCAAAGGGCATTCCAAAGTTAACCTGAAAAAGTAGTTCAGGCCATGATGGGAAGGGGGGGTCAGCCATGGCTCATTATAACCTCCTCCCTTTTGGAATTACTGATACAGCAGACTCCTTCAGTCTGATAAGAAACATTTACAATCTGTTCTCTCCAAAACCTCCTCCCTGGAGGCTTTACCCACACGATAAAACCTTGGTTTCCACCACCTCTTATCTTAACTCAGACGTTCCTAAGTCTTTAGACAATAACTTGACTCTTTCAACCAACTGCCAATCGGAAAATCTTTGAATTTACTTATGACCTGGAAGCCCTGGCTTCCAGTTGTCCCACCTTCCCAGGCCAAACCAAATTACATCTTACATGTATTTGATTGATGTCTCATGTCTCCCTAAAACGTATACGAGGCTGTACCCCAACCACCTTGGGCACATGTTCTCAGGGTCTCCCGAGAGCTGTGTCACAGACCGTTGGTCTCCCATATTTGGCTCAGGATGAATATCTTCAAATATTTTAGAGTTTGACTCCTTTTGTCAACACAGGTAAACATGATTATTATTTCAAATGTACAGGTGACACAATCAAGTCGTGTTTCCAAGTTCATCAATGGAGTTGAGCCCAGGCTGACCCCACAAGAGCCTCATAGGCAGTGCAGGGTTGGAGCCAGATGGCCAGGTGGGAAGTCCACATTTTTTTTACTTAGCAGTTGAGAATTTGGGCAAATTTACTTATGAATAGGAAAAACAAACTTTCTTTGTCTTATACTCACACAACACAGAACACTTGCACAAAGCCATTCTCCAACATCAGCTGGGTGTCCTAAAATGTAACTCAATTCTGACACTCCCTACTTGGAGATGGAAGAGATGCACAGGGCAAGGGATGTGGGAGGGAAGTGACACCTCCATGCCCTCTCCAGGTGCAGGGTGCACACCCTCCAGGGACTTCCACTCCTTCAGCAATCCAGAAGCTCCCAGAAGCCCAGCCTTTTGGGTTTGTTTGTTTGTTTGTTTGTTTATTTTGAGATGGAGTCTCACTCTGTCTCCCAGGCTGGAGTGCAGTGGTGCGATCTCGACTCACTGCAACCTCTGTCTCCTGGGTTCAAGCAATTCTCCTGCCTCAGCCTCCCAAGGAGCTGGGACTACAGGCATGTGCCACCACACCTGGCTAATTTTTTTTGTATTTTTAGTAGTGACAGGGTTTTACCATATTGGTCAGGCTGGTCTCGAACTCCTGAACTCAAATGATCTGCCTGTCACCCCAGCCTCCCAAAGTGCTGGGATTACAGGTGTGAACCACCGCGCCTGACGCCTTTTGGGTTTACATGGAGGCTTCATCATGCAGGCATGATTGATTACATCATTGGCCATTGGTGAGCCTCTCAACCTTTAGCCTCACTTCCCTCCCTGGAGGAGACTGGGGAGATGGGACTGGAAGTCAAACCCTTTAATCATAGGGTTGGCTCCCTTGGCAACTAGCCCCCATCCTGAGGCTCTCGGGAGCCCCCTCAGTCACCCAGTCATCTCATCGGCATTCAGACGCTTATCACTTCAGAGTCTGGGGGTTCTAAGAGCTGTTGGGTGCCAGGAAATGGGGGCAGAGACCAAACCTAAGTTTCTTTTTTTTTTTTTTTTTTGAGACGGAGTCTCGTACTGTCACCCAGGCTGGAGTGCAATGGCGCAATCTTGGCTCACTACAACCACCACCTCCCGAGTTCACGCGATTCTCCTGCCTCAGCCTCCTGAGTAGCTGGGATTACAGGTGCACACCGCCACATCCAGCTAACTTTTGTATTTTTAGTAGAGACAGGGTTTCACTATGTTGGCCACACTGGTCTCGAACTCCCGACCTCGTGATCGGCCCACCTCAGCCTCCCAAAGTGTTGGGATTACAGGTGTGAGCCACCGTGCCTGGCCTGTTTATTTCAGAACTTAGTATCTCTAAACTTCCATTTCTTCACCTGTGAGATGGGGATCAATAAAGTGTTTGCTTCATAGGATTAGGAAAGAATGGACTAATGAGATAACGTATGTCAATAAGGACTTTGTATAGTACCAGGAACATTATTAATGAACTCCATAAATGTCAGTGGGTGCCAGCATCGTCATCATCATCATTATTACTCCTGCTGCTTTGCATTCATGTTCTGTACTCGAAGGCAGAGCCAGGCCTTCCAGCCCAGGTAAGTGCCTGCCCAAGAACCTCAGGTTTGCCTGCTTTGGCCTCAGCTTCAATCTTGCCTCCTGGGATGCACTAAACACCTTCCACCAAGAGGTGTGCCAAGGCGCACTTAAGCCTTTGCGAACTTCAAAGACCCTGTCACTTTCCTACTTCCACAAGGGCAATACAGAAAAAGAAAAAAAAAAAAAAAAGAATAGCTTTCACTGCTTTTAATAGCTTCCATCTGCATTTAAAGCTGCGAGTCATTATGCCCTAATAGAACTCAGAGGGCATAAACTGTCTCTGCATTCTCCACTGAAGACTGGGGGAGTTCCCGGCGCCCCCGGGGAGGGAAGTTGCTGCAGGCAGAGGACCCGCCTCTCCAGGACACTGCAGAAGGCAGGAAATGTTTGCTTAGGCTCCAGGTCACTCAGAGTGGAGCTGAGGGGGCCCCAGTGACCTTTCACCCTTGACACCTGAGACCTGATGCCTGAGAGTGGGGAGTGGGGGTGGGTCTGGCCTATTTGGGGGCAATCCTGGATTCTTAACCTATGAAAAAGGCTTACACAGTGATCCATTCCAGGGGAGAGAAAAGAACATGAGCTGCTTGTTTAAAGGTGGTGGAAGACACAACAGAACATACCCTAGCAACAGGCTCCTACAACACGGCATCTAAACAGCAGGGACAGAAGAATGTGTTAAAGCAGTCGGCAGCAGCAGGGCCATAGGGAGGCACCCAGGGAGCATCCAGAGAAAGGGGCTTCTCTCTGCTATTTGCAGACTACCATAAAAGGAGAGAAAAGGACTCCTTAAGCACACAATCGGGGACCCTCCTGAGTGAGTCACCCCAAGAAAAGGCACTCCCAGTTACCTCAAAAGGTGGAGCCACTTTGGAAGACTTGTTTCTCCAGTTATTCCTGTTCCTAGAAAATGATGGGGTGCCTCCGACTCTGGCTTCAGGGTTTCCCAAGAGGTCAGCCACACACACATCTCAGGTAAGGGTGGGCCCTGCCCAGAGGCAGGACTGTGGTGCCCATGAGCACAGAAAGCTCTGGAAGGCAGGGCACAGACAGCTCTGCCTGCTTCAGCAAGACAATGACAAACGTGTCAAAGGCACACTATTTAGAGTCCAGAATATTATGCGACCGGCCACTTCCTGGCCACATGGGCTTTATCAAGCCATTCAAGTCATTTAGCTTCTTATCTGGTGCAAGACTACATCAATATGCTAACAGAAGGGTTCCTTCTACTACAGGGCAAAGGCGGCACACAGAGAGTGACGGCCAGGTCATGTTAGAGATGAAAAATAGGAAGAACAGGGGGAGTGAGAAGAGAGAAGAACATCCCAGACTGTGCCATTTCCTTTGTATTCCAAGCACGCAGGGTTCGCC